>NC_091110.1:10939166-11250000 GCF_024713975.1 Paralichthys olivaceus
GACAGTAACAACTATTAGAATCAATCAAGGGTTGCTTTGACTGGAGCTACATTTCACGTAAGGGCTTCTGTGCATACCATCTTCTGAAAGTCTTTAGTAAGTAAACTATTATTTTGACCAAGGTTAGATTTCTATCAGCTGTTTCTTTCTGCACAGAATCAACACAGAAAATGTAATGCATTGATCATTGAAGATAGAACGGAAATACAATTCATTCATATGTGTTTGGCAGCTATGGAGTTTCTCCCAGTGCTTGAGCCCCTAGATAAACCCAAACAAGGCATGTGGTAAGTGAATCAAGATTCATTTCGAGCAACTTGTGATCTTGCGAAATGTAAAATGTTACCGTGCTTTTGCTAAAATGTTGTTGTTGTCAACAGGTATTCTCTGATGCCCAGGGGGAGCGCTCCAGGAGTCGGTGTGGGTCACACCTGCACATTTACTTCATCTGGAGACGGAGACAAAGGGAGAATCCTGATTGTTGGAGGAGCCAACCCCAGTGGAAGTTTCTCACATTCACATTTCATAAATCTAGGTAAAAAACATTTACATTGTCTTTTACCTATATGTGGCAATAACTTTGAAAATGTTTTACACCAAATTTTTGTTAATGATCTGGAGATACCCTTCCAAGTAATATTCCCCTCCATTTTTGATGAAAATGTGTCCATGTGGTGTTATAGATAAATACAGTTTTTAAATAAAGTTGCATTATTTTGACTGCAGGTAACTTTCATTCATGCTCATGCTAACAACAGTATGTGTAATGAGAGGAGGTCCATTTATAGTGTTTCGTTGGAGAATTTGTTCATAACATCAGAGGCTATTTCTTTATAATTTTGTTGTATCTGACTCTCACCAGATAATCATGAATGGGACATTCCGGAGTGGGAGGGTTTGGAGGCACGATATGAACACTGCAGCTTTGTGCCAGAGAGCTGCCCACAGAGCCTGTGGGTGTTTGGGGGTGCACAGCAGAGTGGCAATCGCAGTTGTATCCAGAATTTACAGCTAGCAGGTAAATCCAAAATTAGGTTTACCTGGTTATATGTTTATGATCAGATAGATTTCACAGATAATCTAGGCTTGGTTCAGTGGAATTGCTGATATGAAATCATCTGATGTGAAAACCTGCAGACTTTGTCGTATGGCAGTGATACATAAGTCATTTTGGTTTTTCACTGTGCTGTAACAAATACTGTTTCTTTGGAATCGTCATACAAGTTGATTCTATCATGTGGGGCCATTGCTTTCTGTGAATAGAAAACAATCCATTCTGTCATTTGTATACTTATCCAGACAATAGGGCTCACTGGAAGGATGTATCAGTAAATGGGACGCCCCCTGGTCCGAGGACATATCACACCAACTCAGCCTGCCTCGGGGACACATTGTATGTCTTCTCTGGAGGTGAAGCAGGAGCTTCCCCTGTGTCTGACCAAAAACTTCATGTCTTTGATGCAGGTTTGTGTTGAATAAACCAGATGTCTAATACAGTTGTAACAAGCAGCTATAAAAGATGCAGACTTAGCTTCAATTTCATTTTGACTGCCAATGGTCAACAGTCATTTTATTTCAACCTTCACTTTGCTCAAGTATGCAGAAATCTTTTCCTGCCCCTTATTATTTCATCAAGGTAAAATTACTTTTTCACTGAATTACCTTGAGAATACCAAACAGTCTGAATCAACATGGTTTGTTCAATTCAATAACCATGTGTGACAGTTAAGGAGCTCATATGAGAAACCTCAGTGTTTTTATAGAAGCAGAAATGCAGAAGAAGTCACATGGCAAAAACTATTTCTCAAATGTTTAGTGATGAAAATAGATATGATCATGGGTGCGTTACACGTTGTTAGATCCATGCAGGTGTGATTTTGGCACCTGGTAAGGTTAAAGCATGCAGTCTGTAAATTTGATTATATTTGATTTGACTTGATTTGATTTTATATATTTTTTTAAACGGATGACTGAGGGGAAAAAAAGACAAACAGCGTTTTGGCCCAAAAATTCTACCAAACTCATTTGGTATAACTAGTCTTTAAATCTTTTTAATCAATACAAGATATGCACGAGGCAAAATCAATAAGGCATTTTTCACCTAAACTTTTTTTGCCATACCAGAAAAAGGAGAAGTGGAATTAATTTTTAAACTTTAATGTGAATGTGTTCTAGTGTCTTTCACCTGGTCCCAACCAGAAACACAAGGCAGACACCCACCCGCCAGACACGGCCACATTATTGTAGCAGTGGGTTCGAAGATCTACATTCATGGAGGCATGGCTGGAGAAAAATTCCACAATGACATGTACTCTCTCCACACAGGTAAGGCTGAACTCATCTGTCGTCAATTATTTTCAGAGGATTTAAGTTTTAAGCTGCCTTTATCTCAGATGATGATCACAGTGCAGGGTGAAAATGCTGTAAAAACTTTGAGCTGGGATAGTTCTAAATGAGTAACAAGTGTGTGTCTGTTGTTTAAGAGAGTATGAAGTGGGAGAAAGTGCAGACAAAAGGAGATATCCCACCTGGAGTAGCAGCCCACTCAGCTGTGGTGCTGGGGAAGAACATCTACATCTTTGGAGGGATGACTACAGAAGGAGCCAGTAACTCCATGTACAGATTCAACACAGGTAGCCTACCTTTAACAGATTTTATATTTTCTTCCATATATTCAGCTTATATCTAAAATGTCCTATATAAAGGAAGCAGTGTAGTTCAACAAAAAACTATTTCCACACTTATGATATAATATTGTCTGCTTGCAGAAAAAGCTAGATGGTTCCTAATGACATTCAAAGGAGATATGCCACCCAACCGCTTGGACCATTCCATGTGTTTGTTGCCCTGGAAGGTGCATGAAGAAGAGCAGGTCAACAGCCCTGCTGCCGCAGAGACGATACATCTGGCCTTTGTGTTTGGAGGGATGGACACAACAGGTGTCATACATAATGACTGTATTGTGACTGTTGTGACCTGATGTTTGTAATATTCATATACTCAAGTTGTAATAAAATGTTTTGATTCCATTGTGATATGGTCAATGTGTTTCTAAGCCTTGTATAAATATTGATGCTGTAAACATTGTTGAGCAAATACAGAAATAAATCAGGGGAATTGAAACAGCTGGATTTGTATTCATTTGAGCCAGTGATTTATTTCTGTCAGTATTATGTATGTTGTACCCAAAAATCATAAATGAATGCATGAGACAAAAGAGTTTATATATCAAACATTTATTTCAATGTCTTTCCCGAAGTACAATGACCAGATTCAATAAATAACTTTTATAATTGCCTGTGAACACAATGAGCCTTTGATCCCACAGACACTCTACTCAAGGGACCCACAAACAACTGCCCGCCCACCCCGCTAAGCCCCTCCCCACAAGAGTACCCCATTAGGACTGCCTGAGAACAGCAGCAGCAAGCCTCATATTGGGCTGATGAATATCTCCGCCTTCCAGCGAAGAGAACACCTCTCGCACACTGAAACCCTTTTAAAAGTCTTTCTGAAGATTCAGTATGGTTGCTCGTTATCGCCACCCCTTCCCAACCATTCCACTCACTAATTGAGTCCCATCAGTCCAATATATACACATCTAGATGCCACTACCAGAGAGGGAAGGGGCGACAGGAGAGATGACTCAGATGATTTCAAAACCTGCCTATAACTCATCTTTCTCATCTTGCTCGCTCTCAGCGCCCTCAGGTGGGGGTCCGCCCGCACTGCCATAAAGCTTGCTGATAATGGGTTGAACCACTTCCTCCAGCTCCTTCTTCTTGGCCTGGAAGTCTTCCAGCTCAGCATCTTGGTGTGACTCCATCCACTCAATCTTCTCCTCCACTGCCTTCTCAATGGCTTCCTTATCATCATCAGACAGCTTGCCGCCAAGCTTCTCCTTGTCGCCGATCTGGTTCTTCAGAGAGTAGGCGTAGCTCTCCAGCTCGTTGCGGGCATCGATCCTCTCCTTCAGCCTCTTGTCCTCATCGGCAAAGCGCTCGGCATCGTTCACCATGCGCTCAATGTCCTCAGGTGTCAGACGGTTCTGGTCGTTGGTGATTGTGATCTTGTTCTTGTTGCCTGTGCCCTTGTCTTCAGCGGTGACTCTCAGAATGCCGTTGACATCGATTTCAAAAGTGACTTCAATCTGTGGTACGCCACGAGGGGCAGGAGGGATGCCTGTCAGGTCGAAGGTTCCCAGCAGATGGTTGTCTTTTGTCAGAGGACGCTCACCTGAAGAGAGAGTCAATAATTAATCTTGGGTAGTGTTTTTCTGTCTGCATACAAAGAAAATACAAATATGACTCAGATTTGTTTTACAGTGTAATGTCCAATTCTTACCTTCATAGACCTTAATGGTGACAGTGGGCTGGTTATCAGAGGCTGTAGAGAAGATCTGAGATTTCTTGGTGGGCACCACAGTGTTCCTGGGGATCAGTTTGGTCATGACTCCTCCAACTGTCTCAATACCAAGAGTCAGTGGGCACACATCCAGAAGAACCACATCACCTGCAAGAGAGGACAACATTTAATAAACTGGATACAATTTGAAAGTGTAGTTCAGTGCAAAACTATTATGAGGGTAATGACTTACCAGTGTCCTCCTCTCCAGAGAGCACTCCAGCCTGCACAGCAGCTCCATATGCCACAGCCTCATCAGGGTTGATGCCCCTAGATGGCTCCTTGCCATTGAAGAACTCCTTCACCAGCTGCTGAATTTTGGGGATACGGGTGGAGCCTCCAACCAGGACAATCTCATCGATGTCAGATTTCTTCAGGTCGGAATCTTCCAGCACCTTCTGCACAGGCTTCATGGTGGAACGGAACAGGTCCTGGAAGAACAGAAGACATGATTAATAAGCTTATCAAAAATATTAATAGTTTTAAGTTGTGGTGTAGTCTTTGCATTTAAACAATTGAACTGTTACACAATGAATTACCATGTTCAGCTCTTCAAACTTGGCACGGGTCAGAGTCTCAGAGAAGTCTTCTCCCTCAAAGAAGGACTCGATCTCAATGCGGGCCTGGTGCTGGGCGGACAGCCCCCTCTTTGCCTTCTCAACCTCACGACGCAGCTTCTGCACAGCACGGTTGTCTTTGCGCACATCTTTGCCAGTTTTCTTCTTGTACAGCTTGATGAAGTGCTCCATGACGCGCTGGTCGAAGTCCTCACCTCCCAGGTGAGTGTCACCGTTGGTGGCCACCACTTCAAACACACCATTGTCGATGGTCAAGAGGGAGACATCGAAGGTGCCGCCACCCAGATCGAACACAAGAATGTTCTTCTCGCCATCTCTCTTGTCCAGACCATAAGCAATGGCAGCAGCAGTTCTAAAAGAAACAGTAATGGTTGTTTTTTAATATAAGCAAGAGAGGAAAACATGTTCACCCCATTAAATGAAAAGGTGATTAAATCATTTTCATTGGAGACTTACGGCTCATTGATGATTCTCATGACGATCAGACCAGCGATGGTTCCAGCATCCTTAGTAGCCTGACGCTGGGCATCATTGAAGTATGCAGGGACAGTGACCACAGCGTGTGTGACCTGAGGGCGAAAAAAAAGGAGAAAATAAGACTCAAATATACAATATATTTAAGGACTGGAATGTTCTTTGATGCATTTTTTTGAGCATTTTTCATACCTTCTTGCCCAGGTAAGCCTCAGCAGTCTCCTTCATCTTAGTCAGCACCATGGCAGAGATCTCTTCAGGAGCAAATGACTTCATCTGGCCACCACCAATGTCAACCTGGATATGGGGCTTGGTCTTCTTCTCAGTGACCTAAAGAGAGACAGCCATCAACATTAATATCCAAGTATGTCACTTAACCATTACCCGATGATCTTTTGACCATACAACCATAACTATAGTGAGCAGAGACTGACCTTGAAGGGCAGGTATTTGATGTCCTGCTGCACAGTGGAGTCACCCCAAGTGCGTCCAATCAATCTCTTGGCATCGAAAACCGTGTTCTCGGGGTTAGAGGTCAGCTGGTTCTTAGCGGCATCACCGATCAGACGCTCGCCCTCACTGGTGAAGGCCACGTATGATGGGGTGATGCGGTTACCCTGGTCGTTGGCAATGATCTCCACGCGACCATTCTTGAACACCCCGACACTAAAGGAAGACATTTTAGAGATTAGCGATATTTCATTTAAAACATCTAGTATGAGATTGATTTCTAAAAAAAATTAATTAAACAATCAGCCATGATCACTATTTTCAGAGACTAGGAGTATCTCATTTCAAACATGTATTATTACATTGATTTCTAAAAGAATAAAACAACCATGCCATGATCACTCTTTTCCTCACCATGAGTAGGTCGTGCCCAGGTCGATTCCAACCACGGTCCCCACATTCTCCTTCTTGTCGTCGTCATCGGCAAACACAGTGCCGGTCACCAGCATTACGACCCACAGCAGCTTCATCTCCGCTTCTTTTAAGGCTCGGATCTACAGAGAAACCTGAAGAGAAGCAGAACAATGTAAAAACGTGGCCGTGCTAACGTGACGTGTGCTGTCTGCCTCCCATGTTCACGCCCGCGACCGCTTATGCTAATGCTCCGAGTCATTCACCGGGCTTCAGACCTATGATGGCCGGGACCTCGGCTAATGAATCCCCGCAAAACGTCAAATATTAAGCCTTGGAAGAAAATGAGTAAACTGAATGGACCACCCACTCTTTCTATTGATTGTTAGCACATTTTTCCTCCATCCGCCGGTAGCTAGCTAACCACGTTACAGTGTCTAGCAGGCATGTGAGAGTAAATATTAAGTATTGTTAAAAGTATATTATCTTAATGAATGGAACATTGCAGTCATAGTTACTGTACATCCTGGATAAAAAATACAAGATACACTTTGGTTAAATACACCACTCTGCTCAAATGTTAGCTTAGCTGCCCAGGTGGTGGTGAAGAAACTGCCTTGTAGAAATTATGAAATATTACATTTCCGCATTGTCATATTCACAACAAGAGTATACGTACTTGAACCGCAGTATTATGAGTGAATCCTCGGCCCTGACGCTGCCTCTACGTGTGTTCTCTCGTTGCAAAGCGTGTCTTCTCCTCTCTGTGTGTCTGTACTCTGTTCTCTGTGAAGTGATGCTCTATGATCGGCCGCTCTCTCCATTTATAAGCCGTCACTTCTTCCCCGTCGTGGAGCCGCGCGATTGGCCGAGCGGCTGCTCGTTGGAAGGCGCTGATTGGCTCTCCCCGGTACGCTGGCCGCCGCTGATTCGGTGCACGTCAGGTCGCGGCGACGTCACCGCTTTTGCACCACCGTCGCCTAAGCTGATTGGCTGTCTGTCAGGCCAGCTCCAGGAAGTAGGTTGGTGCAGCGACACGCCATTCAACTGACCGGGCATGGCTGAATGTCTATACTTCACAGATCAGAAGTTACTGCTGCTTTCTTTATTCTTTTTGTGAAAATGAAATTAGGATTCCCACATCTAAGAGGCAGACACGCATTCTCACGCTAATGTCGTTTCGACCTGTGTTGGTTTCACGAGTATTAATGATGACTCACTGCAATGAGAAATGCATTAACCATGTGTAATGTACGTGTGACTAAAAGCAGAATGCATCAGTTGAACTGGATTGACTGGACGTTTCATCAGCGACAGTTTGACAAATAGAGTTTCACTCAAACACTCTCCAGCCAGTGATCACATATAGATTTCACATAAACTGAAATATGTTTGCACATTTTGCACATAAGCAGGTTACAGGTTACATAACACATCAAACATGTCACCTACAATGCACTGCGTTCTGCCATATGGTCTCCTATCTCAAAAAGTCAGAATGGGTCAAGGTTAGCCAAACGTTTGCCAGCGCCGCATCACACAGTCTATACGATCCCCTTGAAATGTGCAGACTTACATTGCTCAAATGTGTGACTGTAAATTAAAGCCAAAACCACTGTGTTTTGTTGTTTAAGGATGTTTCTAGAATAGTCCTTTCTAGAAAATTCCTGAAATTGTTGAGATTTATTTCAGGGCCTCAATTCTGCAGCAAAGCAGGGTGATAAGGAAGACCACTTGTCCCTTAAAAGGAAATTTCGTGAAATAATATTAGGCCAACACATATTTTTCCCAAAAACAAGGCTACATTTATTCTTTTTTTTCATGGTGCTCTTTCTTGGAGGTCACTGAACCATTGCTGTGTCCCTGGCTTACAGATATGAATGTTTTCCAAATACAAATCTGCTAGCCTCTGATACTACAAGTGACTTCAATTTCCCCTGTTGTGCATAGGAGCAGACCAATTGGTGAGAAAAATACATTTTTGATGAGGTTTAAAGAAGAAAGAGGGTATACCCATTTCAGCTGGGTCTGTAGTTGAGGACCTGTGCCTCTCTCCTCCATAGCTTAAGTTTCAGAGGTTAGAATTTTAGTAACAGTTTTGATATATAAATTATTTAGCTTTAAGAATGAGTCATCATTGAGGGAGGACTGAACAGCTTCAACACAACCATATCTGTATTTTTATGCTATTATTTAATGGCTGAAACTGGAACTTTCTTTCTTGCTCAGATATGTTTCTTCTTCCGCAGTTGAGCTGAATATGCAAATAAAGTTTGCACTCTTTGATTTTTCTCTTTCAGTTTTTCCTCGTAGGAGGAGTTATGACACAGCTGAATGAAAGTTTCAGGAAATTATCAAATGCAGAAATGTCTGAGTCCTCAGCATGAATGACAACATTAAGTCCCACAAGACCGGGCTGCTTTACTATTGCCTTCCTTTAGTTGTAGTTAAAAATCTCTTCTGGCAGGTTTTCATGTACAGATATGAAGAGTTTTAATAGATTTATATCTTTGACATACAGTATATGTGTGTTACTATATACAGTATATTCTACAACCAACGACCACAATATTATGTTCAAAAAAAATATTGACATATTTATTGACATATATATATATATATATATATATATTCAAGATTCACAACTTTATTTATCATGTGCACAACAATTACTGCGGCTGCTTACAATCAAATTCTTGTGTCACAGACTCCCTTCTAGCCATGCTCAAAAATATTACAAAAACATAAAAATATACTATATATTACAATATACTAAATAAAAATAAAATGTAATATACAAATAAAATTAAAGTAAAGTATTATATACACACACACATATATATAAATATAAATATGTCAATATTTTTTCAGAACATAATATTGTGTTTTTTATAATACAACTAATCACAGATCGTTTCATTCTTTACTAGTTCTGCACTGCACACATACACATGAACGCAAAATTAAAAAAGAAAGAAATATACATTTTGAGTAGAAAATATAATAAGACAAATTTCTTCGTGCTTCCTCGTTCTTGATTAGATTGGCTGAAGACATTATTATATTTTCCTGAACAAATGACTTCGTTTATTTATCTGCGGATCACGCCCTCTCCTGCGCCCCCCACCGGCAGAGGCCCCAGCAGGCACCGGACTGATGACGTGGTTGGGTCGGTGGAGCAGAGCAGCAGGATGGCCGACCAGAGCAGGCAAATCAAACTCGCTGCAGCCAAGAAAAAGGTAAAAGTCATTTACAACTGGACCGGTTCAGTGCTTACGGTTCCGCTGTGGTTTGCAGGGTTGTGGTGCTGGTGTGTTTTTATTCCGTTTTGTCACCAATCTACTCCCGGTGCAGGGGTGTTGTCATTACACGTCGTCCGACCTCTGCGCGGTCGCTTCTCCCTCCCAGCCTCCCTCCCCCCGGGCTTGCAATGCGCAACAGAGACCGGTGCTTCTTTTGGGCCTCAGCTTGTAGCATGGACTTTCCCAGATTATGAGGACTATTTTTAGTTCGCGGAGGCATTTGCAGCATCCCACGTTGTTTGTCTAGCCAGTGATTGAGTCGTCTTACTCCCGTTGCATATTGGTATGTTTATAACTAACGTAAAATGTAGTTATTAGCAAACCTTGGCGTGCTAACTCAGGCTGGTTAGCAACTTGGCTAACTATCAGTTGGTGATGTGTGAGTGTAAAGACTCAGCAGACGTGTAGCCTTCTGTCTTGTTTCACAGCAGGGCTCAGTTATCAAAGTAAGCAGCTACCAAACATATTATTTCAGTAAATGCTGGTGTTAGCCTTGTAGCACAGTTAGCCGGATAGGATGACGGGGACTGTTTTGACAGCTGACACCCCTCTTCCCTGTCCCGCTGTGAGCTTTAGCTAGGTGTGCTGTGAGGCTAGTCTCAAAGATGGCCTTATCTGCTGTGAAATGTTAGCTTCGGGGAATGTCTCGTCAGCAGTCTGGCCTACAATCGTCCTGACTGAGTGGTCGTGGTGATTGAACCTGACGTTTTGCTGCGATTCAATCTAAAGTGCTTTACAAACCGCAGCGCCAATTGTTTCCCCCCTGTGATTCCCTGTGGTACCCACCGACAGCTGTCACACACAGGCCTCATGGCCAAAGCACAGGGGCCAAACCCACTCAGGCACGAGAAAGTATGTTTCAGATGTCACATGGGCCAACTGCAAATAGAGATCACACTTTGCTACACAGATACCAACTCCATCCTGTTTGGTTTAGAACATTAAACCAGTGAACAAAGTCTTCACAGTGACACTCAATAACTTGCTGGCCGTGGTTGTGCATTCCAGTCAACAAATAAAACCGGATCTGTTGTGTTGCTGGTGTATTGTTAGAGATATCCCCATTCATTTATCTTGACAAGCCCCGACAGTGATCAGAGATGAATGTATGTCTGTTAGGCTGAACATTTGGAAGAACATCCACAGAGTTGAATAATTAAAGGAAAAAATATGGCTTTTATAAATCAGCAAACAGGGGATTTTTCTTGGTGTCGGTCAAGAAGTACTTGGTGCATTCCTGTTAACACTATCATTGTTTCCCCCTCTCATGTGCTGCTCAGCTGAAGGAGTTTCAGCAGAAGAGCTCCCCTGCTAGTGGAGGAGGAGAGAAGGGTGGAGGAGGTGGCGGCGGAGCAGGGGCCAAGAAGAAGAGGAAGGGGAAGGGACTGAACCAGTACGATGCACCCACAACAGATAGAAACTCTCCAATCAACGTAAGTCCTTCCTTCATCATTTGCTTGTCATTCTGACCTTCTGGGTCAAATAACAACCTCTCTTTGTGCTTTACAGCCTGTCTGTGTCCTGGTTATCTCTTGTTTGTCAAACCCAGTGTGAACATGTTAAACTCAGTCTTTTGTTTGCTGTTTACAAAAGACAGGCAAAGGATTAGTACATATTATGTCTTGCACATACAAACTGTATTCCTTCAATTGTCAGTGATTCTAGTCTGATAGATACACAAATGCAGAATAGTTGATCATATTTATAATTTGTTTACTTTAACCCAAATGATTCATAATGGTCTTCTTGGCCATTGATATAAAATGTTGCCGGTTGTGAACTGATTTGGTTGAAATACTATACTATAGTATACTACCATAGTACTGACAACACTGTAGCAGTATTAACATCTAATTTGCTGGCCAGGGGATGGAGTGAAAATAATTTTTAATCCAAAAAGACTAGGACTCTTGGCAAGAAACCGATTGTTTATTCTTGGACCATAACAGTTGCCATTGTCAAGTTATAATGCAAAGGAAGAATGTGGGGGAATATGTTTTGATTTTGTGAGGTAAGTCTTGTGCAGCAAAAGCTACCTGAAGAATATATATATCTTTGTTATAATCACTAACACATAAAAATATACATTTAATGTTTGATAATGGTCAAATAATTAAAAGCATCATTTTGGAAGCAGTGATTGATCACTCATTTGTCTTTAATATGTAAAAAGTACCAGGTAGTAACAGGGCCAGTGGTTGTTTGGGCTGGTGATTTTTGAAAACCACTGGCTGAGTGAGGACACACAGTGAGGCATGTGACTCCAGCACTTTCAAACACAGTAGGTCAGTTTTCCACAGACCATTTCAGTCAGTCAGTCGTTTTCTAACTGAAATCTGGCCCTGTTAGTTTGTGGAACATATTAATGAGAAGCAAGAGATTTGTAGTTGGGATAATACTTCTCCACTAAGAAAACATTTGGGAAAACGATGCACTGTCCCAGAGCTCTTATTGTGATTTAAGTGTTTACATTAGACTTTTTTCTTTTGAATTGAACTGCGATAAAATGCAGCTGTTATTTGTCGACTTCTTGGAGCAGCCCCAGTTTCTCCTCATCACACTCCCTCCTCTCTTCTGGACCTCCTCTTTCGTGTAGCAGCTGCTTTTCTGTGCCTTCCCGTGTCTTAAATCACTTTCTAAATAGTTCCCTCCTCTTTTGCCAATTTTTCACTTTCCACCTTTGTTTCTTCTTTCCTGTAGTTTGACAGTATTCTGAAAGTATTTAGTCAAAGCAATGGAGTAGCCCTACCTCTTTATGGCAACAGTCAGGTGAGACTGTATTTCTCTGTCTCTCTCTCTCTCTCTTCTTTGTTTCCTCCCTGCTTGTTTTATCTGCCTCTGCATCCCTCTGCTGTAAATAGCTGCTCCTTATGTGGTATTTAATATTGCACCTCGCTTCCCCATTCTTACCTTCCTTTTACGTGAAGTGCACTTATTCTATGTCTCATTAAGCATGGTGACGAATTTGAGTGTGAGTTTTTGCATTGGTGCTGTGCTTTTTAAATGCTTGTCAAGAGTGCAATAAAGGTAAAGAAACGTGGAGGATGTGTTATTGAGGTATTGTCGGTGATCACTTGGAGTTCATATTTGAATGTAGAAGTACATTGAAGATGGGCGAGATATGCACAATAGCTAGCAACAGTCTCAGTATGGCTGTGTTATCTGCTTCTGGGTGAATGATGCAGGCATGTATCTTGGAAAACCAGAAATGTGTACACTGTCTTTTCATTTGAACAGTTTTCATGGCTGCTTTTGTGTTTGCTGCTGGTTTTCTTTGCCTTATTTCTATGCACTCATAACTTTTGCTACAAAAGTCAAAGTAACACAAAGATTTGTTATGTATAGTCTGTTTTTGAACGAGCTCAATAGGTAAAACTTGGGCAGCATCAGCTTCCCATTCTCTATTAGCTAGTTAACTCAAAAATAGATACCAACACTACTTGTAGGATAATGTCCTCTCAGTTTGTGGACTATCATGCAATCATTTCATTAAGTAAATGACACAACTGACCTAATCAAACTGGCACCTTAAAGTTTCAGTGCATAGAATTTAGTGGTGAAGTTGCATGTTTCAGTTCAAAAACCCTTGTCATAAAAACTCAAAAGGTATTTAGTTTGTCCAGTCTGGACTACTGTAAAAAAAACATGGGGGCCTCTGTAGAGAAGACCCTCTCCCAATGTAAATATAACGTATTTAAATATAAAGGGGGTAAATAAAACTACAATTTAAATGAAACACAAAAGTGGAAACATAACTACGGTTATATTATATTCAATTTCTGCCAATAAATCCCTTTCACCCAAATCTTACACACTGAACCTTAAAACCAAGTCAGTACAGTAATTAACTTATTTCCCTGCATGCATGTACACGCCTTCATCCTCATTATTGTCTTTCTCTTTTTCCTGGCATGAAACCAGTGTGTGCATTTTTTCTGTTTTATGTGTCACCTCAGAGCTTTGCTGACATGGAGCCCATGGGGTCTTCAGTTCCTCAGCTGCTGGAGGACCCAGGGGGCGAGCCTGGCCGTGGCCCACCTGAGTCTAACGCTGCTGTGCCTAACACTACTAATAACCCTGAGTTTGTCGGTCACAACGCTGACCTGCAGGTGTGTCTCTCACATCAAGTCATTTTGTCTCTGTCTTTTCCTCTCAGATCCCATCTTACTACTGTCACATCTATAATAAGCCTTAACAAGATGACTCTAATGAGTCTGGTCTCATTTGCTGTATTGACTCTAATATAAGAGCCTGATGACATCAATTCATCCAATCCGTGCTTTTGTTTTTGTGGTGATTTTTTTGTGCTTAATGTGCTCATCTATTACACAGATTATTTTTCTCAAATTATATCAATGTCATTTTTATCTTTTCAATCTGTCTCTCTGTAGGACTATCCTGATACCAATGGCAATGAGAGTTTAACAGAAGAAAATAGGTGGGGTACCTGAGTCCTCACTGCTACTCACACCCTTACATCTTTTCATGGAAAAACTCACAACAAATAATACAGCGACACAATTATGCATGTTGTCCATGTTACGTTATGTTTTTGACTAGTTGTAACTGTATTTATAGTCTAGAAATACTGACTTTTTTTTCTACCAAACACTTAACGATGGGTTTATGGATGTTTTGAATTATTGCACCTTAAATGCAATTCTAATTCTGTCTCTGTGTGTGTTGTCCTGCAGACCACTGTCTTCCACAGAGAGCCTGCGGCAGCTCTCACAGCAGCTGAACGGCCTGGTCTCTGAGGTACGATCTCTCATTCTCTCACTCACACATTTCTTTGTCATATTATGTGCATTTGCAACAAGGGTGTGTTGCATCAATTCTCGAGGGGAATTTTCAAATTTGCCAGCTGGTCTGAATGGCCTCAAGTACGCCGACGGCACCAATTGAAGCACAGAGCCAGATTTAATATTTCCTCTGAACTTCGGATTATTGAAGTCAGCAGCAAAACAGAAAGTGTGTTTTTGAAGATTGTTTGTCTTTCAGACACAAGTATCATTTTTAACATGAATATTTACAAGTTAGAAATGAAAACTAACAGTTATGGACTTTAGGATGTCTGTAGGTTCTAACGTCATTAACGTGAGGCTCTGTGTCATTTCAGTCATCTTCTGCATATGTGAATGGAGATTCTGCACCTGCTGTCAATGAGAGAGAACTGGAGGTGAGATGGACATCTAACTCTAAATTTCAATGAACTAAAGACTTACTCTGAGATTTGAAACCCGCAGTAGAAATCAGTCAAGTCACACAATAGTCCCACCATACTGTAGGATTTACAGCAGCAGAGATAAGAGGCAGAATTTTCTGCTGTCCTCTGTTTCAGTTATAACTCATCTTAAAGCTTCTTTCAAGCACAGGTTCATTTTTATCACACTCTGCCTCAATATAAAGTGAAACTAAACTCAAAATCAATATAGTATGACCAAAATGAAGTTCAGCTAGCTGTAGCCGAACTACACAGAGAATGTCACATGTTCTTACCAAGAGCTTCCAAAATTAACGACAGTGTGTAAATCTGTTTTGTCCTTTATACACAGTAACGGGTTAAGTGATCTTTCTGTTCGCTGGCTATAGGAGGGATATAGAAACTTGCCCCTTGCACTATGTAATGTTATTTCACTGACCACACTCATAGTTTGGTCCATTAAAAAGAACTTAAGAGAGACTTTATCTGACAAACTGAGGTCATTTGGATCATGTCCACATTTAGTTAAATAGGTCATTATTAAGGCCCCACTATTTTTAAATGCTTTAACAACCATCATGTCTTTAAGTTATCTGTCACGACTCATTATTAAAAAAACATTTTTGCACCACTCGTAAAAAAGCTATTGTTTACCTCCATGTTAATGATTCACATTTGAATTTTTCGCCTTCCATGTGTTATTTATTTGACTTATGCCACTGCACTTTATCCCTCTCTTGTTTTTTTTGTTTTGTTTTTATTCTTTCCCGGATGCATGTGTGCACGTGATAGAGTCGGAACCAGGAGCTGGCAGCCTCCCTGGAGTCCAGCAGTCTAACAAACTCGCAGCTCAATACCCAGCTAGACCAGCTGGTAAGCAGCAGCTGTGTGTGTGTATTTTCCTGCACGGCTCCGTGATCGGAGTAACGCCATACCTAACCCTTTCACTATATAATGCCATATCAGTGCATGTATTGTATGCATTCTGCTCATCACCTTGAGTAACCTCATGGGATGAAGTCATGCATGTTTTTCATGTTATTTATTTATCTTTCTCTTAGGTTGACATAAACTCATTTAGGACATAAACTGAAATCTTAGGAGCAGATTTGTAATAACCTGATTAAAAATAGTTGGATAAACATACTAACAGCAATAAACTAATATATAAATATCAATAACTAAAAACGCAAATGATCTACAAACCAATCCCTCATCCCTGTCCTCTCTGAGGTCTTTGCTGCCAGAATTTTACTCATGTTTTATAGAATTGTGTTTCACTGCTTGGATGCTGAATGAATGTTGTTGTTTCCCAAACATAAATTTATATCCTATTGATCTGGCAGGCAAAGCAATCTCAGGAGCTCACAGATCAGCTACAAAAGGTAACCAGTACATTATTGTCTGTTAATTCCTGTCCTCATTCCTGTCCAGTCCACTGAATTTTCACTTCCTTCCCAGTCATTCCTCAACCTTTTCTTTTTTTTTTTACAGGAACGAAAAGAATTTGAGCAGAGATTTTCCAAAGAGCAGGGAGCCATGCGGGAGCAATTACAGGTAACAGAGAGAAAAGGAAACCCAACCCTTTTTCAAACAAATTTTTGTAAATTTTATGTTGGGCTTTAATGAAGAACTTCAGTTGACATTTGCTGGACTCAGAACTGTGCTCTGTGTTTGTCTTTCTTTTCCTTAGGTTCACATCCAGACCATTGGAATACTGGTATCAGAGAAATCAGAGCTACAAACAGCACTACAATACACACAACACGCTGCACGGCAGAAAACAGGTGCATTCACTTGAATGAGAATTTTTCATCTGAGCCAGACATTGACCCCTCAGCAGGTAATTAACAGTTTTTGTGTGTGTCTCTCTGTGTAGGTGAGGCAGAGGAGTTGAACAGCCGTCTGCAGGCAACAAAGCAGAGAGTGTCAGAGCTGGAGCGAACGCTCTCTTCTGTCTCAGCACAGCAGAAACAGTTTGAAAAGGTTTGCAGTTAATAGACTCCCTGTAAAGAGAATTCACTTTGATATGAGTAATGCAGATGCCACATATAAGACCAGCTTAACTAACTAACACAATCAGCTACATGAATGTTATACAGAAGCACTTTCCACGCCCTTTGTTTCAGTGATAAATATTATCGGAGATGTTTTTGTCTACATGTCCAAGTGTCGTTTTTTAATACATGTTTTATCTTTTTGTCCCCAGCACAATAAAGAACTTGAAAAGGAGAGAGACAACCTGAGACTAGAGGTGTTTAGAGTAAAGTAAGTCTATTTATCCGATAATTCTTACGGAGACATAATATGATAAGATTTTGATTTTAAAGAAGGCAATTAAAATCCATCAAATTCTACATAGAGGTCCTATTAGAATCTGATATGTAAGAAATTATGAACCATCTGTGCATATGTTTGTATTTGCAGCAATGTGAGTGATGAGTCGAAGCAGCAGACCTCAGAGCTGTCTGAGCAGCTGAAACTGACGTCAAAAGAGAATGGAGCGATGAGGCTGGAAGTGGAAGATCTTCGCAAGAGGCTTGAGATTGCTGACCTCATGCTGCAACAGGTGTGTTACATCAAACCCACACTAAATCTCTTTCCCTTATAGTTAATTTAAAACAAAACAGGGTTTGGGAATAGTTTAAATCCTGCATTCAATTCCAGTGTTTATCCTTTTTATTTCTCTCCAGTTCTCCAGTCAGTCAGATCCAAGCAGTGCCAACCAGCAGGTGCAGTTACTGCTGGATGAGAAACAGCAGCTGGAGACTCAAAATCACCAGGTCTGTGTGCAAAGACCTTTCTCTTACTGAGCACTCATACATTCATGTTGCTTTAACACTCAATGTTATGCTCGCCTGACATTTGGTGTTGGCATGATCGTGTGATTGGTCATCATACAACAAGCCACTCCTCCTGGACACAAAACATATCCAGGCTTTGTGCTAAGGTGCCATGCTAACTGTCATAGTAAAGCATCAGGGAATCAAACTGCTTGTGTTGTTTTCTTCTCCTCAAGCTTTATGTCTTGCTTTCCAATTTTAATTACTTGCATTATGGTTACAAACTGCCATTTTTTATCATCTGAAAATAAACCACCCACAACTATTATGAAATTTGTGTCTGAACCTTTGCCTGCTTATCTTTTACAAACAGGAAGTCTGTTTTGTTTACCTAGTTTCCTCTTTTATGTCTGTTGTAGCTGATGGAGTCGATCGGTCAACTGAAGACAGAGAGGGACTGTTATGCAGAGCAGATCCAGGAAGAGGGCCGTGTATGGAAGGACAAAACAGAACAGCTACTAACCCAGGTTAACACTAACTTGTTGGCTGTAGTTTTGAAAAAAACAGAGACTGCTATGTTCTTTAATGGTCTTTATTTTTGAAGCTAACAAAAGACTTATTAATGTGTGTCACTGTCTTTCCAGGTGTCATTGGTTGCAGAGGAGAGGGACAGAAACATCAACCGAGTCCAAGAGTTGGAGGCCAGCATCATAGAGCTACAAAATGCTGCAGGTATCAGTTTCACTCACTCATCTACTGCTTCTGTCTCCTCAACACTTTTCATTCAACAGCAGGATTAATAGAATTGGTTCTCTGTAAATCTATGAGAAACCTGCACCTGAACGAGGAGCCTGTTACATAAAGGAGAGTACACTTGATAAAAGTGAATAGAGTTTCTTTGATGCTATAAATCAATCAGTATGCTCCAGTCTTTGTCCCTCCACAGTGCTAGATTATACTTATTTTCAGACATTCGGTTTTTGTGTGACAATGTGTCATTTAGCACAAGTTTGAAAGCTGTAACAGTCTAAAACCTGGCAACTTGCAGATGGCACAGCTACCATAGTGACGTTTGTTTCACTGTAGCGAAATTACTAATTTTGAGAACCTCCATCCTTCTTTTCCTCCAGCGCTACTGTCTAAAGAGAGAGAGCTTCAGGGTAATGCAGAGACTCCGTCCTCGGGACCGTCAGAGAGTGAGTTGGCTCTGCAAGAGAGCCTCGACAGACTACAACAAGAGAAACAAGCACTGGCTGCACAGTATCAGGCACAGGTATGCACATCCTTGTTTTCTTCATTCCTAAAAATCGAGATCTATAAACGAATTTCATGTGATCCACATACTGTATCGTAAAAGTTTTAAAGAAATATACTGTACATTTCCCCCCAGCTGAGGGACAACGAGCAGCTGAGCCGCATGTGTGCTGAGCAGGAGACGCGTCTGGGGGAGATGGAGCGGCAGGTGGAAAGCCAAACCCAGGAGGGAGAGGACCGTCGGCGCATGTTGGAGGATGTTCAGTCAGACAAGGCCACTATTAGCCGTGCTCTCACCCAGAACCGGACACTGAAGGACCAGCTGGCTGAGCTTCAGAACGGTTTTGTCAAACTGGTGAGCTGTAAATCTTGCTGTCCATCTGTCCTTTTCTAATGACTTTTATCTGGGCCTCTGCAACAAAGTGTTACACAAATTTGGAAAGTTCAAGACAAGCGTTACCTCAGAGGTTGGGATACTTCTGCCTTCAAGCCAAAATGTCTTTACTTGTACAGACTAATGAGAACATGGAGCTGACCACAGCCATCCAGTCAGAGCAACACGTGAAAAAGGAGCTGGCTCGCAGGATGGGTGAACTGCAAGAGGGACTGCACAATGTCAAGGAGCAGGTATGGTTTAGTTGTCTTTTCTATACACATTCTCTGCCACGTCCATAGAGTTAAAACCAATGCCTTGCCCACATAGTCATTGTCTCTGTCCTCTTGGTCTAATCTCCATCTCCATTCCTCCGCCTCCAGCTGGAATTGAAAAGTCAAGAGACTCAGGGTCTGATGGAGCAGAGGGAACAGCTGGTGGCTCACCTGCAGCAGTACTGTGCCGGCTACCAGACCGTGGCCACCGAGAGGGAACAGCTCCACCGACAGTATCTGCACCAGTGCCAGCTCATGGACCGGCTGCAGCACGATGAAAGCCAAGGCCGTGTGCAGCTGGAGATCAGTCACTGTCAGCTCAAAGAAACGCAGGTGTGTGATTCAGGAATAATAAGTCTCTCAATAATAGAAAAGGGCTTCTCAAATGGTTTAAGTTCAGGCCATGAGGCACAGCATTGAAAATAATCAGTTCAGAGCCAACATAACTTGATTTTCTTGATTTGAATGTGCTGTAAAACCCCTGTTTCTGTCACTGGTAATTCTTTATCATTTTTATGAACAGTTCATTCATTGTTTCTATGACTCCCTGTCTCCCCCTTCAGGACCATTTGGAGCAGTTGGTCAGAGACAATGAGCAGCTGAAGTCTGAAGTGAAGGAACTTCTCAACGGCTCAGCTCTTGCATCATCTCGAGACCAAGGTAAGAATTATCTTTTTGGCATTGTCAAAACTTTTTCCCATTATAATTCTTTGTATGGCTTCCATTTGAAATTCAGTGCCAAAACGTTACCTCTAATGTGAAAGAAAAGAAACAAAAAATTAAAATCTGTCTTTCACAAATAACAAGGACACAGTGTCATTGCTGTAAAGCACCCGACACCTTCTACTATACATCTGCAGGACCAGCAGTACAAGGTCTTTTTTTTTTCTTTAGTGCGAGATCTTTTCATGTGAAAAGTGTATACATTGTTTTCCATTATGAAACAGCCAGGACAAATTAGTTGAAGCATTTGATAGGAAACAAAAAAAAACAGCAGTTTTTAACCTGTTCTCTAGCTACAGTTATGGACAGAAATAATCACTGCAATCTCCTATTAAAAGGTTGGAATCACATGTTTAAGAAATGGGAAACAATATCTATCCAGCTGTAATTTGTCATTATGTCATTAAGGTGATGGAGTGGAAAGCCAGTCCCTGCAAGAGAGTCCAAAGATGTCCTCCTCCATAGTTATCCCAGAAGACTTTGATAGCCAGAAAGAGATGGTAAGGAGGGTGATGAATATTTATGTTATGCAAATATACTTTAAGGATTTATTGGTCCCAGCCAGGGGTCTCTGTGCAGAGTTTGCATGTTGTTCCTGTGTCTGTGTGGATTTTCTCCTGGTACTCCGGCTTCCTCCCAAAGTCCAAACATATTTGTCTCTGTATGTTGTTCCTGCCTCTCGCCCAATGTCAGCTGGGAATGCCTCCAGCTTCCTCCCGTGACCCTCAAAGGATGATTGGTGTATATATAAAGAATATTAAGTTGAACGAGACGAACGTTTTCTTCCTCCCACTGTCCTCATGTCCACTTCCTGTCCACCTGCAGGAGGAGTTCATTCATGGAGCTCTGACTCAGTTGGAGGCAGAGAGGGATGAGGCCAGGAGGCAACTGGAAGAGGAGCACAGGCTCCACATGGCAGCCCGGCACCAGGCCGCTGTGGCCCTCAGCCTTGAACACCAACACCATAGCCACGAAACTGCTCATGACCATAATCATGAGCACGATCACACTCATAGCCAACATAGTCACTGTGAACACAGTCACGAGCATGCAGGTGAGGAAGACTACATGGTTGGTCTGTGTGCAAGTCTAATGATTTCTGGTTATATACATACAGTATATTATTATAATGCCTGCTCTGTGCTGTCCCCGGCTTAGAAGGAGGAGTTCCAGTTGAAGTTCATCAGGCCCTGCAGGTTGCCATGGAGAAGCTTCAGCAGCGTTTCACGTCCCTTATGCAAGAGAAAGTGGACCTGAAGGAGCGGGTGGAAGAGTTGGAGCATCGCTGCATCCAGTTGTCTGGAGAGACCGACACCATAGGTGAGACTGAAAGACAGCACAGTGGTTCAGAAAGGGACTTTCTACATCACCAAACAAGTTAGTGCAATGACGTTCTCTGTATGTCTCTTAAGGGGAGTACATAGCCCTGTACCAGAATCAGCGAGCCATCATGAAGCAGAAACATCAGGAGAAGGAGCATTACATCAGCATGTTGGCCCAGGACAAGGAGGAGATGAAGGTGCTTTAACATTAACTTTTCAGATAATCATCAATGCAGTACAATGAAGTCACACTCGATGTTGGTGTTGAAAAATTTTTCTTCCTGACTAACATTCAAAGACAAAAGGAAGGACGGATGCTGAGGGACGGATCTTGATGTGGTCATTTTCTCTTTTTCATCTCAAAAACTGAAGTTAAATAAGAAGTTTGATCTGCCTTTATTCTTGCAGTCAGCACTTGAACGTCATGAACCCAATTAAAGGTTCGATAACTTTGATGGCCGATTAAACTGGAAAAAAAGAAAATAGCAAGAAAGCAGTCTTGTTCTTTCTCACATTATAAAATAAATCAGCAACAGTAATCGTGTGCAATAGAAGGTTTGTAAATTTCCTCAAAACTGCCTGTTTTCTCCTGTTCGTCGTGTCTTTTCTGTGCACCAGGCGAAGCTGGCAGAGCTGCAGGATCTGGTGATGAGATTGGTGGCGGAAAGGAATGACTGGTATAGCCGCTACGCTGGAGCTGTAGCCGGCACAAGCACGGTGAATCCCGACCTTCTTCCTGTTGGGGAAGATCACGCTCATCCAGAGCATCATGGGCACACGGACATGGAGATTAATGGCGTCGGTGGAGCAGGTAGGCACAGCCAGGATGATGTTCTGTCATACTGCAGACATTTTGTCCTACATCAGTAAATAAACTGTTTTCCATTGATCTCGTGTTTAGAGGAGAGAGTCGGGAGGTTAAATGTGTCCTCTCAAGCCACATGCAGCCAAAAAGCTGAGACATCTTTTCTTAGTCTGCTCCGTTTTGCAGCCAAAGAGAGGGATTCAGATTTAAGCCATTTTAAACATGGCCTCTGGGTTAAATCCGAAGAATTTTCTGTACAGACGCGTGATCACGTTTACAGCACCCCGACACCGTCGTCAGCTCTTATCACCACAAACTCTCCCTGCATCTTTGTTGGTGTCTTCTATGTGCGTCAAGCCTTTTTCACTGGGAGATATTTGTTTTTATCATTGTTGCTGCTGCATTCCTCTGTTAGTCACCGTCTCTAACCTGCTCCGTTTGAGATTGTGACTGGCTCTACCAGTTTCAGGAATGATTGCAATCTTTCTGAATGGGAGAGCAGCTAGAGTGAATAAACATGAGTTAGTCTGGTCTCCAGATTATAATTATTCAGCTTCATATTTGTGCTCTCCCTCTGCAGAAGCCATGGAGGTCGTTCCTCTGTCAGAGCCCACCACAAGCCTGGAAGCCTTCTCCTCCCAGGCGCTTTCGACCAGAGCACCCCAGACCGACTCCAAGCCCCTGGGGCCCAAAGAGGACGGCACAGCGCAACAGATCATGCAGCTGCTCCAGGAGATCCAGAACCCCCAGGGGGCGCTAAGATCACCCCCCTTCCTCGGGGAGAATCCCTGCATCCCCTTCTTCTACCGGCCCGACGAACAGGATGAAGTCAAGATCCTGGTGGTGTGAGGTGTGGGTATGAGAAAGGCGTGAATGTGTGTGTGAGAGATAATGGACATGTCTTGAAGTATGGGGAATATTAAACACCACAGTTTACCATGTTTATATCTAATAGATCATATTCACAAACACTTGGGACACCTTACAGAACAGATCACAGATAGAGGAATGTCTCTGACCCAGTTACAATACAACACCCCCTCTTTGTTCCGCGTGTTGGCACGATTGTGTGCATGGTTAAAAAGAAAGTATTTTCTATTTGCTTGTTTTAGTTTTTTGTTCAATATGCTCTTCCCAGGGAGGAGATCAGTATTCCTAAACGCAATCTGATTACTCTCAGTACCGCAATTTTGAATCCCCAGCCCCTCTCTCGTCCCCCCATCTTTACACATAAGTGCAATAAAGGGGCGGTGTACTCTGTGCCCTCGGCGATACAGTACTTAAAGAGCTGTTGTGAATTAGCCGACTGTTTGTGCAACTTTACTACAAAACTCAGTTTTACACAATTCACTGTACAAAAGCCAAAAAGAGCATCCCGTTTGAATGTAACAGCCTGAACATTTCCCTGTATGTTTGTGTAACATGAAGAGAGGGAGGAGAAGGGTGCAGCACGATGATGTGAGATGTCAGGTGTGGTGGTTGAGTGAGATTTAGGCAAAGTCAACAATAGATCTTAGTGCACATAAAAGCTTTTAAAGTGTAGGCGCTGTTTCAAAATCGAAAGCTACCGTGTTAAGGCCCATTCATGCTGACGGATGCATTCATCTCAAATAATGTAATCGTCAGTGCCCCCGATGTTTTCACTTGAACTATTGGCCACACTGCCCTCTATGATTTCCCCTGTTTCGTATGTATCTGTACGCTTTCAGGATGAAATGAAGGCACAAACAGTTCAGTCTGTTTCCGTATCTTACGTTGAGCATAAATGAGCCTTAACACGATCTGGTTGAGGAAGACAGAGGCAGGTGTTGCAGAATGATGCTGTCCCTAAAAATACCTTTTTGTTTGCCCCTCTATCATTGTCTTTTTCCCTCAGACACTGAAAAACGAGTGGTATGTTGATACAGTGCAATGTGTTAATATATATTTGTGTAGCGTTGATGTTAAACATCTCTGGAGACTGAGAAAACTCATTGTCATATTTTTTTTCTGAGAGGGGGAAATTTAAAGATCCCATGAAGAATTATTGTGGCATTATTTTCTCCATTGTTACTGGAAAAACACAGAAGGACGACTTTCAGATACAGAGCTCGACTGCTGTGTTTTACATAACTGTCGTCTACAAGTCGTTCTACTTCAGGTTATGATGTTGAGGTACAGAATTTGAAGAAGTTACAGGAAGTATAGAGTTACAATCTCAATCCACACTTCCATTACTCAAATCTCATAACTCATTTATTCTTCCTCTTTCTTCCTCATCTTCTGTTTCATGGGGTCTTTAGGTTTCTAAATGAATTAACAATGATAAAGAGCCTGTTCTTTTCTGTTACGTTTATCTCGTATCTCTACACATCAAAGATGAATTAATGCACATCCTTTATAACTGGACTCTCTGTGTGTGTGTGTGTGTGTGTCTGTCTATGTGTGTGTGTGTCAGCGTCTGTTGTTCTTTGTGTGTTGAGCTGTATAAGATTATATAAGTAAGATTGCACTAAAACTGTACAAAGCTTCTCCGTCAGCTCAGTTTCTACCATTGAGCCTCTGCTGAGAAAAGCAGGAATCCTATGATGCGTCGCTGTGTATGCTGATGGTTCCAGCAGAAGCAAATTCATCCAAGTGAAAGCACGTGCATGTGAGAGACCAAGGTGTGTGTGAACAGGAATAGAACATGATGATCATCGTGACATTATTCCCAGACGAATGGGACCAAACTGAATTTGACAAATTTAACTTTTCATCTTTCTCAAAGTAGAGAAGTTACATTGTCCATCGATACTCGAGTAAATCTCCTTGTGGTGTTAAATAAATGAGGAATTAGGGAGGACTCCAACATCTGGACTGACTTTTTCTTTCACCCAACGACACGACAAGTGTTTGGCTTTAAGAGAGAGATGAGATGCCAGAGTTCACAAATGTAGATCAGATCTCTTTCCCTTTATAACTACAGTAATAACCAAGAACGACACCATCGCAGCTTATTGTTTTTAAACCTTGACACAGGCGCCAGTTTTCTTTGCACGATTAAGATGCTCTTACATTTGGACGCCTTGAAGTGTTTGATCCTCTGGTGAGTTTATTTCAAGGTAGAGAACAATCTGATATTGATAACTAAAGATAACACGACAGAAATCTTGAGTGTAGATTAGATCAGTTTAAGGTGAACGGGGGCCGTATACGTATCCCTCTAACCTAATTCACATTACTTTGACAGGTGGTTTCTGACTAGATTTACTTCTTTATTCTTGAACTCAAAAATCCCTCGCTTCTTAGCATTCTGTCCCTTTTTGGTTTTTCTCTTGAAAAGTGCCACAAAATGAATTGTTTTGTTTTTTGATTTTGGGATTGGTGAGACAAAGAGGTAAATAGTTATATAAATATACAATAAAAACCTTTTAGTGGTGTTTCTGGGACTTGTAAATGAAAGGATGAAATTATTACAGATAAAAGTTACTTCCCACTCTTTCTGATTCACTGTTAAATATGTTCCGCGTGATTGAAACAAATAGAAATGAGGAAGCATTTATTGTCTTTACATTGAAAGAGGCAGTGTACATACTGTAACTGTGTAACATATTGTATATTCATTATGCCTGATGTGTGTGTGTGAGTGAGTGTGGAGGGGGGTTTGTCTGCAGCGTGGGCTGTGTGTAAGTACAGAGTCGGGGTGTTGGTGGTTACTGACCAGCTGTGATTTAAAACAAATTTGACTAGAAAATGAAAATCTATTTATTTGAAGTAAGTTAGAATCTGAACTAATCAGTTTTAAAGTCAAATTGAAGCAAGTGTTGGATGGAAATGAAGGATTGTTGTTCAGAGAACTGATTTGTCTGAGGGCGGCTTCACACAGAAGCTTTCTGATTTTTTTCTTTCTTTCCTTGAGTAATAATTTCTCCCCTTCTCCTGAATAAAACTGATTGAGCAACTGAAGCAAAGTCTCTGAATTCTTTATCATTTGTTTATTATTATTCTGCTATGAAACTGCTGTGAACACAATGCTCAAACTGCTTAATTGCATTCAGTCTACATTTATTTTATTATTTCCTATTAAACTAAATAACTATTTACACCTAAAATGTCTTAATAAAAAGTCAGCATCAAGGCAGAACTTGAAAAATGAATTTACCTAATTACAAAAAAAACTGCTGCAGAGTAAAAACACAAGTGATTCACATTTTCTCTATTAAAACTCTCCTCGTGCTTTAGTTTATCAGGTAAGTTACTTCAACTCACTTTAAATGTATTTATCTTCTATAATGGTGAAACCACCAAATCTATAAAAAAAGTACAAGATATTTTTGAATAACTTTTTGCTGAAAGTCCTAGAGACTTGTGCATTTCATGATTAATAAAGGGTGGCCTGCCACACAACCACACCGAATTTCAGCACGTTTCGAGCAAGCAGCGCGGAGTTATTCCAATTAATCCCTAATATGGGTTAGGGTTGCAATTAGGGTTAGGGTTAGGGTTGTGATTAGGGTTAGGGTTAGGGTTGCTATTAGGGTTAGGGTTAGGGATGAATACCCATTGGAGCTCAAGATATTCTTCAATAACCTTTTTTCTGTAGGTCATAGAGACTTGGAAGTTGGTTCCATCTCCACTAATGTGGCTATGCCCGATCCATTGGTACCACCCCCGAGCTTCTACGACCTTTGGAAGGGGTAGGGTTAGGGTTGTGATTAGTGTTTGATTTTTTGGTTGTGATTAGGGTTAGGGTTAGGGATGAAAACCTATAGGAGTTCAAGATATTGTTCAATAACTTTTTTTCTGAAGGTCATAGAGACTTGGAAGTTGGTTCCATCTCTACTAATGTGGCTATGCCCGATCCATTGGTACCACCCCCGAGCTTCTAGGACCTTTGGAAGGGGTAGGGTTAGGGTTGTGATTAGGGTTAGGGTTAGGGATGAAAACCTATAGGAGTTCAAGATATTGTTCAATAACTTTTTTTCTGAAGGTCATAGAGACTTGGAAGTTGGTTCCATCTCCACTAATGTGGCTCTGCCCGATCCATTGGGACCACCCCCGAGCTTCTACGACCTTCGGAAATGGTGAAACCACCAAATCTATAAAAAAAAGTACAAGATATTTTTGAATAACTTTTCTTCTGAAAGTCCTAGAGACTTGTGCATTTCATGATTAATAAAGGGTGGCCTGCCACACAACCACACCGAATTTCAGCACGTTTCAAGCAAGCAGCGCGGAGTTATTCCAATTAATCCCTAATATGGGTTAGGGTTGCAATTAGGGTTAGGGTTAGGGTTGCAATTAGGGTTAGGGTTAGGGATGAATACCCATTGGAGCTCAAGATATTCTTCAATAACCTTTTTTCTGTAGGTCATAGAGACTTGGAAGTTGGTTCCATCTCCACTAATGTGGCTATGCCCGATCCATTGGTACCACCCCCGAGCTTCTACGACCTTTGGAAGGGGTAGGGTTAGGGTTGTGATTGGTGTTTGATTTTTTGGTTGTGATTAGGGTTAGGGTTAGGGATGAAAACCTATAGGAGTTCAAGATATTGTTCAATAACTTTTTTTCTGAAGGTCATAGAGACTTGGAAGTTGGTTCCATCTCTACTAATGTGGCTCTGCCCGATCCATTGGGACCATCCCCGAGCTTCTACGACCTTCGGAAATGGTGAAACCACCAAATCTATAAAAAAAAGTACAAGATATTTTTGAATAACTTTTCTTACACGACTTTCCTGATGTGTCCTTAAAGGTACAGTGTGTAGAATTTAGTGACATCTAGTGGTAAAGGTGCATGTTGCAGCTGAATACCCCTCACCTCACCCTCCCCTTCCACACATGACAGAGAACCAGTGTAAACCTTCAGTTGTCATAAAAACTCTAAAGGTTTTAGTTTGTCTGGTCTGAACTACTGTTAAAAAGATGGCGGCCTCCATAGAGAGGACCCCACTCCATGTAAATATAAATTATTTAAATATAAAGGGCCTTTTCTGGGGTAAAGAAAACTACAATTCATACAATTTTGATGAAAACATCATGAGGATTATTTTATATTCCATTTGTGCCGATAGATCCATTCAGCTAAATCTTACACACTGAACCTTTAAAGCAAATAAATAACAAATACGCTCTCAGGAACAGATGTTGATGTTAAGCATCAGGAAGAGGAAGAAAAAAGACAGACAGAGAGGAAGCTGAGAGTTTCAGTACACTGAGGTTTTTAATGTGATGACATTAAAGCGCAGCCGTCCTGCTGTGTAACATCATCCATCGTCAGTTTGAACAAGACGCAGGAGCTGGAGCTGCTGCAAGAGTTCACACACACTCACCGAGGGTGTCCCTGCCCTGATACTCACACACACACACACAGACACACACACACACACAGACAGAGAGAGAAAGACAAGAAAAACAAACAACCACCTCTCTGCTACGAGCTACAGTATCAAACCTGCCTGCACACATCAATATACATCACTGTATTATACATTTTTTGTATGTTTTTTTAATATTATTTCCTTATACAGATACTCATTTATTCATAATAATTTAAATATTCAGCAAGTACATACACTGCAGACTAAATTCTCTAGACAGTAGAAGTACAAGTCCCATAAGATGCACCACACATATACAGAATAACGTGTTAATAAGATATGTCCATAATAAACTATTCACTGTTAAACCAAAGGTAGGATATGCTTCGTTTTGCTTTGCAGTCGTGGAGGACCGGGATGCACAAGTTTTATTTTACATCAATCGAGGTACAGAGACGGGGGTGGGGGCTTAGTCGTGGCTGGTGGGTCTGTTGGTTTTTGTCACGAGTCAAAAATACAACACATCACACTGAGTTCAGTGGTAGAAGAGAGGGGGTGCAGGGGTTGAAAAGATGGGTTCGACTCACAGTGTGAAACAGAAGGAGCGCTCGATAGTTTTATGCATAGACTGTGGCTGTTGGTATATTCTCACTCACCCCCGTGACCACTGAGAGAGGGAAGAAAAGAAAAAGAAAAAAGAAATGAAAGATCATCATCCTGAATGATTTGATGCAGTTCACTTAAAAACACACAGAAACCAAATTTCCCTCTGAGAAAAAAAAGCTCAGGCTGCAACCCAGGCCACAGATCCCCTTCCTCTCAGTTCAACATGTTCTCTTTCTTTTATTTGAATGGTGACATGCAGCTTTCTGCACCAAGACTTCCTATATATCCTTTTTATATATTGCACTTTTTATTTAGATCCAGCCTCCATAAGATATGGCAAAGTTTGTGTGAAGATTGGAGGAGGAAGGAGGGAAAAGTGGCACCAGGAAGTTAAAAAAATAAATAAATTGGGAAACCAGTTTGTTTGTTGCATAGGTTCTGTGGAAGCACAGACAACAGTGTTTTCAGAGGTGGTTGTCGCACACAAGCGTGAGCATTTAAACTCAAAATGATTTGAGAGGAGAGAACGTGTGTAAATCTAAGGACATTGAGGCTTTCTGGAGGCAAAAAGGCCCAGAGAGTCTCTCACATGTTTGCTCCCCCTGTCCTAAAGCAAAGACAGGAAGAGGAAGAGGAGGGAAAGCAAGGATGAAGAGCAGATACACCCTATCTGTGCAGATATCTGAGGATGAGGAGTCTGCAGCTCATCCTTTATTTCCTTTATGTCCTAGAATGAGTGAGTGAGTGGGCAGTCAGGTGATGGGAGTTTTAGAGGAGAGGAGGTGAAAGAGAGGTCAAGGGGCTTCCTCTAAGAGGCAAATGGCGGCAGGGGGCCCGCTCTTGTTTGGCCGGCTGTTTCGGTGGAAAGAGTAGAAACAGAGAGGACGGCCTCCTTGTATGGGAGGATGGACATGAAACTCCCGAAATCATTAAGGTGAGGACACACAAGAAACGTCACGGTGTTGATCTGCAGCTCGGAATAAATGCAATCAAAAAAAAAAAAAAAAGATAAATACTGATTTTATGAATGGTATCTTTCCTCTCTGTCTTCTATTTCTCACTATGGATGTTTTAGAGAAGTGTGTCCTCGCCTGTGATTTTTTGGGGGAGCACTGTTACAGATCAAAGCCTGAATACAACTGGTATAAATGAAAAGAAAAACACTCAAATGCAACATCTCTTAAAGGAATACTTCACTAAAACACTGTGATGAGATTTTTTTATTTTTTTTCCCATTTTACATTTCAAAAATAAAGTGGAAATGTCCAGATGATGACTCTCATGCATGAATGTATCGGTGGGAAAGCTTCACTTCCCGTTTACTCCTAATCTGCGCGAGCGAGGAAGCAAATTAGGCGTTTGCTTCCTGCGGTGAGGCAAATCACAGCGTTCAACTTCGGTGAACTTCAACCCACTGTTTTCACTTCACACTCGTGAATGTGTGATAATGCCCTGAAGATGAAATGTTGAGAATAACTTAAAACTAAATCAGAGTAAGACGTTTTTATTGTATTTCATCAATGAAATCAAAAGGTTGATGAGTCTCTCCTCTTGAAGTCGGGAGAGTCTCTTCAAAGTCCGAAAACGGATCACCGCACTGTGTTTATGAACTAAAAGAGAAGAAATGTCCTCATTTCTAAAACTGCTCTTCACAGTTCATCTACAAAATGTAAGCATTTGATAATTTGTATATATTCTTAAAAGTTCAATCTTAAAATTTCAGGTTTATTCTCCACATTTCAATTTTATTCTCAAGATGCAAATTAGAAGAAAAAAGATCTTCCTCTTCTCTTTTGAAAGAAATGTTTTAGTTTGAAGTATTCTTTTATTGAACAATAAAACTAAATCATAAAATAAAACATAAAAAAATATAACAAATTTTAAAAAGAGAGAAAGAAGTCAGCAGCCAGAATACCCATTTAAAATGCTGGAGTGTAATACTCAGGCACAGTTTCATGCTTGATGTGTAAAGTCTCCTCCGTCAGGTTTAAAAGGAGGAAGAATATGTTGTGTTTGCTTGTATATATATATATTTGTGTGTTTTTATGTAAGCAGGTGTGCATGCATATGGGCACACACTTTTTTCTTATCAGATATTTCATATTCTCTACACTGAGGGAGTTGGGGTGTCGGTCATGCAGCTGTGTTTTCAAGTATTCTGCATCTCTGTGTGGAACAGAGGGAGGAGGGGGAGAGAAAGAGAGAGAGAGAAAGAGAGAGAGAGACGGCTTGTTGTAAGGGAGGAGTAGATGCAGGAGAAGGGAGCCGGCCGAGGTCAAGTGAGGCAGAAAAACGACAAGAAGGTGGCGCTGTTGTCCGTGGACTCTCAATCCAGAGGAGGGACGGGCAGAGCGGGGAGGGAGGAGCTCGGAGGGCTAGTGGGTTGGAGAAGGCGGGGGTCTCCGACTGCCACACACACACACACACACACAGGGAGAGATACAGAGGGAACAAGTTGGATTAGTGTTTGTCAACGTGTGAAAAAATTGATTCTGGATTCCCCCCCATTGTTAAAATTCATGCACATACACAATGATACAACATCTCCACTTATGCACACAGACGACCACCTACATCATGAAATAACACATATCACTACATGAGATATCAGGCTCAGTTCACACAGCAGGTCAGGCTGTATCTATGTATATATGTGTATATATGTCTATGTTCCATCAAGGCCTCACTGCACAAAGTTAGGGATGAGTGGGATGTTGTGGCAAATTTAACATCACATTCAACACGCACACAAAACCAACAACAATCTTTAAGTTTTGAACTTTTGACTTGAATCCTGTTCAACCCCCTGCTGCTGCAAATAAGAAACTTCCTCTTTCTCCCGACACACTGATGCCACCTTTCAGAAACAAGTTAGCATCAACAGCAAAAACAAAAAAAAGGCTGACGACCAAAATCAGCTCACACACTGATGCAAACTCAAACACACACCCTGGGCGTGTGTTTGCCAAGCAGCGCTCTGAGAAGAGAAACGAAAAGTGAGAGAGAGGAGATGGCATGCAGTGAAGGCATGAAAGGATGAGAGAGAAGGAAAGTGATGGCGGTGATGATAATGGCGGACAGTACCCAACGTACCAGAAACGTCATCCCTCACTGGTCAGTGATAGTGATTCTGTAGAAGGAACCATAGTCATGTGTGGAGACAGAGGTGTGGTGAGGGAGAGAGGGATGAAGAGAAGAGAGAAGGAGTGCAAACGGTTACAGTGCAGGAAATGACCAATGTGACATGAGCTCAGCTCTCGCTTCCGACGCACCAGAACACGGCGAAGTGATTTAGATGGAAAAGTTTGGAGGATCAGATTCAGAGGTTGAATTTGTGTCAGTGAGAGCTTCACTCTGCAACGTTAGCGTCTCCTGCAGTAAACGAGGCAAGCTGCTACTCTGACCATGAACGTTCAAAAACATTAGTTAGCTCACAGACACAGTCGAGCACAAGGAAAACTTGACAGGTGCAACGACAGATACAGTTCATGGAGAAGAGAAAGAAAACCCAAACTTTTTCCTTCACCCTAATTGCAGCTTTGAAGCTTCAAAATAATAATCTAGACGAGAACAGATGTGAGGTGTGTGTTAGTGATGATCAGAGGAGTTGTCACTGATGATGTTTGACAGCGTGTTGAAAGTTAAGAGTGGCGGCAGAGAGTTATCAAGTAAAGGTGAAACCAAGAGAAAAAGAATCACGACATGTCTATCCTTCTATTTAGGGATCTCTATCCATCTATCATCCTCTATCTCAACCACAGCTCTTCACTTTCATTTACCTCCTTCATGTGGCTTCAGGTGTCTTCACATCCCCCTTAGTAACAGAGAGCATCCACACTTCAGGTTGGATAGCTCCTCAGAATTAAGCTATTTGATGGATGTTAAAGTCCTCATAAAAAAAAAAAATCGTTCTCTACATTGGTGTGAAGAAGGGTTTAAAATACTTCTCATGCTTCCACTCACCTGGGCACACTTGGGGGTGCACGGTTAGGCCTGGAGGGCACAGAAGGTGGCGGCCCACTGTAGGGGTCCGGAGAAGCTCCGGGCCGGGACGGGACAGGGGGTCCCCCGGCAGGAGGAGGCCCGGGTGGAGGCCCACGAGAGCCGGGGCGGGCGGGGGGGCCCGGCGGAGCTCTGCGGTTTGGTGTTGGACTGGTGGCCGGAGACCTGGAGGAGAAGAGAGGAAACTCTGGTGAAACACATCAGGTGAAGCAACAATTCAGTCAGATAATAATCACAGAATAATCGAATAATCATTTAAGAAACTACATTTCATATTCACAGAACTCATTACAGTCAATAAAGATCCCGGTTTATCTGACAAGGATAATTAGCCGACAGATGTGTTTATGTCTTACCTTCCTCCGGAGTTGGCCCGCTGCACCTGCAGCCAGGAATCATCCACGGGCGGTGGCATGGCGGTGGTTACAGTTGACGTGCTGATGTCGCCGATGATGCTGAGCGCCTCTCGCAGGGCGTGGTACATCCGCAGCATCTCGTCACGGTGCTGGGCCTGTTCCTGAGACTCCTCCATCAGCGTGTTCTGGTCGCCGCACGAGTACAGCTGGGCCAGCAGCTCTGCGTTGATGAACTCCTTCGACTGGACGGACAGAAAGAAGAGAAGAGAAACATTCTGTGATCCAAGGAACAAACGACAGCTGAATACAACAGCAACACTTCTGACCACCACACCAGTGACTGACATTGTTAATCATGAGGTGCATGATGGTCTTGGGCATCAGGTCGCGGACGGTCTTGTTGACGATGGCCATGTAGGAGTCGACCAGGTTACGAATGGTCTCCACCTGCCGCTCCAGCTGAGGATCCATGCTGTGCATGAAGTTGTCAGTGCTGCTGTCTTCGCCGCCGTCGCTCTGCAGAGACACAGTCAGAGAATATTGAAGAGGAGAAGAGGATACGTGTGATGCAGCATTTAATACAAATCACATGTTCGTATTTAACTTCCTTGATTTCTTGACAACCTTTTACAAACTGTTCAGTGCTAATGTGATTAAATATATAACAAAATACTTTGTATTAATGTGATTTTGTCCAGTTCTTTCAAATTAAATGTTCTGGAAAAGACACCGTGATGATGAAAAGACACAAACTTACCTTTCCTTCCTTGTCCTACATGGTCAAACAGTGATGGAAGATAAAAGACATCGAAAAGGACAAATACAGAAACACATCAGACATGACAACATTAAAATAGACTCACGTCAACATATAAAATTATCGTTTGTCTATGTGGTTTTGACAAAGTTAAGGATGTGCTTTACTGTGCATGTAGTTTGGAGAACACACGTTACTATACTGTTCTAAATAGAATTAATCTTTACCGTGACACGTTCAGGATAAACTCCGGCTCGAAGGAACGAGGCCTTCCAAGCATCAATGTCCTCCTGACTCTCACAGGCCAGCTCCAGCTGACGGTAATCCTTATAAACGTTCCTGTGGAGAAAACGTAAAAGCAAAACAAACAAGCTTAAACAGCTGAGATATTCCTGTTTATATTTCAAAGACAAATATCAGACTATTTTACTCCACGACATTTCTTTCACAGCTATACAGATGGTAATTAATTTATGTTTATCAAAAAGATACAGAAAGCTGTAACAACATTTCAACAAATAACAAATAACATAAATAGCATCAATGCTTTCTTTACTTAAAGCTCAATTTGGTATTAACTTTACTAAATTAAATTGTGAATGACGGCTTTTACATTTGTATAGTGTGGTGCTGCAGCCCTTTTTCAGGCTTTCACTCTTATCACATTTTTTTTCCCTGTTAAGTCTTTGTCCTGAGAATTCATATTTTGTTTTCGTATATTATTTTTTAATTGCACATTTTATTATATTATGGTATATTTATACTTATTGTCCTGAATTTTATCACTGAATCACTTTATTTTGCTATCTAACACAGACGACTCTTAATTATGAGTTCAGGTTTTTCGCTGTGCATAAACATATTGATGATATGTGTGTGCTCATATTTAAAAGCACCTCTGCTCGGTGTTGAAGAGGGCAAAGATGTGCTTGCTGGACATGAAGCCTTTCTCCACATCGCGCAGCCTTAGGTTGTCCACCTGCAGCATGTACTTCTTCTCTTTCTCCTGCAGGGGGCGAAAGAGAAACACAATCCTTACATAGTGCATGAGGTCGAGAGAGAGCAGAGAGAGTGAGTTACCTCATCTGTGAGAATTTGACTCTTAAGTAAAAACGAACTCGGAGATTTATAGCAGTTGCCCTGACGTTGTGTGAATGAGACTAAAATAGATTAAAAAGCCACTGAAAATGACGCTGCGTTCAGATCAGTGTGGGCTGATCAATTTACCTCTTGACGTACTGTATGTGAGACTAAGATTCTGCTGGAACAATGATAATCAATGACAGAAACTACATTGAAAAAGAAGGGAAGATGAAAGAAAACCAGGGGTAAACACTCACAATTAGATTTTACAGGAGACAAAAAAAGGAGAAGAAAGAGGCAGGAGAGAGCAATGGAAGTCGTCCTGTACAGAGTCTGTGGTTTTGATTAGAGATGTGAAAAAAAGAGGGCGAGCAACAAATGAGAAACACACACGAACGGAGAGAGAGAGAGAGCAAGAGAGAGGGAGAAAGAGAGAGGGAGAGAGAGCCTTCCAGTGTAGAAAAATCTTGTACTACATATGATCTCCAGACATCCAAGTATTTATGAATCGACGAACCTCAAAGTTAGTCATCTACATGAGGGCACTCACTCACTCACTTACTCACTCACTCTCTTACACACACACACGTTGCCATTAATCCTCAAAGTCTATTGGTGTGTCTTTAATGAGGGTCAATGTGTGTGTGAACGTTTTATTATCGACGGTGAAATTTGAATTCACAGAAGTGAGCAGCCAAAAATAGCACAGGGTGAGCGAGTTTCCACAAACATAGCTTTTACACACACACGCGCACACATGCACACTCTCACACACACACACACACACACACACACACACACACACACACACACACACACACACACACACACACACTGCTTTGGGTGCACCTTTGAGCATAGTCTCTAACTAACCTTAAAACCATCTGGATGGCTAACCATGGGCCTGCCCTGCCCAACCCAGCATGTGTGTCAAAGAGAGAGATGGTGTGTGTGTGTGTGTGTGTGAGACCAAACTCCTTCATCAAAGGATTTATGACCCATGCAGCCAAATGGCCATATCCCCTAAATGCATGTAAAAACTCTCTCTCTCTTGCTCACTCTCTCACACGCACACACACACACACACACACACACACACACACACACACACACACACACAAACACACAGACACATTTGGCAGTGCCTCTACTCCCAGGTGTCTGATTCACCAAAAAAACCCTGAAAAACCAAACAAGCAGTCAGCCAGACTGCTGACATCAACATTCATAGCGGCCGTGAGGGTAACGTATTCTGCTTCTAGTCTCCTCAATATTTCTCAATATTTGCCTTCCTCCATTTCTCCCTCTCCTCATCTTTTTTTCCCCCCTCTCCTCTTTCCCCTTGTTCCCCTCACTCTCTGGCTTTCCCTCTCCCTGGGAGTGAGCAACCTTGGACTGATTCATACATTTTCCTCTCCTCTGGCCAGTAAATCCAGTCAGGAGAGATGGAGGGGGGGGGAGAGACTCGTGTGTGAGTGTGTGCATAATGTGGGGAAAGCACAGAGACACTGAACTTCTAAAGAAGTGGCAGAGAGATAAGTACATGACAAATCTAGCTTAAGTTACTAAATTACATTATCACACTGTATAAACGCTGGCAAAGGCAATATTTCCATGTGAGAATGGATTAAACAATTGTGTTCGGTGCACAGACAAAACCAGAAAGACAAACAACAGATAAGAAAGCGATGATGAATATTATTTCATCCATGAGACGTCTGACACACACATCAGACGGATTATCAGGCTTTTCCTCTCTGTCAATCAGCCCATCTTTGCATGTGTGCGTTTTTTGTTTTACGTGTTTGGGGAATTCGGGGATTGAGCTCTTTCCCATATGCTCACATAAAAGCCAGTCAGCATGAGCAGGCAAGAGAACAGATCCCAGACACTGAGCACAGACACACACACACGGGGACACATGAGAAAACAAAATCCTATGGACGCAAAGATACACATGGATGACAAGCTTATATGAGATGTATAGAAAAGTACACACACTGTCGGCAGCATTTCATTCGATTGAGACCCAACGTCCGTGAAGAGGAAAGATACAAACAGCTAAACCACAATAAGGTTTCTCGAGAGACTTCCGTTCTGTTTATGTTAATCACCATGGAAACAGCGTAAGCATAACACAAAACTCTGTGTGCATGATCATTCGCACATATGCCGACTTTTGAATGAACGTACATATGTCTGTGAGTGTATTTGTATAATCTATAGGCCTGTTAAGACTCTGGTTCAACCGAGCAGATGGGTGAAAACATAACATTGATGGTGGAGATAACTCATGTATTTGGGATGCATTTAGGAATATGCACCATGTAATTACATTATTAAGTTATTAACACTTCCAGACATCTATATGGCACGCACATTTTTTTGTCTTTAACCGTTTCCTGTACTGATTGAACAGTTCTTCGGGCTATTTCTGCACCTTGGTCCCCTGAGCAATGTCACAGCGAACACACTTTTCTCAAAGCTCAGTAGGACTGACCATGATCCTCTACTCACAACTCAGAAAGCTGTTACATGACATGGGTCAAGTAGATGGTCTCACGTTACCCCTACTCTCATATCTCTTCACCGACTCCACGTTACACAAAGGATCCAGTTCAAAGTTTTCATTTCATCACTACACCCAGTACATTTTCATACTGTATACGGCCGACCCTCACTCATCAGCTCGCTCTCTTGGTCAAATAAACTAAATTTACGGTCTGTCCCACGCACCCACTTAAAGACCCGTGTTGATCTGAGCTTTTGGGGCTGAGGAATGTTTTGCCCGCACCCTTCAGGTCTGCTGATTCTGTGGATTCCTTTAAGAGGCAGCTAAAGACACGTCTGTTTGGAGAAGAGCTGTGTAATCTGTTTGCACCACCGCTGAATTTTATGTGTTTTCTTATTTTGCATTTTGATTCTAGCTTTTGCGTTGATTTTGACGTAACATCTGAGGGAAGGAACCTTCAAATAAATTTGACTTAAGTAGTTCAGTGTCCCGATGAGGTCATAATTGTTAGAATGATGAGATTGTGATTCTATACAAACAAACACACACAATTTATACGAATCACATGTACTGACTGTATAAAAAACAATATATAAATTTATGGGTCATTTGATTAGATTCACATATATTGTCTAATGCAACTCCACAGCTTTGGACATAAACTATTGTTACAATATTCATCATTGTTTTTGTTGACATTGGTGAAAGTGTCATATATAAGAATTGCCTCATAATGGAGTCCGGTCCAACACCACAACAAACTATGAACCCTGTACTGGGATAGAAATCCCTTCACAGGGGCAGATGTATAAAACCTGGCAGAGCTACTTCCACCATTTAACCTGTGACGCCGGGTTTGAAACGTTTATAAAGATGGACGACGCGTGTCCTCTTCCTCCCCACACCCAGAAAAGAAGCTGAAATATTCCAGGTCTGAACGCTGCCATCTTGCACCAGAATCTGCGCAGTAGTGATGGGGGAGGTATTGAGTTCCTGCCGATACACACACGACCAATTGCGATCAGCTGTCAATCATGATGTTTGACCCCCATTATATAGCATCAAAAAGGAAATGACAGGATCCGTCTTTGAGAAAAAATCATTTAACAACTTTGACCTTTTAGTTTGGCTCATGTCCCATTTACTAACATGGTGGGGGTGGGGTTTATGACCTATACTGCAGGCAGCCGCTTGAGTGCTTCACTCTTGGAAAGCCGTCATGTCGTCCATCTTTATATACAGTTTATGGTTTGAAACCTTTAGCAGTTGCCATGCTAAGTGCTTCAATTTTAGAAAACAATATTACCACAGTAATTCTGACTAATGAATCTGAAATCCATTGTTTTTGCAAATAATTGAACACATTCTTTCTCCGACCATTTTGTCAGAGCTCCGACACATGCAACTTTTATTCTCTCTCTCACACACACACACACACTAATGCAGGAGATGAGGCAGTGCACTTGGTAGTTTACCTTGCAGCGTTTGGAGCCCTGTGTGTGTGCAAAGTACTTTCCATGGTTTTGTTTTGCTAGTGAGTAATCGCAGGCTAATTATGAGAAGCCAGAGGAAGTTCACTTCTGAATTCATAAAGACACTTTAGCACTCTGCACGCCTTCCAAAGAAACGTCTCATGGACTCAAACACAAATTCAAAATGTGGATGAAATATGGCCTCACACACACACACACGGAAATACTAAACACCAGACACACACACACACATGGACCTTACATAAACCATATCCAATTAACACTTTAAAACAAATCCGAGTTGTTTGGTGGGCAAAACCAAGAAGATAGTCGTTAATGGCATCCATGTTGTTTTAAGAGGCTGCATGTCTTCGTGTGTGTGTATGTGTGTGTGGCAGAGTGTATGTTGACGAGAGTCTGGTGACTTGGGCCATGCATCAAAGGGCTGCGGAGAACCCGCACGGCATCTGGGAGCAATAACGCTGCTTCTAACCCTTCATTACCACAAAGACTGGGCCCTGGGTGGCAGCCAACGGCAATTTTCACAACCCTCCTCCTCACCTCCCTCAGTTTTTCTTTCCCTCCATTCTTCTGCCATTCCCCCTATTGAGTTCTGACTTTAAAAAAGAAAAAAAAATGAAACACAGAGAGCAGTTCTGTTACATGATGGGGATGTGGAAAGACAGAAGAAGAATGAGCCTCGTTTAGGTTTGAAGCACTGGTGGAAACGCTTGTTTAGCATCTGCACGCAATATCAAACGATGATAGTTCAGTGCAGTTGTTATATCATAATACGCTTTTGTCAAACATGTTTGTAACATCATGAAAAACATATTCCTGAACATAAGTTTTGCTGGAAGAATAGACTGCATTACTGGTTCTACATATCATAAAGAAACCCAGCCACTCCTGAAGAATCTGTTAGTTCAGTGACTAATGTGTCATTAAAGCTGTTTTCAAACATGCGCTGAAGAGCGCACTTTTTCCTGAAATTCTCCCGGGGGGCTGTGTGTCAGAACACAAATGTCCTAGTCAGTTGCTCCAGACATTTTCTGGAACTTTTACAGCCAGCCCCCTAATAAAATGTCTGGGAAATGTCCGAGCGAGCCCGTGTAGCAGCAGAATTTCTATTTTAATTTCCTGCCTCCTTCGTGCTCGACCCAGGTGCCACCCCTCACCTGAACACTGCAGACATTTTCCTGCTGTTGTGAATACATCTGACCCAGAAAATCTCCTGCATATTTGAAAAGCAAAGTACAGAAAATGTCTGAACCCAGTTTCCCCAACATTTTTTTGAGTTCATCTCTGAAAACGACTTAGGAAAGAGCATTTGAGGGAACTTCATTTGACTGTATGCCATTTGGATTAACATTGACAGTGAATTACTTTTGGGAACACACAGCTGCTTGTGACTCATCGAGTTGTGCAATAACGGTAATATCAAATCACCTTGGGCAGCATGAAGTATCAGAAAAGTGCTTGCACGCTCTTATACTTCATGCATTATGTAGTGTTACCAGATAACAAATCAAATCTGAAGTGTCCGGTTTCACAGGGAAAAACATGCATTCTCACTACTTCTATTTTTACATTTTTATTTGTTGGAAAGTTGCTCTTCTGCCCCCTCATTCCTCTTTAAAAAGTGACAGCCTTTGTGCTCCTCTCGGCTCCTGTGGGAAGGAGCACAAAATGAAAATAAACGTCCTCAGGAGAAAGGAGACGTGGTGTCTACACTCCAACACAGGCTGGCGGGTCAGTGATGCCTTCCTGTTTAGCGGCTAATTGCTAAGCAGTTAATTATCTGGTCTTTACTTCTGCGGAGGGTCAGTATAACAACCTTGGGGGGGAGGGGGTGGCCCGGGACATGTGATCAATCATCAGTGACCACCAAAGAGCGAGAGGAGGAGGAGGGAGGGGAGATCCCAGTTGACTAACCACATAAACACATGTGAAAATCCCCACACGTCTAGTGACTCCTGTCTGATAGAGGACAAACGCTGTGTTTAACACGTCTGTTTGGTGTCTGTCGAGCGTAGCACAACAGCTACAGCGCATGGCTTCATGAAGCCTGAGGATATTTCAAAGTTTTCTCAGAAAGAGCCGCAAATTTGTGTGAAATAAAATCCACATGAAAATGACAAATAAGTGCTGTGTTATTCTCCTGTAGCTTTAACAGTAAAGTAACTACAGCGTCTAAATCCAAAATGCAAACACACTTTAAAGCCACACATGTAGCATCATGGGCAACTCTTAGGTTAAGGTTATCCTGAAGTACATGTGAATTATATGAGTCCTTACATTTTGTTTGTTGGATTTTAAATGGAAATCTTTTTTTTTTCTAACTTCTAATGATAACCTGTATTCATGACAAATAGGTGTCTTTATCTTCAGCACTGCGTAATTTGAACACAGTGAGAACTCACACATTTATTACTGTAGAAGTTAATTTAGGCTAAATTAGCTCATTTGGATTAAATTAACCCCACACTTTTTTTATAATAAAATGAGCTGCCAGAATATAAACCTCTGCACTTTTAACTCACACATGTACACGTATTACACACAGGGTGTGTTTGAACTGATTTTTATGACATGATTGTGCCAACAGTGCATGGGCAGTTCCCAGGGTGGAGAGGGGTACACTGACAGTAAATTTTGTCTTGTAAAACTTTATATTTATAAACACAAAAATCTCTTATGTTGAGATTAAAGAGTCAGTTTGATCTAACTGTGCAATCAGGGAAAAGTCAGTGACTAAGAACAAAAGTATAATTAATATAATTATATGCAATACAAAACTAAATTCTTTAAAAGCTATAGGACAAGTACAAAATATAAAAATGCACATCAGATCTTTCTAAACACCTGCAGTAAAGTTTGTGATGTTTGTCACTCCTTCAGAAGAGCTTCAAGTCCACACACACACAGTTTGTTTTTCTAATGGTCTTTGTATTCACATTATATTCTTGGATATGCAGGAAACAATCAGGGAAACATGTTACATTTGAAAAAGGAGAACACACATTGCTCATTTATCTCATCACTCAGGAAGAATAAACTTATTATTGTCCACAAATAAGCCTGTGTCCCTCCTCGTCTACTTTTGACAGGCTGCACTCATCACTCAGCTCTCGCTTCTCCGTTCTCCAGACCCTTTTTTTCTAATATTTTCTTTTACAATGAGAGTCAGTCATTTATGGTTTTGTGTTTTGTTTTTTTTGTTTTCTTTTAAAAAAGTTCTCCCATCTTTGCTACACCCATCCTCCACTTCTATCTTTACTAAAATCATTTGATTATATCTCAGGTGTTTATTCATTCTTTCAGTTGCGTGAGCTGTTATTTATATTACCAAGCCTGTTATTCTTGATATTTCAAAGACTTTTTAAGACTCATTAAAGATCATTTAATTCTTGTTTTAATCTTTATGCCAACATAAACTAACGAGCTGTAGCCTGATATTTACCAAACAAAAATGTGAATAATGTAAATGTTCTCATCTTAATCTGGGCCAGAAGGCGAATAATCACATTTCCCCAAAATGAGAAACTCCATTCTTAGACCACAGCACTGTCTTTCTGGACAATAGCTGAAATATGCTGGATGGGTTCTTGTTTTCTTATTTCAGCAGAGAACAATGACATGATGTTACAAAGGAGAAAGAGGCTATTCTGTGGTTCACATTCCTATTATCCAAGAATAATAGTGATCTGCAGAGTTATCACATAAACTAGTTGTGAGATCTCACCAACACAAATACAAGGGATCACATTTTGTGTGTTATACACGGTCTCATATGATCTACACTGTTCACAAGCGTAGCCCTGCCACATGGATGCAAACAGACCAAAGGTACAATTACACTCACATAAACTGACGGTTGTTCTCTTTAATGCAATATCAAAATACGAAGAAAAACAAAGTACGAAACTAGAGGTTTTTTGTCATGACCAGAATCAACCAGAGACATTTCATGATGAGACAGAAAAACATGGAATCTAAGATTACATTTGTTGTGTGTGTGTGTGTGTGTGTGTGTGTGTGCATACTTTCTCAGTATTTCTGGCTTTACTGAGTAATAGTTTGAAAAGGAAGCTGCCTGCCTGGTCATCCAAACAGTGGAAACAATGTTGGTGTGACCGCAGCGCTTCCCCCACCCACCCATTAAAATTTACTCCTTCCAATCCCTGAACCCGAAACTAAACTGCATCAATAATCCTGTGAGTGAGGACTGATTTATGTCATTATCTCCTTTCTGGCTTGTTTCTCAGATACATTTGACTTTTCTATTTTTTTTTTTTGCTCTGACAACTCTCTTTTTGCCCCAAAAATGTTTAAACTCTCCTTCCCACTTTCATCTCCATTCTCACTTTCCCTCCACATCCCTCCATCTCTGCCAGGACTGCTGACTGGTCTCTCCTGAGACCGGGCCTGCTTTGATTTGGAGCTCAGGTTGGTGCTCAGAAACTATAGCTAAAACAAACACACTGCTATGGCCACCTTTACACACTCACACACACACACACACACAGACACACACATCTGAACACACGCACATATTTGAACACACACCTGGAAACACTAGCACTGATTACTCCTGACTGCCAGAGGAATGAAACCTAAACATGAGAGAGAGAGAGAGTGTGTGTGTGTGTGTGTGTGTGTGTGTGTGTGTGTGTGTGTGTGTGTGTGTGTGTGTGTGCAGCTAAGTTGAATGAAGCAAACTTTGACTACAGCATTTCTTAACTTTGAATCACACACACAACCTCTTTTGCTCTGGTTCTGATTTAGCAGTAGTATGTCACCCCTCCAATCAGCCCCACCTCCCCCCTCCGTGTGTGTGTGTGTGTGTTGGGAAGGCTGCGGAGCTGCATAAAGGGCTCTTTATTCAAGTCGGACAGGGAGAGGAAATCAGCTTTAGAAGTAAAAACAGAGGGAGCAAGAGAGAGATGGAGACCACAGGGCTGCACATCTGGAGTTATTACAAGGCTTCCTCCTGCTTGCCAAGAAAACGCCGACATTCCTGCCCTGGCTACAAAGAGCGTGGAGCCTCCGCTCTCATCCAGGCCCTGCACACATATCCATCATTCAAAAACCACATATGCACTCACATGTACCATAAGTAGAGATGCACACACACACACAGGCTGGAAGGGAAGAGTACGCAGACGCTTTACGAAACACTTCTACGCCTCCATGTGAGCGCACGAACGACAGACATCCTCCCATCTGTCCACATACGCTTCCACTAAAAACGTCTCTCCCTCAGCAGCCAATCCTGTGATCCCTTTTCCATACTTTACAACACACATGCCAAATGAATGCGTCTCACTTCCTGTTCACCTTTGACCTTCCACTTTCTCTCCAAGAAGTCAGAGGAGAAAGAAAAGAAGGAGAGAGAGAGAGGGGGGAGAAAAAAAAGCCAGACAGAGGGAGGGGAGAGAGGAAGAAGAAGAGAGGAAAGGAAAAATGGGGGGCCGGCAAACTCCTCCTCCTAATCCCTCCATATCTCCTCTCTCTCTCGTTCTTTTTCTCCTTCCATCTCTCGAAGGGGAAACTTGGTGGCCAGTCCTTTGCCACGTTGAGCCTCCAGCCGGTCCACCTTGCTCACTACCGGAGCGTTTTTCCTGTTTTATTTGGTCTCGGAAGCTCAGAAGAAAAATCCGAAAGTCGAATTTGAATGCCATTGGCTCCAAACAAAAGGCTGAGGGGAGATGACCTGGCGCCAATTAGCCGATAAGGAGACAAATCAAAAATCAGCCAAGAAGAAGAGACGTCATTCAAGACAGTCGAGATGTGAAGAGGTGAAAGGAGATCGTCCGGTTACAGGTATTCCTTTTTTCTGAATGGTCTGTGTCGAGGAGGCGAAAGGTTACGGTGCTTTAGTGGGAGGTGTTGGGTCAGAGTTGGCTGAGACTCTGCTGACCGCAACTATTCCCTGATAGATTACTGACCAGGGACCAAGAGCACTGATTTACTGTTTTAAACTTCTCATGACTTAAACATCTCAGATTCGTGTGAAAGATCTCAGAGTATCTTGGTTTTTATTTATTTATTTATTTTCAGACTGAGCAGACAGAGTTTAGGTTTGTGTAAATTTGAGTTTAATGGGGCATGACCCTGAGTGTAAACATCTTTGTGTGTTGCTGGCTTTAACGCATTTTCAGTTAACACACCTGGAAAGGTTTTTGCCAAGTAACTAAAATTTAGGCTTTTGGCCAATAATACCAAAAATGATGCCAAAATAAATAAATAAAAGACTTATTAAATGGATTTCTTCCTCTTCAGTCTGTTTTGTCACTGATGTTTTCTTCATCCAAAATAGCTTTTCCGCATCTTGTGTTTTCCCTCCAGACCCTTGGTGTGGAATTCAGACTCTCACAGCAGGAAACAGGAGGGAATGTTGTTGAATCTGCCAATCAGTGGCTATCACCTCTGTCTAACCTCTCCACCTCCTCCACCTCCTCCTCCTCTACCTCCCTGCCAGCCCCTCTCATCTGTCCCTCACATGCCGTTTTCTCCTCCAGCCGGCTCAATCGGCCTGATCAGCATTTTGCCGCAGTCGGACTGTGAGAGCAGGAGGAGCTGGACTCAAGGGTGTGTTGCTGGAGTCGCAGTGAGTACAGCTGTGTGTGTTTGTACGTGTACGTGTGCGCGTGTGTGTGTGTGTGTGTGTGTGTGTGTGTGTGTGTGTGTGTGTGTGTGTGTGTGTGTGCACGGTTAAAAAACTTCTCCAAATCATCCTTCGGCCGCCCAGCCCGCCTGCCCAGTGTTCAGACTACCTGTTCAGGAAGTAGTGGTTGTACAGTAGTCTGCACATTGGTTAGGCTGGCTGGGGAAACACGGGACAACTCACGCAAGAAGACAAAAAGAAGAGAGAGACAGCGCTCCAAAAGGGCATCCGGCAGGCGAGCGCACATCAGGCTGTGGGAACACGCAGCACCACCCCTCGTCCATCTGGACAGGCCCAGGCACAAGCCTAAATAAAGCACCCGAAGGCCCCACCACAGAGGCCTGGCCCTCGTCTGGCGTGGATTTATGAAAGACGGACACATAATTCTGTCGGCTATAAAGAGACATGAGGTTACGGTTTATCTTGCTTTGTAGATTTCTGTGTATAGCTTGAACTCAGAGTGAAATCTGATGAAGTTAAAAGTGTAACAAAAAAAAGTTGAAATAAAGATCAATGGATATCTATTTTCTATCTGCTTCTTTTTTGTTCACTCCAACAGGTTTGGCGATTAATCAGTTGTCCAATTTACACAAAGTGCAAAATCCTATACCTAACACCATAATCTATAAAGACATCATATAAACATAAGAAGTGGTTTCATGGAATTCTTCACATATTTATTTTTCTGCAAAACCCAAAAGTTCCAACTGCGACTAAAAAAAGTTCAACCACAGTAAAAAAATGAACAGTTACACAAAAAGATAACTCAAACACGCAGTAAACCCCCAGCGTCACACTGCGCTCTTTACCAAACTGTACAATTACGTCTCAGCCTTCCCTGCATCAATTTGTGGCTGCTTTACCTCAAATGACCATGTAATGTGCAGAGAGGCAGGAAGCCACCATACAAAAATGTTGAAAGAGAAGCCACTCTGTCATTGTCTGTTTGCCAGTCTTTGTATTGCTTTCGCAAAAAAAAGACAAGAAAATGGTTTGGGAGGTTCAGTGTTTGCAGGCGACGTCATGTGAAACTTTACGAGTTCATTTCGACCCCCTGTCTCGTTTTTTCCAAGATGTTTTGCTTTTCTATGTCTTCACCGCGGCCACAGTTTGTCTTCAAGACTGCACATCTTTGATAAAGCCGACCCACTGGTTACGCCGCTCCGAGCTGCTTATGTGTCTCAGATACACAAAAGCAAAGTAGAGGGTAGAAACATTCACACGGTGTAGCATCACAGAGCATCGCTGCAGGAGTGAAAACCGCCAACCAACCTGTTTCCATTTAGAGCCCTGCCACCAGGCACACAAGTTTTTTTTAAATTCAGTCGCTGCTCCAGGAACACTCACTCAAACCCACACGAAAGTGCACGCACAGAGAAAAGGGGAGCACACACACACACACACACACATGCACACACACATGCACACACACACACACACACACACACACACACACACACACACACACAAACATGTAGCAGGCATGTTTCTGGTGAGTTCGTTTAAAGCAGCAGTCTCCCCCCAGGATGTTTACAGCTGGGATCACCAGGCGAGTCTGGCTTTCTGGCAGCTTTACAGCAGGAGCAGGGAAACCCAGGCAGGCAGACACACACACACTCACACAAATGCACACACACACACGTGCACAGAGCCAAAAGGGCACCCAAAGAAAACACGTCCTAGAGCCACTAAAGGTAAGAAAAGTCACATCTGTGCGACACAGTTTTCATGCATGTGTATCTATATAAATCGAATTATAAGAATATATGAATATCACATATGTTGAGAATAAATAACTTTACAGTCTTGTGGGTGTTTTTTTAAGTGCATTTTTCTTTTAATCCATTTACTGTTCATCCCTCTCTTTCTTTCTACCTCCCTGCTTTGGGGAAGCTTTTAGCCTGATTCAAAGTATCGGCATGTCCTGCGGTAATACAGACCAGAAGGTTTATGGAAACACACACACACACACACACACACACACACACACACACACACACACAGAAACACACACACACCCCAGACACTAATAATAACTTTCAACCCAACTAGTGGTGCCAGGATGTTTTAAGTAGTGTGTGTGTGCGCGTGCACATGTGTTGCCAGACTATACTGCGAGGGTTTTCCCCATGACGAGGCAGCCCGTAAGATGGCACATGGCGTTGCTCTGTTTTGCAAGTTAGTAAAAAGAAACATGACGTGTTTGTATGAAACTGCACAAAACGTTGCACAAAACTGATTTTCTCAGCAGACGGTCAAACATTTTTTCATATCTTTTTTGGGCCATTAACCTGAGCATAAATCTGTTTTCGGCTTTTTCTCAAATGTGTGTATTTTGGCAAGTATCTGCCCAGGTGCATGTATTAGTATTAGCTCTCACGAGTACTCTAACCTCTGCTGAGAGTGTGTGTGTGTCTGTGCGTGTGACTCGGATACATAAAAAGTGCAGCTTGGATAGGAAACATAATGGAAAGTTTCTTTATTTCTTTCTCCTTTTCCCGTTTCTTTTCTTTTTCACAGAGCACCCTTCAGCCTTGGCTCTGAGCTTTAACACCATCCACTCTGTGTTGGTTTTGGGTCTCCCTGCGCCCTCATTTTTCCATGTTCAAATAAATATACAGTACAAGCAGGGGAGGGAGAGATGAAGGGAGGGGACGAAGGAGAAAAAGAGGGTGAGGAGGAAAAGCTGAGAATGGACAGATGAACGAGGAAGATTAAGAAGAGTTTTCATCAGGTTTTGGGATGAACTTTTGAGATTTGAGGAAGGAGCGATGAGAAAAGTGGGGAGGACAAATGTAAGGGAGGTTATAAAAGTCCCTTTTTCCTCGTCCTCGACCTCCTTCCCTTTCTTCTCCCCACTTTCTCTCCCTTCACATGGTCCTTGTTACTCCTGCTGCTAACCAGTTAACAAAAGACACTCCTCTCTCCTCCCCTATAATCCAGTCCGACTCTTGCTCTGTGCCCCCTCTTTGAAATGAAATAAGTTTATTAGAAGCAGCTTGTGTGTGTGAGACTGTGTGTGTGTACGTGAGTGATTGGGAACAGGGCATGGGGCTCTGGTATGCACATGTGTATGCCAGCTTCGGTGTCGGACATTTTGGGGGGTCTTGACCATTTGGAAAGGGCCTTCTCAATGACACACACACACACACACACACACACACACACACACACACACACACACACTCATCTGTGTCCGAGGCCTGGAGACAATGGGACTGTGGCTACCTCCTAATAGTTCTGCAATGCATTATGGGACCCTGCTTGGACCAGTCGGCCCAGTAACAGAGCACGTCAGGTCAAATCATCTCGGCGCGCAGAGGAAAAACAGTTGACCAACAGTCATATTTGCCATTGAAGTTGGAATTTCTTTTTTTTTTTTTTATACCAGAAAGTGGGAAAGAAACAGATCCAACTGAAACATTTCTCCCGGTTTTTCAATTTGTTGGAAAATATGATACATGTGCTGTTGTTACAATTGGATGCATAGTTTCTGGGTGATACAGACACAAGTGATCACATCGTGTGGTAAAGAGGCAGATGCAGTAAAATTTAATGTTCCAGTGTATTACAGACTATTAGTCAGATTTCAAGATTAAACATTAACCAATAAGGTTTCAATTCGACAATACAGATATTGAAAATGGATGATTCTTAATTTTTCTAAACAGGGTTTCACCAAATTCACCAACATAGGGTTTGTTTCAACAAAAGAATAACATATCTAACATATAGACCTAACTCAAAACTATTTAAAACCTAATCTGTAATATTTTTTTCATTTTAGACTTTTTAGACTTTTAAAGACCCTGTCAAGAAAAAACACTGTCAACATGAATGTCTAAGAAAATGACTAGTTTAAATTTTGAGTCAGAGCAAAAGCAATAATAAGACTAAGACTGATTTAACTGATATAAGTTCATCGTGTATAAATGGTGAGTGGCACATGTGTCAGCAGCTATAAAAAATAAAACATTAGAAAGACAATGTTGCCATGACAATCATCGACTGTAATATGTCTGTCCAACCCAACTCTTTCATAACCAAATCAGAGATCCAACGCACAAAAATGCTTTCACACTATGCAAGTAGAGAAAAGAAAGCACACTATCACATTATTATGTAAATCGTTTGTGTTGTTCTTGAAACACACAAATCATAGAAACAAATTTCACCTGTCAGTTTGAAACCTGAATTTCTCTGAGTTTGTATGACTGTGTGTGAAAAGCATCTCACCTCATCGTCCTTATACCAGGACAGAGACTCGGCAGTGAGGACGAACCAGTACTCCTTGGCTCCTCCCTTCATGATGCCGATGTTGTTGATGGTCAGCCAGCCCTTCCTGATCACCTGAGAGAGAGACAGACACACAGAGCGAAGAAAAACATGATGAACAACATCCAGCAGGGAAAAGTCACTCTCCATGAAATCACACCGGTCACTTTCTCAATGGATCACAAATACGTACCTACACTAAAACATAATGGCAGCACAGTAATATGAAAGGACGCTGCCTCTAGTGGAGATAAGGAGCAACTGCCACAACAAACAGTAGGGTGGCGCTCACCAAGGTGACTAAACACATTCCTCCCACTCTTTTTTCCCTCTCGCATTTCATTCTCTCCACCATACAGAAACTATAGAGACAAACAGTACATGGTGCGCGAGTTATTTACCTTGAACCGATCGCTAACTCCTCTCTCAGGCTGAATGAGAATGTGGAGAAAACGTTACAAAGCTACGCCAACGCGTAGCATTGAATAAAGGCCAAATACACAAGGTTGGTCAAGTACCAGCACATTATACGTAGCTGGCTGCTGGGAGGATGGCAGCAGGGGGTCAGCAAGCAGGGTGGGGGTCAAGGACGTATACTTCTACAACCTGAAGTGTCACACTATTCTAAAACTATGTGGGGATATATATGAGCCTGACTGTTTTCTACATATTGTAAGTGCTTTTTGAATAAAGGTGGTGAAATGATTATGCTTGAGTGAGGAGGCTGAAGATCCAGATGCTGCTGCAGAATATTTATTTTGAATAAATGAAGCCCTGAATTCAGAGCAGTGAGAAAAACGTGTTTTTGTAAGTGAGAAAAACACTATGACAAAAGTCTTCTTGTTTCTAATGAAAATGCAACACTGAAGATAAAGGAAGCTTTCATTTTAAAAACAGCCTTGTAATTTCCTTGACCAGCTGGGCTGCGTTTCTCGCTGCAGATTTTACTGCACTACTTAGTACTTATGCAACCAGAACACTGTAGAACAGTATATATGAGATGGACTCCATGGCACAGAAGGAAAAGCTATAGCAGACTTTCGAGTCAAACACAATACGTGTTAATATAATGCATTAATTTATAGAATATTTTCACTGTCATACTGAGACAAACACAAAAATCAAAGATACCAATTGGATATTATTTAGGTCTTACAGTTTGAAGAACATGTGACACCCTTTATCTTCAGACCCTCAGAGTGGATATGGAAAAAATTAAAAGATGTTGTAAAAACAAACAAATAGAAAAACTCTGACATCTGAACTTGAAGTTTTGTGGGTCTTAACAGAACTTGGTTGCCCATTGTGCATTTGAATGATCTAACAGATACGCTGTCCATTATCATATTTAATGATACATTTTAATGATAAAATCATTTGTAGTTTTAAATGTTCTCAGTATGGAGATCAGACAAGAGTTAAGTCAGCTCAGTGTGGAACAGAAGCTGTGTGGCCTTAAACTACAACCATCTATAAACAGGAAGTGAAGATCCCCTCAATGTTTACAATGTGCCCCTGACCTTTGACCCCAATCTGGGTGGTTATTATGACAACTGATAACTGCGGAGGTGACGTGTCTGTACTGCAGGTCCTTATCTTCTCTAGTCTTCCTATTCTTAGAATGAACTGGCAGGAGGCAGAGAGAGAGAGGTTTTTTCTTTTCATCTGAACTTTTTCTCTCTTTTTGAGTGACTCTTAATCCAGTTCAATCTATTACTGGGGGACGGCCTCACTGTTTGATTGAACCTCTCTGTCCCACTGAAAGACGTCTCTGATGTTAATGCAGGAAGTCTTTATAACAGTGAAGGAAATCTTTATTTAGTTTATCGTCACTGGAGGTCGAGCAGGCAACATGTTACCACTTTATTGGGAACAACTTGTGCAACTGGGGACAAAAGTTAAGGTGAGGGTAAAGGTACGTCTCCAGGGCATTATTTCAAGTGCAACTAAAAAGGAACAGACTATCTGTGTATGCTTGTCTTTATACCCTGATGGGGACTACAACCTGAATACACATTAACTCATGAGGAAAATTTACGGTCCCCATGGGGAGAGACTGCTGTTGGAGGATTAAGATTCAGTTTTAGGCCAGGGGTAGGCACAGATGTGATGGTTATGGATGCTGGAGGATGTAATATGTCAATGAGTTACCCAAATGGGGATAGTGAAACGATTTCATATATGTGTCTGTGTCTGTGTCTGTGTGTGTGTGTGTGTGTATGTGTGTGTGTGTCTGTGTCTGCAGGGAAAACACAGCTGAAAAGAGGAGGAAAGGGAAGCAGCCAAGCATCCCCACGACAGCCACCGGCCCAATACTGACGGGTGAAGCTCATTTCATACACACATGCACAACTGCACACTGAAGAATCTGCTATCAGCTATTCACACGGGTGTTACTGCCACTGCAAAGAGTTAAAAACACAAAATACCTTGACTCTGAACTCGAATTTAAATGCCACATTAATTGTATTGTGAAAAAAAATTGAAGCTCAGCAGTGCTATTATTTACTACTCCAAAAACTGCTTTCCATTTACTGCTGAAAAGAATCTACATTAGAAGTAATTTTACCAAGATGTGATAGTGATGATGTTGTTTATCAGGTTTCTAAAACAAATCATCCTCTCAATAAACTTCACAATATACAGATCTTTTTCCTGGACTGTCTTTTCATAACTTAATTATTACAAATTGCAATGCAACATCTGTGAAACTCTTCTATCACAATGACATTGGCTGCAGTTTATTTTCCAATGTTTAAAAATAAATTAGCCTCAATTTCTCCTCAATTGAGACACTATACACTGTTTTTTCTGTCTTTGCAGACTCAATAGCTAACAGAGCCTTTTGTTTAAGGCTCCCATGCCTGTCTGTAAAATATTTTCAATTGTTCAAAAATAATCTTCTAATTACATGTCCATGAAACTGTGAAACATTTTTGATGTTTTTGCACAATTCTAAAAAATGTTTGTGTCTTATTTGATGTTTACTGTTTTTTTGCTTGTTTCTTTTGTCACATTTTGTATTCTTTAATTATCTTGTTGTTTTTCTGGAGAAGGCAGTTTTACTTTGCTGTTGCATTATTGTTTACTGAGGACCTCCAAGACAAGACAAGATGGCAAATCTCAAGGAGTTACTCACAATTAAGAATATCCAACTAGAACCCAATACACATAAAAACAGATACAAACACATGCAGGCCTGTTGTATGCAGAGCCTCAAAACATGAGCACATGTGCATGATTGTCTACCTGCAGACATGCACAGAAATCACACACACACACACACACACACACACACACACACACACACACACACACACACACACACACACACACACACTTAACTCACCATGATTTCATCCTGAAGGAGCAAAAGCCACAGAGAGAAGGAAAAAGAGAAGAAACACAAAAAGAGAAATCACTAGGAAGACACAAGAGGCCACAAGATAAGAAAATGAAAAAGAGGAAGAAGAGGAAATGGAGGAAAGTAGAGGAGACTCTGCAGTAAAAGCTTCAAAGTGGAAAATAACAAATATTGCAAAGACAGGATAGAAAGGATTTTTGTTGTTTCTTTAGTTTAGTAGAAATCTCAAAAATCTGTCATTTTTATGGAAAGTAAATTATATTAATTTATAAGTAATGTGAGAACCATATTTGACTTTAAATGTCAAACCACTTTCAATTATTCGGATTTTGAGGATTGTGCAAATATACTCGCTTCCTGAAAGCGTTCTTTCTTTTGATATTAATATTACGATCGCTGTTCAAAGCTTTAAAACATGACAACTATTATGGGTGATATTTCGCAACACACACCAGTTTGTGAACCACGACTTTCACCGGGAGAACAATTTGTTTCGAGATTCAACAACTGTTGTCCATTAGCGTTTGCAACATGTGCAGTGTAAGAGCTGCATTGTGTAGGATATGGACTGTTGCCCAGGGTAACACAATACTGTATAGCTGTACTGCATTTCACATGGACAAACCAGAGAGCTAAGTGCTACCAGAGTAAAGCCTCCGGGGGAAAAGACTGCATGAAGCTCAAATGTCATGCCTCGGTCTAACAGATGAAACACTTTGTTGAATTCATGCAGATTAAAGTAGCCTGAAGAAAATGACACAGATCTGTACTATAACCTGTGAAACGACAGCGAACATGTCTGTATGTTTGTGATTTAAATACCTGGTTGCCGGCTGCCTTCTTCTTGTTCATTTGGCTGATCCTTTGTTGAGCGCTGTACAAAAAAAAAATCACACAGTGGTTTGACCTTTGCCAGCACATGTACACAATTAAGTTTTACATTTGGTCTGTATTTATATTCCGCAGCATAACTCACTTGGCAAATCCAATAAAATCCTCATGGTTGGTGTTCATGTAAGACAACTCGATGTCTATCAACAGCAGCACCTGAACAGACAGAGACAGTGAGAGGTTATCATAAAGGGCTCATATGTTTCTCATTTATTGAAATATTCCAACAATACTCCCTAGGAAATTCATGACTTGCCAAGAAAATGCTTTTTTTCCTGTTATGTTAAATCACTGCAGTACAGTTGTCATGCCGTTGCTGAAATAGTTTTGCAGCAGCAAACTACATTTAAAAACTACAGGATGTCCCAGAGAGATCACATTTTTTCTGTCTAATTCTCTTCCAGATCTATTGATGCTGAAAAAAAAGTATTTCCATGCAACTATATCATTTTTCTAAAACAATTCTGGAGGCATACGTTTTTGTTTGTGGAATAATGTGACATTACAAATATCCTAGAGTGGGATATCTATTGCTTTAACTTTGGCCACTAGAGGTCTCTCGATCAAATAATAACAAAGACCTAGCTTGATGGCGTTGTGAAGCAGCGGCCTTCAACCACCATTCTCATTGAAAATCTACCTGACGTGACTCAGCTGATAATCATGTTCAGGGATGGAGAAGTTTTATTCACAAATGGCAAAGAATAATTACGAGTCCCTACATTACATGGGATCAATACAAACAGCGGCTAACATCATGTTGGTCCCAGAAGTTATAGCAGAGCAGGGCAAAGCCACAAGTAAAGTGGATATGACACAATCAGAAGGTGACCGAGATGATACCTTGAATAAAACTGGGGATTTCTCTGGGTTTCAACATTATTGGAAACATTTTGGAAAAACATGTCAACAAAATATAAAAATTCTTAACTCATAAGATGCTGAGATCATTATTTATTCGCCAATAAATATGGAGGGTGCAGCAGTGAAATACTGTGTTAGTTCATAAATCAATACAAATCAAATCCTCCTCTGCACCACTTCAAAACCACTAGTTTCTCTTAGGGTGCTTGTAGTGTCTGTGTGTTACCTGCGTCTTAGTGCGGCTTTCCCGGTCCCTGATGTGCTGCGTGACAATTCTCTCCATCTCCTCTCGCAGCATGGGATACTGAGCCAGCTGTGACCACAGAGATTAATAGGTAGGTGGCAAACCCCAAAACAACACATGGCAACACACACACTGTCACAAATAACTGTCACAAAGTAAACCACAAAATGACTCATCTTGCCAAACCACAACTCAGTTCCACCAATACAACAAAGTACATAACAGGAACACAACTTAACATGTTATCTTGTGGAGTTTATCCCAGACTGAGCTCTACTCTCTGCATATCCAGCGAGTGAATTTGAATTAGACTGGATTTCAAATGCAAAACAATCCCAGCATTGAACAAACGCACAAGAGTAGAGCACAATCTGTGATATTGACCACATACACACAAAAAAAGAATATGCAATGTTTCTGGCAAAAAAAAAAAAAAAAAAAAGGGGGCTTCCTTTTCCCAGCACACTGTGGGTCTTTTTCCATGAGCTCATTGCAAACCCACAAACGCAGACATTGGTGGGCCTCCAATGTGACAAACACATTTGGAGAAGTGTGGGGAAGGAAGAAAAATCAAAATCACGATGCAAGACAGAAAAACAACGTTTTCTTGCAAGTTACAATGCATCTTTCATTTCTGTCGGACGGTTTTGGGAGCAAGTGGATATCAATACACCTTCTGTTTCCCAAGTTGAATCACTGCCTCCTAATCTGATCCAGAGCAGAGGACACACAAGGAAAATATGCTTTTGAATAAGTGGTCACACTGCTGACATGAATTTCAGTCCAGTTGCTGGCTTTAAAACTTTTATGAATGTGCGGGCAAGTGTTTGAAACTGAAGCTTTTCATTTCTCGTTGTGTTGAACTGTGTGTGATTAGGATACTCACTAAACAAGTAGCAGCAGTGCTTCAAATGCAAAGAGACATGTCACTAACTAACCACATGAATTTGTGGGATTTTAATGTTACATTTTAATATTTAAAACACCCCAAAAAAAAACAGTGTTCAGGACTTAAAGATCGTGGGAGCAGGTCCTGGACGCTACCAGCTACATCAGAGGGAATGAAAATGACAATAGACCTTTTTTTAGCAGCCATTTTGACGGAGAAGTAGGTGATCACAGGTGTTAACAAGTCTCACCTGTGATCACCTGCTGGTTCATGTCAGAATGGCTGCTGTGAAGGTCGTTAACAGCTGGTGGAGGAGGACGAACTCAAATTGGATCAGTCCTCATTATTGATTACTTTTAAAAAATATGATCATGTCTCACACTAGAATTTGTAAAAATGAAGTGGCGTAGAAACTACTGCTGATTTATGCAGTGAAGTAAAAGTGAAATGAAAATAAATCTACCTGAGTAAAGTACAAATAAACAATTTAAAAACTACTTCAGTACAGTAAAATAGTAATTGTACTTTATTATATCACACCAGTGATAACAGCTCTGTGTTTGTGGAGTGATTTCTACATACTAATACATTAGTTTTGTAGAGCTGTGTACAAATACTATGGATAGTGATAAATATGTCAATAATATTTAAACTGCATTCTACTACATTGAAGCTTGAAGTGTAGGGACAGTATATTTGTGACAGTTTATGATTAGAAATATTTTAAATTGATTTTTAATGTGTTATTTGAAAGCAACACACTATCAGATACATCCTCCGTTAGAAATTGATATCAACACCATACTGCTGGTTGGCGATGTTCAAACGCAAAGTTTGATGAAGTAAAAAAAGCCTTGAACACGTTCAGTGTTCACATCTGGATCACATCAGAAAAGCTCAAGCACACAATGTAAAAAAAAAAACCTCCCAATTTGTTTTGTCAGTAACACAACTCGGTAAACAGTGAGGAAAGACTTGTAACTGGCAGCTGTAATTAACAATGTCACCATTGTCCTGTTGCCAATAGAAACAATGTTAACTGATTTGCACTTCGGGGTTTTCACGCTTTGTGAGTTCACGTCAGTTCTGGAGAACTGTGGAATCCATGAAAGAAAAACTTTTAACAAAACAAAACATGAAAAGTGGATATATTTACTATCAAAGCATCTGAAAACAGCACAACTTGTGCAGCTGGAAAGGTGCATTGCAACTTGAAGGCTGTCAAAGGTGTTCAGTGTCCTAAAACTGACACAGAAACACGACAAAGACAGGAGAGAGGAATCCTTTCTATAAAAGAATAAGGCAGCAGGCAGAAACTCTCACACTTATTCAGACTGACATGCAATGCCAGGGAGCTGGGAGACATGGAGGGATGGGAGGAATGGGGGAGGAGGACAACTTCAAACTGACCCCTTTATGGATTTTCCTAGTCACTATATAATACTGTATCAGCCAGTATCTTTAAAAACCGTGTTTCTGAAAGTGAATCCAAGATAAAAGAGTGACAGAAAAGAGAAATCCAAAGGAGGTCGTGCTAGCTTTTGGTCATTTGCTTTGGGAGGAGGCAGCCGGTTGAAAGGGTTAGAGGACGAGAGGACGAGAGGACGAGAGGACGATAGAAAAATAAAAAGAGGAATGAAAGAAATGCTGGAAGTTTCAATTAGTCTGTGAGTGGATCTACACAATAAATCACAACACTATTGAGCCATAAAGACAAAGACAGAAATGAAAATGAGATTTTAACCAAATTAAATTAAAAGATTTTTAGACATCACGATGTCAAGTGTGAAGAAAATAAAAATCTAACATGCAACTTGTTACATTGTAAATATGTTGTGTGGTTACACTAATAAAATAAGTAAGGACAGACCGATATCTGCTGGACGAAGTCTTGGATCATGAATTATTGATGGTGCTGCTCTCTGGTTTTACCAGTGTGCAAACGTATTGTAGTTTTTGATTCAATTGTTTTGTGTATTTGTTTAAAGTCAGTTTACATAAATGAATGAATCTAATATATTGATCATGGGCAGGTAATGCTATTTAACCACTATTTGTGTAGGTTGATCAGCCAGGCACTGAAACATCCAATTTATTTCAGTAATTGTACAGATATTCAAATCATTTTTATTTGTTTTTTAGCACCACCATATCTCATTGACTTGGTCTAGAAGTAGGGATGTATTGTTGTGATTAGTTTAGAATGTATTTTCTAAATAATAATAGTATTTTGAAATCTATAGGGTACAAACCTGAAAATTGGTTATAGATAATTAGATTACATTTGATACTACAAGAAAGCAATCTATTGTTACTACTGAGGATAAATAGTTTGGATGTAGCATTGCACCTTATTTATATAATGTCAAATGTAAATGATTAATCAGAAGGGTCATTTTCTTGTGAGAAATAATTTAAAAAGAAAAGTTCTATCTAACAAATATCTATATAAAACCTACTTAATCTAAATCACTCTACTGTTGGTTAATGACAAATTTCTTTAAAAAATATTGCAATGAAGCAGTTGAGGCCTGGTTTTTCTTATTTCACTCATAAATCTCCTAATATCACTTTTTATAAAATAAAAAAATCTTCAGCCATCGGTCTGCCCCTACATGTGAGAGTAACTGGTATAGAGTGAATGTGTCTTGGCTTTATTTGTTATTTTACCTTGTTACTACACTTTTGAATGGTGAAGGTGAGTTCGCTCACTACCATATCTATACACTTCAGTGTGGGCCCCTTCAGCTTTTGGATCTGCTTTTTCACTATGGCCTCAAAAGCCAGGTCAGGGGTGAACAGCCCCGTCCTGTAGGGATAGGCAGGCGGCACGGGAGAGAGGAGTGAAACCAAACAGAAAGAAGAGGTGGGAAAAAATTTGAGAAAGCGAAGAGGTAAAGGAGGAAGAGTTGTAAGAGGAGATACGACAGAAATAGGAACGTGGCGAGGTGACACAAATAAAAACAAAAGGAGAGAAAACGGATGGCAAAGAAAGAGGACAATGATGAAGAATAAACAGATTGAAGATTAAAAGACAAGGAGAGGAGTGGTGTTGGAGGGGGGGGGATAAACAGCACAGAAGAAGGAAAATGAAAGTGAGACATTTGGTTTCCCCTGAAGCCATTCTGAAACAGGGCGGGGCTGGAGTATCTCTCCATCAGTACAGAGCAAACAGAAGAAAGGAAAGATGAGAGAAAGATAAAGAAAGCTCCAAGCCTGCACATCTCCACCAGCCAAAAACTCCAAGCCACGGCACCGCAAGACCGCAGCTATGCAACCCCACGCTCAGCCAGGAAGCCCGACCGCTCCTGGTGCTGACCTTTGACCTCCTCCACCCATCCCGCCCTCTCTTCTTACTTCCAGCGGGACCCCAGTCATAACATTTACTATCCCAGGGCCTCCAGATTGTTGCAGTCCAACTGCTGTTGAAATTGTTTGGTCACAGTGGATCAATCTGGACGAAGACTACTTCTCCTTCTCTTGGCCACACTCGCAGGCCTCTGCTGAGAGTGTGGCCCCTGAGGCCCTTAAAGCATAATCATCATGGCTCCTGTCTCCTGCAGGTGCACAGCTGCGGTCTCACACACAAGAAGGTCTGAACGCTGAGGTCATCCAGTATGGCTGCCAGGAAGTCGAAGTGAGTGAGGTGTGATGATGCCAGGGTTATCAGTGGGGCTGGTAGTGAATCAGCTCCAGGAATTCATTTTTGTAAATGTAAAAGTTCTGTAAATGTGTATACTTCACATCTAGTGGCTAGTCTGGCAAAGGGCTGTCACTTTTTATTAAATATAAAATTAAAAAATATAAAATTTGGACTTTCATTTGAACATGGGGGAATACTTTGAATACTTTATTCAAATTCAAAATATAAAGTCTAAAAGCGTATCGGACCATCAGAAGTATTCTCCTGATCCAGCAGAAGGTGTTCACTGTCAGCTTGACCTATCACACGCTCCCTTGAACTATAAATTCATTGATTGATTTCTGGAGAAAGTGGCGGCCCCAGTCTGGCACACCCCCCTAATTTTTTTAAATAAATAATTCTTGGTCAGATGGACAAACTCACTGACTCTTATTTGGCAAACATATTTCGATGACAGCTCAGCCTCCACACAGGATTTCTCCAGCACAGCTTTCTACCACGGCCAGCCTGTCCAGCCAAACCTGTCCGAAGCGGTTCAGTCGGCAGGCAGACAGGCGCACTGCAGCCCACCCTGCCGCTCCAGGCGTCCCCCTCGCCGTCCAACAACAGCGAGGGGCTGGAGAGAGCCAGGGTGGTTACAGTAAAAGGGAGTAAACAGCAGAGGGGGACTTTGCAGATGAGGGGTGACAATAATCTACCGTTTACTTTTATTTTTTTACCTTCTTGGTACACTGCCTAACCGTATTGACTAGCTCAGAAATGACCATGTCCACACATTTGGTGCACGGCTCTTTAATCTTCCCAATCTGCCTTTTCACAATGGTCTCAAAGGCCATGTCCGGGGTGAAGAGGCCAGTTCTGCCCAGCAGGGAAAGAACCAGCCACAGGGCCCAAAAAATAAATAAATAAAGGGCGATAGAGAGAAGAAGGAGGGAGGAGGGTTGGGTAAAGAGAAGAATGTTAATTGTAAAGAATTATCCTCCATTTCTGAGCTTTTGCCCCAAAACATAAATGAATGCAACTTCAGACATAGAGAGGGAAAGGGGATGGAGTGATGAAACACAACAGACATCAAGTACTATTGCAATTTATCCACTTAATATGAACTTTATGAACTAGTCAGTTGGGGTTAGTATGTTACTGTAGACCAGGTGGTGAATGATCCAATAGGAGGATACATCGATATTTATAAATGAATCACTGTTTTGTGTAAAAAAGCTTTTCTCTTATCCATTATTTCATATGTAAAACTACCTTAAAAACATGTGTGTTCAAATATATTGTATTTTAAAAAGTGTATAAGCAACAATAAGAGCAGGATTTTCACCAGCGACAAACGAGACAAAATGCACATTGAAAGGTTAGAAAAATAACTCCCAAACCTCCTCTTTCTAAATTCATTGATGCCATTAGTTACTCAAGCAGAGCACTCGAGCCAAGTCTGGAGGTCTCGATGATTAAAAAGGCAAAGACACTTAGACGCTCACTGAGATGGAGAGACAGAGGGAGGTGAAGTAAAGAGGAAGGGTAGGAGAGGAGAGATGGAGGGTGGACGTGCCTGATGCCGTGAATGTTCTTGATGGCGTAGCTGATCTCCTTCCTCAGCTCCTTCTCATCGAACTCCATCTGGGGAAAAGAAAAACACAGACGACAGAGGGGGTAAGTACACACAGGCCTGCTCTCACATCTTCATACATCAGTTTAAATGAGAAATGCTGGGACTACTACTTTTTTTTTTTCGAGACTTTATGCAAAGTGAACCTGCTTTATATTAATTCTCATTAAAATGATAAGAAAGTAAACTTAGCATTAAGCTGCAAAAAAACATTTAATTTCCTAGCGAATTGCTGCATAATTCAACATCTACTTATAAAAATGATTCAACAAAACAAGGAGGGAGAGAAAAGATCTCATGCTCATAATCCCACAGACATATGAGAAAACCACTGGGCTGAAACATTTCCCTCAGTGTTGTAAAAATGTCTCTGCTGCATTTATTTTGAAAACGTTAATCAGGCTTTTTCCCAAACAGATCTTTCTGAAAACAAAGTAGGATATATAATCTGATCTGCTATATTCCTGTAGGTTCTGTTTTTCATTTAAAAGTATATTACTTCTTTATGGCAACGCACCAATCTTTTTTATATATTTTATTTGAAGCATATATTACTATCGCATAAAGCATCATGATAAACTGACTTCTAATGCATCTGGCAGACACTGGGGGTTTTCTGTGTTACGAGCCAAGCTTCTGGTTAGGAAGCAACTTGCTCTGTCTTCACGGTGGGAAACTGACAGGGCGTCTTTTCTGCAGTCTTGAGTCACAGACGGTAAGTTTTTATATCCTCAGAGGGAGGGTGAGGGAGGACAAAGTGGAGGGATACATGAGAGGAGGGGGAGGGAGGACTGACTGAGAGAAAATGAAAAGAGAGAGAAAGCAAACATGTAAACAGGGTCGGGGTGAGGTAAAAAGCTCAGGGAGACAGAGGTCGGAGAAGGTGGATAAAGGAACGAGGGGTTAAGATAATGTGGAAGGTGGACGTGAGGGATGAATTAAGGATGAACATCGTGACGGAGTGAGAGAAAAAGATGAGGTGAGGGAAGACCTTGCGATGGGGGGGGGGGATTGGAATGTTTGAGAGAGAGTCCAGAGGGAGGACTTCTCTCCTTCTCAGACTGAGAGAGGACATAGAGGAGGAAGCAACTTAATGATGTAAAGAGGCTGAGAAAGATATTTGTCATAAACCAAGAAAGTCGTTTATTTATTTTTTCATTCTTTCTTTTTCTGCTCCTGAGATTTTCTCTCTCGTTATCAGTGGTCACTACCTGTTTTATGCATCACCACATTTTTACTTCTAAATATTCTTTTGGAAAATGTTCAACAACATTTTTGACGCCAAAGTGTCTCGATCGCCACCTGGTGGCTGGCTGCAGTATGAATCATAAACCCTGTCTCCTCCATGTTAGCAGAAGGAACATGAACCAAACAAAAAAAAAGTCAAAGTGTTTGACCTGGGATCTAATTAGTTATTTGATTCCATAATGTCAAACACATGAACATCTGGCATGCACACACCTTGACCAGTTCAAACGGGAAGCGTTCATGGAAGATACGATTGATCCTCGCACCACCTGACAGCTCAGCCGTATCAATCTGGTCGCCAGAGCCCTCTATGCACTTCTCGAAATCCACAGAGAACTGCTGCACCATCCTGCAGGGAGGCGGAGACACAGATATCAATAAATCCATCGATCTCTATCTATCTTAAAGACTATACTTGCATATACTCACTGGAGCAGAGCCTTGGTCTTGCGAGACGGATCGTCAGGTCTGAAGTTCTTGTACTCCTCCACCTCCTTCTCTATGGAGAGGAGCTGACTCTGTAGCTTGGCTCGCAGCCCCGGCAGGGTGTCGCGGATGTGGTTGGTCAGTTGCTGTGCAGGTCAAAGGTCAGAGTTGGACAGAAGGGGTCAGAATGAGACAGAGTGTTGCAGACCTCTGAATGGATGAACTGCAGACCCCCTCCAAGTCTTGGTTTGCCCTTATACAAACCTGATTGAGGACTTTCTGGAGGTAGGGAGTTCCCATGCGGTCTGCCAGGTGTCTGTATGAAGGGTGGGTGAGAAAGAACTTCCTCTCAGCAGCCATAGCTGCATTAATGTCCTTCTTCCCATCTATGTCCTTCTGGCTCCTGTTCACCACGCCGACGTATCCTGGACGGAACAGACGAGAGACATTTACAACACAGTCTGAACAATTGCAAGATTTGCAGAAAACCAGATCCAACTTCGACCATCACTTCCTGGAATTTCTCAATGTTTGTGGCCTGAATGGTAATTTGAATGGCAGATATTATGGTCTTGTATTAGAGCAAACTTGGCTTGTGCTGGACTCTTGTTTAAGTTTGAAAAGCCAAACCAAGAATGAAAATGGCATCCAGCAGTTGACCACTGAGAAAACAGTGTTTAATATTGTTAAACTGTGTAAAACCACATTTTAAGAGACATGGGACTGAAGAAAAGATCAGAGATGAGGGATGAACGGAGGAGAGGAATGCAGGAAAGAAGAAGAAGGAGTTACATGAATAAATCCCAGTATGTGTATGTGTGTCCAAGTATTTAAGACAGAAAGAAAGAAAGAAAAAGGGAGGAAAAGGAAAAACCGAGCAGAGTTCAGGTCACACGGATCCCATTTCACCTCCAGTTAAGTTTCCTCAAGCATCACTCAGTTACAGGCCGTTTCATGCTCTATAACTAATGCAACTGTGAGCCAGCAGCCTTGTAAATGGGAACATCCATGGCAGAGAGAGAAGGAGCAGAGAAGAAGAAGAAGACGAGGGTGGAAAAACAACATAGAAAAAAAAAAACAAAGGAAATGGAAAATATTTCAAAGCACATGTTTGGGTCTTAACCAGGAGCAAATGGAAAAGAAAAGCACCACATCAGCACATTGCAGTAAAGGGCAACCCGCAACATACATGCATGTAAGCTCTTTTCCGAAGCTGGTGTTTTTCTCTTTGCCCCCTTCTTCTCTTCCTCTCTGCCTCTGTTTTGATTTCTCACTCTGTTCTGTTTTATTAAACCCTCCCTCACCTCCTCTCAGTGGTTGGAGAACTGAGAAACTTTGAGGTCGACTGCCTTGTTGCCACAAGAGGGAAACAGTGTGTCACTGCAGGCAAGGAGACAAGACCAAGTGTGTTTGAGTGTGTGTGTGTGTGAGATCTCACCCCTCCTCAGTGGAAGCAGTTTATTCTCCAGGATGTCTTTAGCGTCCGTCCCCTCGTCCATCAGGTCCAGCTTGGTGATCACACCAATGGTCCTCATACCTACATGTACACACACACACACACACACACACATCAAAATGATTTATCAATTGCACCTGAAAACTGAAATTAACATAAATCTACATAATAAATTCTGCTTTCCGAGTGTATTTATACATCATTTGAAGGATTTTTGTCACTGTTATACTATTATAAGTATTTTAACGTTGATGTGGATCTAATTCTATTTTGTTTATGTACTTTTTGGTAGTCTTTTGTCTAAAAAGACAAATATACTCCACCACCTCTGCATTTGTTTCCTCTTCCAACTGTGTGTTAGTTAGCATTGAAACACAAAAACAGCTGGATGGATCAACATGAAACCCATTCAACTTGGCTGAGGATCCAGACCAGGGAACAGATCCAGGATTATATATTTACTTTCTTTACCATTGCGAGATGGCACTTTTTTGGGGATCTACTGAATTTCATTGTGGTTTCATATGGGGACTTTTGGGCCTTGGTGGAGTTATGTGCTCTCTGCCTTCTGGTTTATAATGTGATTATATCTTCTGTATGCAAATTTTAATCTGAAAAAAGATAAGTAAAAATCAAACACCTGCAGTGGGGGAAAACGGTATATTTCCCTGTGTAATCAGTGAAGAAATGTAGAAGTATAAAGTAACTCACCCTGAGGGTCGACCTCTTTGGCAATCTTTAAAGCGTCAGAGTTGGCCAGATCAGAGTTTGCTGGGGAGACAGCCAGCATCAGGCAGTTCTCCTTGGTGACAAACTGCATCAGCATCTCTCTGATCTGGGACTCAATGTCTGCAGGTTGGTCGCCCACGGGCACCTTGGTCATCCCTGGCAGGTCCACCAGCGTCAGGTTCAGCACTGTGAGGAGAGAAAGGAGCACAAGAAAAAAACTAGAAACATGATCTGTCTCCAAATGAGAGGAAGTGCATTATCTGCCGATATGAGACTTTTAAAGGAAATGTACATTGGTCTCTATTTGGTAGGTCAAATACAACCACAAAACAGCAGGCAATTCACATCAAGCTGGTGTCTGTGTGGAAACAGAGTTGTGTGAGCCTCACCGTGAGGGGAGTAGACTCGCAGGTTGATGGGCACAGGGGAGATGCCCTTGTTGGCCCCGGTGATGCGATCAGTCTCCGCCTCAATCTCCTGTCGGACCTCATCGAAATCGACAAACTTTTTGCCCTTACAGTGGAGAAACTCAGCGTACTCTAAAGACAGTGAAAATAAAACAGAAGGATTTTAAACATATTCATGCCATCTTAAGTCTTTATTCTAAAGAAAGAAAGCACATCATTACAAGTTTGTGGAATAATGCAGTCTTAAATTAATCCACATATATTTCTGATTCACACCATGAAGACGTGTGTGAAAAAGCTCGAAACCCTGAAGCAGCCTAATGAATTGTAACCATGGTAACACGAGGATACTGGTATCATCTCAACGTTAACTTGAGTGGAAAAGATATTGAGGAACTGAAGCAGTGAGAGTGGAGGAGGATTGTGGAGGAGGTTTATACATGTGGGAGATGAAGTACGTGTCGGTTTCTGAACTTGTGTCTCTGTCTCCACCTTCAACAGGATGGATGTAGAGTTAGAGTAGATAAAGAGTAGATGTAGAGTAGATGAGGAGTAGATGAGGAGTAGATGAAGAGTTTGGTCTAGTAGCAATACATAAAACACATCTGGACAAAAAGATGTGGAATACTGAGTATATCCTGTAGAAGCTTTAAATGCAATTCGATTAATGGCCACTAGAGGCTGGCTCCAACCCTCTGTAGGTACAGGCTAGAGAAAAACATCTCTTGAAAAGCGTAGTAAAAATATTTGGTGTTATTTTTACCTTTCTGTAATAATGATATTAAGGTTTACAAAGTAGTTAAAAATACAGGCTTCCAATCAGAGATCTCACACCCACTAAGCCAGAAAAGTATGATTGTATACGAATGAAGAAACATTTTTAAGGCTCTGCAGTAAGATCAGTTTTCACTCAACACCGCTACATATCCCAAGACCTGGAAGATGAGAATGACAGGGCTTATGGGTAATGGGGTTTTTACCTGTGGGACAGGTCATCAGCTGCAGAACCAAAGGACGACGGGTCACGATGCCGGAACCACGGGGAAGGAAATCCCTGTAACGCAACAGACAGACGGCAAGGACAATGGTCAGCTACAGTAAAAACTACTGAATGAAGACAAACAAAAAGAAAGAACTTTACATCAATATCATGAATACTTCAGTAGATTGTTTTTTAAATTAAACACTTAAATGACTTTAGTGGAAAACATCCATCACACATTAAAATCACAAAGATATCCCATTAAAAATATCTCAGAGAAGCAGCCAATCCTCAGTTTTTAAAAGCTGAAATCACAGAATATTTGTCAGCTATTACTTGAAACAAAAATACAATATAAAAACAATGATAACTAAAATGGTTGCCAAGCTATTTTCTGTCTTTGAGAGAAATTAAATAATCTCTGATCATTGCAGCTCTACAATGAAAATATAACACTGTGGTTTGATTGAGCATGAAAAGATATCATTTGTTTGTTCAAGAAATAAAATGTAAAATGTATTCGAGGTCTCTGTTTCTATGTTTATCTTTACACAGAGAATTAGCATTTCTTCAGCAGCAGCAGTGAGATGGAAAAACCACCAGCAACACTGCAGCAGAATAATTTCACAGCTGAGTAACACTAACACATCACAAGGAAATAAAACGATTAGCAAAAAGCTCTAAAGTTCATGAGCTGTGAGCCATTTACATCAGATTGTTCTGCAGTTTCTCCTTTTTTTCTAAAGTACATTATTTTGTATTCGATTTGGAAAATGGTATGACAGAAAAGAAAAAGAAAAAAATACTGAATTACACGTGATTCTTGAAGCACTTAGGATCTTGTATATTCTTTCCTGCTATTCTCTTTGTTGAGGGCTTGTGTGTTTGTGTATGTCTGTTACCAAGTAAAATATTGTGCTGGTGTGTCTGAGGTGTGAAGTGTGTGTGTGTGTGTACAGACGACTCCCTGCCAACATGTGTTTTACGCCTTTCCATGTGCAAGACACTGATTTTCTTCGGGGCTGCGCAGCTGCTTATGCAACATCAGCGTCAGCTCGCCACTGGCACTGCGCGCTGCTCAACAGCCGACACGACACTTCCTATCCAGTGACGTGTGTGTTTCTGTGAGTGTGTGTGTGTTTTTAGCAACAATGACACTGTTGGGGACACATTCTGCAGCACTCAGTCAGTTCTTGTTGTAGTCGGAAACAGCTAAATTCGAATATATATTTCCTGACAGAGTTGGAATTACAGCAGGAAGATGAAGAACTGTAAAATGTTTTCAGTCATAATATATGATCTTATGTCGTTTTAACACAGAGATAAATGATTCAATATGTGATGAGAGAAGTCGACAGTAATCAAGTGAACAGCATGAATAAGAAATAGTCGAGGACCTGAGGCAGTTTGGATACATGAGTCATGAGCTGAGAGTTAATGAGGACACAATCATGACCTCACAATGAAAAGCGAATTCAGCAATCAGATGTGAAATTATTTCACCTTATCTCATTTGTTTTTCATTTTGATGGAATGATTCAAAAGCTGTAACTTCAATGTTCCCTGACATTGACACTGCTGCCACAAAGTGTGCAAACTCATTAGTAAACAAGTTTTATTTTCTGTTTCTTAGCTGTAAACAAGCTTTAAATAATCTAAATTATAAAATATCTGTGGGTAATGGTTCAAGTATGGTTAAGTTGTTGCAAGTTGTGATCATGAGAAGATGCAGCTGTATTTTAATGATATGTTAGCTCCGCATTGGCCCCAATTCTGACCTTATGCAGGGATTGGGTGTTGGCGTGGACAGGAACAATCCACATTCAAAACTGTTTATTTGTAAATTACATCAACAGATACAGATTGTTCTCCATCTTTTAAATTCAGTCAAGTCACTGTTTAACTTTTCTTCAGTTAAATGACATGAAAATTATTCAAAAATAACTTCAATGAATGTGAAATATAGATTTTTAATTTGAGAAAAAGAGGGAACAGGAACAGGTGTACTTATATCATAGGTTAAAAACAGCTCTTAGTTTCCATATCGCACTATAGTCCAAGTCTATCAGTAAATAGACAATAGGGGGCCTTTAATTAATTTGACATTCATTAAAACCATTAAAGTGTCTGACAGATGAAAGTTATACGTTTCTAGAGATCTTTCTTTAACCTGATCCTGAAAATACATCACATATCGTGTGGTTCATCTAACTGAAGCTACTGTTTGCACATCACCAACACCAGCGTCTCTGGATACAGCAGTAAGTGTTTGTATACACGTATGTGTATATATACTGCCGCCTTGTACGAAAAAGGAAACCCTGCTGGCCTTTTGCATTTGTCTGTCCATCTGCTGGTCGCCCTGTCTGTCTGTCTGTGTGTCTGCCAGTGTGTGTGTCCCTTTCTCCCATTTGGACATGTTTATGTGGAGACAGATGGCCCTAACTGCAGGTCTTTCTCTCACTCCTCGTCCTCCCCTCCAACTGCCACACACAGACAGACACAGACAGAAAAGACTTCCCCGCTGTCTATAAACCAAGAGTTCAGTAGATGTGACAGTATTGGGACTATCTCTCTCTGTTCACTCCTCCTTTATCTAATCCTGCTAAGAGAGAGACAGCCTTGTGTTTTTCATCCCCCACAGTGAGGTGGGAAATCACTCACACTCGTAAAGCACCGGCCCGATCCCTGTACAGCAGAGACAAATACAGACAAGCACTGAAAAATGAAAAGGAACAAACAAGAATGGTACAGAAAAATATTGATATTTATATTTGTGTTTGTGTTTGTGTTTGTGTGTGTGTGTGTGTGTGTGTGTGTGTGTGTGTGTGTGTGTGTGTGTGTGTTGGGTGGATCAGGGAGGTCACAGATACACTCTGCATCACTGTGGCAGAGTCACAGCTAATACATCAAATACATTCGATTGATTTTTCTTTCGATCATCTTGTGCAAGTAAAATTATTTTCATTCAGGTTCAGTGAGCACCAGCTGCGGCAGAGTAGTGACTCATTGCTTCTTTGTTTTAAACGCTCCACATTCAGTGGTGTAGGATGAGTGCACTACACACACAAACGAAATATTCACTCTTGACTTTCACTTCTGATGCCCAGTCGCAGACACTGAGACTTAAACCTGCTCTGATGCCTGCAGCAACAACAACCCTGACAGTAGTGAAGCAGCACAAACAGGCAAGGCTCCTTCCCAGCATCGCTTGGCTCCAAGCAGGATGAGAACGCTGTTTAATAATAGTGCACTCTCTCTCTCTCTCTCTCTCACTCTCTATCTCTCTATCTGTCTCTCTATTTCTCTCCCTCTCTCTTCCACACACATTACCGTCAACATCATAGTTAGAAGGAGCCAATGAAATAGCTGGATACTGGATTCCAGATTAGACGAGAGCCGATAGGAGAATGTGTTGTTGGTGCGCAGCAGTCCAAACACAGATTAGTTGTAATCCTCTGTAGCAGTATCAGAACAAATCATGTCCTCTCTCTATCCTCTGTCTGTCACTCTTACTGTGTCACTCAGCAGCAGACCAATGAAAATAAACTGGAGCTGGGCGCGAATCATTGGAAAGACAGACACAACATTCTCAGACTGAGACAAACTACCTTTGTGTTCATTTGTTTACCAACATGTTTATTTATTCCTTTTTCTTAGAAGGAGTCAAGAAACATAGTGTAACAGTTGCTGAAGATCTAATCAAACTAAAGCCAAGATAAGGCAACAGGAATTATAAATGAATGGTAATCAATTTCAATATTTATTAAATTTGATGATTGTCTCCGGACAAATCTCGCATTCTCTCTTAGCTACATACACAAATATAATCAACTGGTGGTTCCAACTGAACTTTGCATTCAACTTATACTTTAAAGAAATCCTCCTTGGAGTTAACGCTGGAAAACTATGGGATCAGTAACAAACTGCATCACCACATGAGCTCATATTTATTTGAAAACTAGATTTACCTCCACTAAGGCTCAACAGTGAAACACTTCAATTGACTAGATTTGTATTTTGTTTCATAAATATCATTCTTCCTTTTCATTCTGTTCTATCAATTTTCACTGCACAGCCTGAAAAATATACTTTCTAAACAGCATTATCATTTATATTGTGGGTGCTTTGTCTTACTGGGACATTTCCTTAACATGTGATCTTTTATAAATCATTAAAGCACGAGCCGTCTTTGTGTACCCCTGCCTCCCCCTCACTGTTTAATATGAAAAGGATAAAGGAGCTTCAATACACGTCCTTGTCTTTCACATGAGTGAAGCTGCTGCTGCGACTCATCAGAGCGCTTCCGGCCTCCTCTGTGTTATGCAACGCATGAAACCAGCAATATATCATAAACTTAATCTGTGTGGGGGTTGGAATAGCAACGGTGCCAGTGGTGGTGGGGGGAGAAACATCTGCGTTATAGTTTTATGTTCTCTGGGTTGTGCTCGTGCCCGCAGCCGTCACTGATGACAAAGTGCTTCAGCCGGCTGAGCCGTGCGAAAACATCACAAACGCACATGTGACATTTACACTCACCTCTCCTTTTGGTATGTATCAGCTGGAGAAGTGACCTCACACTCCCTCAAAATGCTTTTAGTAACTTCTACTTCTAGTTCTGTTTCTATAATCCCATACACTGCCTGGAAACTGAGGTTCATTTTAATCTTCTGTGATCATCTGAGGGTTATATAATTATCATGATATTCTTATTTCCACTGACAGTGACACAGTGTGTCGTGTTTGGTGTCTCCGGAGCAGTCGAGCAGACGTGGTGCTGATGTGGTTGTTTTAGTGGAGGAGCTGTCCGTGGTGCTGAACCTACTTTCTGGACTAAAAAGAACACGCAGCTGAGAACATCAGCCACGTTTGTGTAAACACTGTGAGAAATGAATTCAACCTACTGATTTATAGCTTCTCTCAATCTGTGTTCTGGGCCACTTTGGTTTTGTTTTGTGTAAAAGCCACACGACTTTTGTTTCTAGTGTCTGTGAATTGACATCCAAATATTTCAGTGTAGAAAATCCTCCACATAGAAAAATGATTTAACTATGGTGACATTGTTGTTACTGTTGTGAGGTAAAAATGTTTTATTGTCATATTTCAATAAGAATCGCCTAAAATTCCCAAAAGAAACTCAGTCAACTTATTCTCAACGAAAATGCAGTCGTGTTTTTATCTGTGCAGACTACAGCTATCTATAAAATGTCAGAATATCGAAGAAATCAGTTTCTCCCAGCAAAATGTCAAAAAACAGAGAAATGTTCACATAAGGTGAGGAAAAGTAGCAAATTGTCACAATTGAGAAGTGAGAGGTAGATGTTTTCTTTAGACGTTTTGCTTGAAAAATGACTTAGAATATTGAATTGACTGTCAGAATAGCTGTGAATGGATTTTGTAGATTGATTTATTGATTAACTGATCGTTTCAGCACTAATGAAGACAGAATGTGCCACATGCTGCTGCAGCACTGCTGCAATTTACTTTACTCAGCCTCTTCGACTTTCTGAGCATTTTACTCCTTTTTGCTGCGGTTGCTTTTAATTTGACGCCTCTCCTCTTCACTGTGACACTCATTCAACTTTCCTACTGAATAAAATGTCAAACTGTGCACAACAAAGTTGAATATAGTCAAATATCCACATGTGACCGAACATCCCACCTCCACCTGTAAGATTGACAGGTTTGTCCGCAGCTGGTGCTCAGACCAGTTAAAGACTCTCTGCACTAATGAGACTCATGGGAGTTAAAACAGTGACTGGATGACAGAAACAGATTAGGAACTGGGCGTGGTCCTCAGATTAAGATTTTTTAACATTTTCTTTATTCTCAATTTCTTATCTGGTCATTGAGAGATTCAAGATTTCATTACAGGGCTAATATGAGAGATGCTTTATGGTGATATAGAGGAAAAACATGTACGGTTCTGAAACTACTGTATAAGTCAAAAGATAAATTGCTCAACCAAAAAATAATCTGCAGGTGTCAAGTTAAATTTTTTTTTTAGTTTTTACTATTTTGTGAACATTTAGAGGTTCAAATTTTTGCAACTTATTCAAGAGGAAAAGAAAATGAACATGGCCGAATCCATCTAAGATTGTCATAGTCTAAGACAAGAGAAGGGGGTACTCATTAAAACAACAAATTCACAAAATTCTTGATACATTTCATAATTGCCAAAGGTGGTTATTCTTACATGATCACATTTGATGGATTTCTGTCACTTTACTTTAACCTTGCTGCATTTACTTTGTACATTTTACAGCCATAAAGTCGCCCCTGAGTTGAACTGAGGTAATAAACTGCAGACAGATTGGAGTGAAGCAGACTCTGTGCTCGAAGGACACATTAAGTTTGCAAGATCAAATATCAGCGAAGGACGGAGGATGAAGAGAAATATATCAATTTGATTGGTGTCCTAAAATGTTCTCTGGTGCCTTCATTCAATATCTCAGCAGCTTGTCCATCACTTGAGAAGCTGGTTGTCCTTGTCCTGAAGTCACAGCTGCTGGGGACGCACCAGCATCACAATCTGATCCACCCGAGAGGAGAGGTGTCATGTTTAACTATGAGAAGTCTTTAAATGAGGTCTCTGTCGATCCTGCAGCTGCTGATTATTATTGAAATTCAGCCTCACTCTATGTGGCAGGAACTGATTGATAATAATAAAAGAACTCTTCTCTCTTCACTCTGCCAGCTTATCATCTCAAAACCCAGAATATTGTGAAAAAATGTTAGCAATTATTTTAGAAAAAGTGAAAAATAAAATTGTTCTAGACTCATTACACGTAAACTGAAATGTTTTTGGCCCCACAAAATAGATGAGCTGGATATTTAAATATTTTGAGATACTGGATTTTCTAGAGCTGTAAGCAGTAATCATCGTAATTTTTAAAAAAAGGGTTGAAATACTTCCATTTTGTATGCAGTGAAACAGGGGATGGGAATGTACATCATGTGAGGAAGAATACAAAATACAAAAACTCCTTAACAAACACACTGTAACTTGTCAATGTCCACATGAGCAATAATTCCCATGTAAAATAACCCCAAACAGGCAAAAAACCAAATTATAACTAAATATTGACATTTAGTGGCAGAACATCTCATGAGCCAGGAGGACAAAATATTGCAGCATCAATATTTTGTCCAATCCATAATCTAGAATATAAGAAAGTTCCACTTTTGAATTAAATAACAAAACAAATTGCCACAATATTCTATTAGTCTGAGATGCAGCTGTACATGGCTCGTGAAATAATTGATTTAAATGTATCAGTGTCATCTATATGTCTCCTGTACATTTGTATTGATTTGTCTCAACTGACCGTCAGCTGTGAAGCCAGACAGAGGGAGAACAAAAGCCAGGGTGAGAGCTGTGAGGGAGAAATAATCAGCCCCTTCTTCCTGCCAAAACCAAGCTATTAAAAGCAAAAAGGATTAAACAGCAGGCGGCGTAATGATGATAGTCAAAAAGATTACCAGAGTGACACGCTGCTACGTTAAATAACTTTTCTGAGAGTGTAAACACACAGCGTATTGTAGGTGTGTGTTGACTTGGGCCTGATAACACAAACCACAGTGGGCCACAGGGATAAGGATTGGAGGGGGGGGTGTACACTGGAGGAGGAGGAGGGGAACCTGAGACACTGCAGAGTGCGTACATTGACACAAGACCAGCCTCTGCAATGTGTCCACTGCTGCAGTCCTCACAGACACCTGCAGACAAGAGGCAGTAAATGTGCTTCACAGTTCAAATCAGGCTCCGCTGTCATATAGAAAGGTTTCCTTGCTATGTTTCACTTTTGCCTCCGTCTAAACCCGCAGGTCTCTCGGGTACATGCAATGTAATTAGGCACAAGCTGTTGCTATGGCAACAGCTGAGCGGGCGCAGAACAACGTGGACGCGCTCAATAATTGTAAAAAGATTGTTGTGATGATACAAACTACTGGAGAAAAAGCAACAACTGATTTGCATTCTGGGTCATTTAGATGCCAAGTAAAACGATGCTAAATTGGTTCCCTTCAAGTTAAAGCGCGACTGATATGGGTTTTTGGGGTCCGATGCCGATTTCTGATACCGATACATTAGATGTTATCAAACGCTCATGATGAAGAAATGTCATGAACTTGATATTTTACAGTTGAACCACAATCTTTATCGATCTATCAATCAAAAATAAATATACAAATATTGAATTAAGAAGATAAATAATATGTAAAACATAAATGCACATCATTTCTGTATCATTCCCTATGTAAAATAAAAATATCAGTTAACGCTGATATGTGTGTGGAAGGTTCATATCGGTGGATATTTAAATCCACTAAATATCACTTGCAGGCTCCATCTGTCACCACTGAACTGATATTCCTTCCACTGGTTAGCATCGTGTGTAGATTAGCGTAATAGCCTGACTTGTAAACAGTAGGCCCGCCTCACCCACTACACGTTAAGATGGGGATTAGCACTCAGGCCATGTGCTGAACTGTGCGTCCCTGCAGCCGAGCAAGTAAAGGTGTCAACAAAAGTAAAATGAACAGCTACATCTCAAATCAGCTGCTGCACTGATGGACAGACAGATCCGGCGGTACGAGTAACGTGTCGTGGTGGATTTCCCTGCTATCATTCAGCATGGGGGGGGGGGGCGCACTATGAACACACTCTGACCTTGCTGGAGCAGAGGATACTGCTGAATCACACATTCTGTGCTCAGAGCGTCAAAGGGGAATAAAACCCATGAAACCACCAAAAAATACAAATCTGATCAAGTGAAATACAAGCAAGCAAGGCTGACGGGCAGTCGGCCAGTGACACCCATGTTGCAGCCTGTGTGAGGTAAGCTTCACTTACAGCCTAAGCACTGGCAGACAGATGGATGAGCTGAGCTGGAAGGGCTCAAAGCTCAGGTGGACTGTCTCTTTCTCGCTCTCAGCAAGGTCATACTGCAGCAGAACACATCACATTTGTTCCCCTTGTTTTCTACCATCATCCTCCTCCTCCTCCTCCTCCTCCTCATCATCGTCAGCCCTGACAAACTGCATGTCCTCACACATTATCTTTTGCACGCCTGCCTGCGGGATTAGCTCGCCTGTGGAACGACAAGACTCGACAAACACAACCCGTCAGCATCCAAAATGTGTGCGTTTGCAGGGGTTTGCAGGCCCAACGCTGCAAAACACAGGGTTTTACAGGGAGTCAGCCTCCAAACCTTCCACTGCCTCTGTCATACACATCAGAGAACTCATGATGCTACACACGTCTTATTTTAACACTGACATGAAAGAATAAGTCCTCATCATTCTGTGAAGCCTCCATAACCAGAGGTGCCATCATGCAGCAGGGATTTGTGCAGGCCTAACAAAATAATCTTCCTGCCTTGGTGTGAGAGACAAGAGAGAGAGAGAGAGAGCAGGGGGATGTGTGTGATATTTGGATGTAAAAACCTGCCTGAGAGGAGGAAGAGGAGGAGAGGGGGGGATGGGAGACCGAGATGTTGGAAAGTGTAGATGGAAATGATGGTGAGGGGCCGTTTGCGTGATACACCGACACGCATCTGCAGCCTGGGGGTGGGGGGGAACAAAAAAAAAAAAAAAAAAGCAACACTCACTTCCCCACGAAGTTCTCCAGCACCGAGCTCTTCCCCGCGCTCTGCCCGCCCACCACGGCGATCTGCGGCAGGTCCAGGTTCGCGTTCTGGCCGATGGCGGAGAAGGCATCCTGCATACGGTTCACCAGAGGAATCAGATCCTCCATTCCCCGGTTCCCCATCTTCGCGGTTGCACCGAGGCGACGCGAACGATCTTCTTCCTCTCGTCTGCGGGGGTTAGGGGGGAGTTCGTGTCTCGTTTCTCTCCTCCTCGGTCCTCTGCCTCATGGACTGCGCCTCCTCCTCCTCTTCCTCCTCGCTTGTGTCAGATCACCTCGGACATGGACGCTGTTCTCCACTGAGCACCGCAGGGAGGAGGAGGAGGGTGATCTCCTGTGTTTTCCTCAGGAGAGAGCCCTGCAGTTCTGCACGCACACCGCCAGATGGCGACGCTGTCGTCACTGTGCGGCAGGTGCTGGGCCGGTGTCGAGCAAAAATAGGTTCCCCCGACTGGGCTCGCGACCCCATTCGCGGGAGCGCGCCTGCATTCAATCAGGGGTGGAGCGGAATAACTAACCTTGATTTCAGCACAGTTTAATTCATCGTTGTACTTAATTCACTTTATACTACATGGCCCAACAATCATAATGCATATTTTTATTTCCCTGAAACCAGAGCTGTCTTTTTTTCAGGAGGATACATTTTTTACAATGTGATTAAATGTGTATCTCCCTTTAACTTTTGCTACAGTTATAAATAGTATTAGTATTTTTAAGGAAAATGTATATCACTCTTAAATGTTTCCCCCCTATAATTATGTAAAAATGGTAGCACCCAACAAATTACAGCGATGGGAGGATTAAATAAAAATCAGGGGATGCATATTTTCCCAGTCTGAAAAAATATGAACCCCTGAAATTGTATATGTCTATATTTACCTTTTCTATGTAACCAAATGTCTTTTCCAGCATTTAACGTTGAATTATTGGGAGATGCCAGATTAACTGTGTTATTTACATTGTATATCAGACCTGAATGTAGACGATTACAAATGAAAAACTGTTGTTAAATCAGTAGTTTTATATTTTAGATTGTGTGAGTAAAAGGAAATAATTGATCCAGAGCTTCATCCGTCATGCACCGATGAAGCGTTTCCTCCGTGGAACCACCAGAGGGCGACAGCTCGCAGTCGCTCCACTCAGTCGTTGAAAGGCTGCTTGTTGTTATCCCAGCTTCGTGAGAGTATCTCCGGGTCCGAGAGCAGCTCACTGACCGCTGGGATCCACCGCCGCTCCACGCTCTCACAAGTAAGTCCCTGACAGCTGCAGGGAGACCGGAGGAAAAACGAGAGTAGCCGAGGTGGCGCAGCTAGCAAGGTTCTGCGTGTGCTAGCAATGCTAAGCTAACTGGTCGGGTTCAGTTTCCTAGCGGTGGCTAATGTAGCTCCGTTCATTTCAGAGCAGGTGACATCTTCTCATTCACGCCCCCGTAACATCTCCTCTGTGTGAGTTTTATAAAAGCACGAGGCTCTCCTGCAAGTGGCCAACATGCTGCTGTCGTCATAAAGTTAGCTAACCGTGTACAGGAACAAAATACGCACGCAAACATTGTTGTTAGCTTACTTGCTAACACTAGCCAGTTGTCATCATGGAACATGAGAGACCTGTTGTCTGGAGCAGGGGGGGGGGGCTTTGTTGTTTGATGTGTGTATAACAAAGAGTGGCTCTGACAGCAGCAGGACTCATCTTCACCTCAGACCGTTTTCCCTCCTCAGATCCGGGGCTGTTATTCCCCCCTGACGTGTTTAAACACTGCAGATCTGTCAACAGCCGCCGGGTAACGTTGGGAATTAAGAGCCCGTGATGTTCAATCCTCACATCCATCAGCAGCAGCAGCAGCAGCAGCAGCAGTTCCACCAGCACCTGCGGCAGCTGCAGCAACTTTTCCAGCAGCAGCAGCCTCCGCCGCCTCCTCCTCCGCAGCCGCCTCCGGGGCATCATGTCGCGCATCACCACCACCAGACGCCGCGGTAAGCGCCATTAACTCGAGACCGCGGATTCAGGCAGGGCCTCCCAGGTGATGCGTGTGCGTGTGTTTGTGTGTGTGTGTGTGTGGCTGCAGGCGATGGATTAGCTGGAAGCCCTGAAACAATACATGATAAACTGAGCGGTTCTGTGGATGAATGGAAGTTTATCAGCGTACAGTATTTTAGATTTTTACATTTTCACTGTGAGTTCGTCCATTCAGCCCAGTCTCTGGTATTGGTTATATTGTTTTTATATTTTAAATAAGATAAGATAATTCTTTACTCGTCCCACAATGGGGAAATTTGCAAAGTTACAGTAGCAGCTACAGGTGTTAACTACTGCGTTTGTCTTCATCAGATACTGACTAGGTTACCAAGCGGCGTTGTGTTCATAACAAGTTGCCCTATTGCTCTGCTCTGTTATCTTGCTTGCCCAAAGGTAAAACTGATAAACTGCCAGTTATATCAAACTCTGTTGCAAGATTTCTGAACCCCAACCAGAGAGTTTGATCACATCAGTACTGGTACAATATCCTGGCACTGGCACACAGCCGAGGTTGTAAAATAAAGTTCTCTCAGGGCTTGTACCATGTCACCTGTCGTTTTCTGGTTCTTTATCTTTTTAATGTAAACGTAAACTCAGTATGCACCCTCTTGTTTCAGTACAGATTTATCCCACATATGTTACTGGTTTTATTTTGATGTGTTTCCGGGCTATTATTCAACACTTGTTCTGGCAATCCTAACATTTTTGATCTTTTTGATAACATTGAGCAATGTTGTGATATAAAACAATCAAAACCTCACCTCATGTTCACATCCAATCGGTTTGAACAAATAAAACATTTGCTTCCTTGTTGAGGCAAATCGCTGTGACCATGCCCGAATTGTGAAGTTATCACACTGATAGCTGGCATTTGGAGTAGAACATTTATTTGCAGGTGTCCACCTCAACATCATCTTCTTTTCCTCGTCGTATTTCTATGTTCGGACTGTAGCTGTGAAATACATTTCTAGATATGTGGCTGCTCCTCTGGTTGTGGACAGGACCAAGATCTTTTTGCCAAAACTCTGCATCTGTTTTGCTACTGATTTTGAAGTAATCATGAATCATGAATTGAAGTAATGTCTTTCTTTTGTTTATTTGCTACACAGAGCCATTCCTGTGCCTCCCCAGACAGCCCCTCCTCCAAGGATGGTCAACCTGTGCCAGGCAACCCAGACAACCATCCTCGCCCCCAATCCCATGCTCCAGGGGGCCTTACTGATGCAGCAGATGCAGGGTACATCTTCCATTACAGTTTAAAGACAGCAGTGTCTGGAAAAGGGCAAAAGTTGCCTGAATAATCTGAAGCAGCATTTTCATAGATGATGTGTTTAAAACTATGAAAAGCAGTAACACTTCTCTCATGCTTTCCTTTTGTTCAGGTAACATGCGGGGCTTTGGGATGGGTGGGCAGCAGTTCCGTCAGTTCTTCACTGCAGGGGCCAGGTCGTCTCTGCTCGGGCCGGTTCCCATGGGCATGGCCATCAAGTCCCCCATCATGGGTTTCCCAGCTGCACGATCGTTTCATCCACACGCTCGCTTCTACAACAATAACAGCAACACCATCACCACTACAGCACCTTCTACAGCCTGCCCCTCCTCTTCATCCATCACCACAGTAATTAACACAGCACCATTATAATGATTATTATCACTGTGGGTAGGATGTTAGCTCAACTAAAGACCAGCTCAGTCAGAGACAGTGGAAATGTTCTTCTTGTGATATTGGCTTATTTGAATGTTTCCCATTCAAAAGCAAATCAGGGTTTATCTTTGTGCTTCAAACCATCACATCTTTATTTTCAGCTTCAAAGAATTTCATTATAGTAACATCTGCAGCAACAATGGAGTTCAGTAGAATAATTACATGAGTTAAATGGATACAGATTTAATTGATATTTACGTCATTTTCGAAACAATTATGCAAATGTATTTTTTTATTCCAGCTTCTTATATGTGGATATTTCTTAGATTTTTGCATCTAATGCTTTAATGCTAAATGTCTTTTGTTTTTAGACAGTTGTGACTAAACAGTCAAATCAGATGACTGATGACTAGTAAATCAAGAGTAAATAGCACATTACTGAACACTGGCAGTAAAGGTTAGTTGCAGTTCTGCTTGATACCAGGAAATATATTCGCTTTTGGTTTCTATAGGTTAGTTGTTGATATTAAATAGTCAGACCTCAAGTTTAAACAGGAAGATCAATTTGTCATTTAATGTACTCTGACTAAATTAAATTAATTTAAAATTGAGTTTGGAATTGTTTAAGTTACACACACAATAATATGTTGCACATATTTAAAAGGTAATTTCAGTTGGACAGTCAAAATCAGAATCTTGTTCATATAAAACTTTGCTTATTTGTGTTTTTCTTAAATGTCACTATATCAAACTTGTGAGGGCAGCATTTAAACAAACTTTAATAAATAAGTCAAGCTTCTTCATAAATCGTGGTATCTGTCTGTGTGTAGGACACCATAGCTCGCCAGCCAGACAGGAAGCAGGACGGCGAGCAGATGGCAGCAGGAAGCACAGAAGCCCAACCAGCAGCCAGCAGCACCAGTGATGCCCATGATAAGTCTGAAACAGGTAGAGCTGCAATCCAGTCAGTGCTGAAAGATATTAAGGGATAAAGCATGAGTTTAATATCATATGTAACTTAAAACTTGTGTGCCTTCCTCGGCAAACTACAGATACTTGGAGAATTCTGATCTCTTTGTAGATAATGTTTCTTTTCTTTCTTTCAAACTTTGATGGAACAGATGGGGAAGTAGGAGGAGTAGATGGTGCCGCACAGATACTGGATGAGGAACTTGAGGAACCTGCTGCGAAAAAGTCGAGAACAGACGAGTAAAGAAACATTTTTTTAATATTCTATAGCATCTAATCACATCATCAGTGTTTAATCTCTAATCCCTAGAAGGAAAAATATACTACAATTAAGATTATGAACGCTGGCTTGTAAACCTAACAAACCAGAGGTGCCCTCTCCTTGATTACCTTAAATTTTATTCCCTCTTTCTGTCAGGTCAGAGACAATCACTATTGCAGATGCAGAGGGGGGGTTTCTTTCTTCAGTGAATAACAGCAACACTGAGCACCAGCATGAAGGTAAAACAGACACCTAAACCTAAGATGTTCTCAGATACTTCAGATTAACCACTAATTTTACCTCAGTGTAGTAATTGGTTTAGTAAAGTATTGGTCAGTTGAGATGATCACTAACTGTATGTTTCTCTCGGTCCCTAAAACATTTGCCAGATTGTGGCATTCTGGAGGAAGGACGCTCTATGGGGGAAGCAGATGCTGCTGAGATGATGGAGGAGAGCAGAGCTGATGAGGTGAGAGAAGCCTTTTATTTGGTATGGTGTTAATTTTGGAGGATCTGTCATACCTCAGGTAAATGTTTGACACTGGCGATGGTTTGACATCTGTTTTTAGGTGCAGACCTGTTTATCTGCTCCATCACCCTCTGGCGGGCTGAATGAAGATGACCAGCAGGTTAATTTACCCTCAGAGGAGATGTCGCTGGGAAAAGATGACTCCTTGGGTTCACCGGGCAACCTGGACGAAGGGGAGGAGGGTGTAGCGGACAGCGCCAACAAGTTCTACTGCTACCTCTGCAGCATCACCTGCCACAACCAGCAAGTGGGTTGAATGTACACTCACACAGCGACATACAGAGGCCGTAGTAGAATGTATTTCCTCCCAACACAATTGTGTTTTTCTCCTCCCTTCTCGCCTTGATTTGCTCTCTTTTGTGTTTTTCGCAGAACTTCAGGAGTCATATGAACAGTGTATCCCACCAGCAGAGGATGATGGAGATCCAACACATGAGCAACGCCTGTCTGGTCACACTGCTGCCACGAGTGCAGGAGTCTCTACAGGGAGCAGTCAAAGATGGGTCAGTTATTGGGTTTTTATATCCTGGTTTTCATCAAGATAATCATATAAAGAAATAAAAATAATTATCAAGAGTTTCAAATAACACTTGTTTGTGTTCTCTGCAGAGAGAATAAGGCAGACTTGAAGCGTTGGTGTGCTACCTGTCACACCCACTTCACCAGTGGAATCATGGACCACCGTCGCACCGAGGAGCACAAGGTAATCAGCTGCTTGCTTTAAAAATAAGCACATTTACACACTGTTATTTCCGAGGTCATTAAAAGTGAATATAGCTTGTCTTGTCTTACTGATCTGTTGCACCTCCATCTCTGCTCAGCTCGCCAGTAGGACAGCCATCTCCTCCTGCATGGTCTGCAAGAAACACTTCAAGACCGCTCAGATTTTTGTGGAACACTTGCAGTCCCAGGAGCACAAACAAAAAATGGAGAAGGTAGCCTTTTTTCCCCCAGAGATGAAAAGGAATTCAACCATTCGTTTTGCCATTTTGCAATTCCCTGATGTATTTACCCGTTTCTTAGCTCCAGGAAAAAGAAGGCTGTGAGGCCTTGGCCAAGCTGACTGCCATGGACACAGACGGCTTTTCTCTTGAAGAGGACAGTGAAGTGGAGGAGGAAGAGGAGAAGCGGAGGAATGAAGAAGACCAAGATTTATCTGAGAAGCAGGTGATTTGCACAAAATTTGTTGTACTTTGTTTTTCAGTCCAAGGTTTGAGTCCAACGTGACTTTGAAATAAATTCTGACATAACTGCCAGCACATCATAAACTGTGCATTTATCATAACATAGTCATTTACTGTTTCTGTGGTGAACTGGTACAGGACGGCTGGTCATCCCCTAAAGAGGTGACTCTGAAGAACATGGCCAGCGACGAGCAGTATGACCCCGACACAGTCTATGGTGAGTGACGACTACATTTTGATTCTTCTCTGAATAATTCACGACATTCCTTGTTTTTATTTACTGATGTTCCTCATTACTCTGCAGGGTCCAGTTTCTTTGTTCCAGTGGCAGGTTTTATTTGCAGACTTTGCAACAAGTTTTACCACTTTGAATCTTCTGCCCTACACACCCACTGCAAGTCACTGACGCACTTTGAGAACCTCAAGGTTGGTTTTTAACGATTACTTCATTAACCTTGTTTACTCTAATTAACAGGGAGCTGCTGATATAACGTAATCTAAATGAAAATGTTTGCTGTAACTACATTTTAAACCAGTGTCCAGCAGTTTGGAGATGCATGTATTTTGCTCAACTGTTTATGTAACCCTCGTCTCAAACTGCATTGTCTTATCTGCTTTTTCACAGAGGTCCAGAACATTGCTCAGTCAGAAGGATGAAGCTGTTGGTTCTTCAAGAGAACGTCTCCTCGCTGCAGAGAGCCTCAGACCTGTAACAGAAAACACCACAGACTTGTCAGAAGCAAATTCTCTCTCCGATGACACTGGTTCAGTGACAAACTCCACACAGCCCAAAATCACACTCACACAGACTGAAAACCAGCAGCATGAGAATGAATCTGAACCTGACCTAACATCACACGACAACATCGCCACCTCAGCGACCTGCGCTGGCAGCACGGACCAAGACCTCACCCTCCACAGCCAAGAGGAAGAGCCCACAACCGAGGGTTCTATGCTTCAGGAGACTCCTGCTGAGCTGTGCGCTGAAAGCAGAGAGGATCCGGACTCCATGCCAGTTGCTGAAGATGTTAATGAAGAAGAGCAGCTGGAGATGGAAGCTCCTGCTGTCCCAGGGAAAAAGAACGGCACATCGAAGGCAAAAACCACGACCAAACGCAGGTCAGGGAGGGCAGCGAACAGATGCTGAGACAAAAAGGTGCGGCGTGGAAAGACCGGACACCTGGTGCAACCTGAACACAGGATGTGTCCGGGTTTGAAGAGGAGCTTTCATCAAAACAGCGACCAAGACGTGCACAGACCAGCCTCTCTCCATGTTGGAAAATTAAACACACACAGTTGAATAGGAAGACTGTTGATGGTGAATTATGGTGGAACATGTCATCTAAATCCCTCAGCTGGGGTGGGAAATTAATAGCTGGTATCCAAAGCATTGATGGTGGTGTAGAAGAGCGCGGTCTGTGGTCACAGCCGTGGTAAATTAAATAACAGCAAACAGCATGAGATCATTATTGAGTCTGAACGACTAGACTCAAAACACACCTCTGTTCAGTTGTTTCAATCATGTTTCTAGAAATAAAAATGACATTTTAAAACAAGGAAATCCCCCACTAAGAAATCCAGTACACATAATTCTTAATTCTATACAACATACAAATATTCAGGCATATGAGAGATGTGTTCATACTGGAAAAGTGTCTTTAGTAAAAGCATTTTTTGTAAGTAACAAAAATAATTCCTTATTGTTTTTAATTTGGGGTCTGATGGACACTTCTCTGCTACAGCTGCAAAACAAACTGGTTTAAAAACTAAATTACAGGAAAAATAGTCTAATAAGTTAGACTGACTTGCATTGGCACATGTATCATTTCTTATTAGTTTATTCAGTCACGATCCCTGCAATGGTGAGAAGGGCTGTTATGAAATTTTATTGTGAGACATTTATGGTCGTCTGGGGATGAATCCTAATTTTGGTTATCCTCTGCTGCCAGCAATCGAGGTAATCACACTGGGATTAATGACATTTTCCAACCACAAGGTTCACATTTGTGGCTTTGAGGTGAATTTCCTTGAAATCACATACACACATCAGTGATCCCCTCAGGATAAAATGTAATAACTTAAATGATGCCTGGTTTTTCATATATCACCATCAGCCCATCAAACTAGTATGGAAGTGAGACATACTGATTTAAAATAATTAAAATGACAATTTAATTCAGACTCTTACATGATTTTTTAAACATTAACACTTTTCAGTTTGCCCAGTCTACATTGAAATCTTTTTTTTTTCCTCCAACATTTTATTCCTGAATCTTGTCATCTCTGTAATATCCTTTGACCCCCTAAATCCACATTGTTTAGTGTTTTTAAAATATGGATGTATTTTAAAAAAGAAAGTGACCACTGTATTAATTTCCCACCCTGCTGTCCTCAAGGATCTGTTTTTGCAAATTGTCTAGCTACCTACATGAATGATTGTTAACTTAAAATAGCAGAGACGTTTTCCACGTTGCTAACCACGTAGCAAATGCTTCTAGTGAGCTGAAATGTAGAATGTAACCAAATTTAGTGTTTGAGCAGGTGAGAGCTTCTGATTAAAAAGTGTTGAAATGGTACTTTTGAGTGTTGAGAAATGCTGAATCGTGAAAATGATTACAGCCTTGTCCAGGGCCTTTTTCTTTTCGATATTTTACATTCAGTTTGTTGGCAGAAAGGTTGTTTTTCACAGTACAACACAGATTTTATTATCCTTGTCATCAGAAAAAGTTTTTAGTTGCTTTTCAATTAAGCTTCTTGTTTTCAGTCAAAAGAATCCCAACTTAATCTGTAGGAGCTGAGTGTTGAAGTGAACGCCTTCAAGTAAAGCCCTTTTATATCTGCGCACATTCATACATATTCTTGATGTTGAATAAGCAGAAGGCTTTATCAATGTGTCAAGAAATAAAAGGCCTCTGCTAACGACCAGGAAGGGAACTCAAATTAAGAGCTGTCACGTTCACAGTAGGATGTCAGCAGGTTACTCATTTTGAATTCTAAAAGCTTGTCAGTGGAGACTTGATGCTGCTCGAAGCTTAAAAGCCTGCAAAGTGGTGGGAGTTTTTTCACTTTCACTAGTTGAATGTTGGAGATTACAGCTTGGGAAAAACCCACAAATTAGTCTTTTATAAGATAAAAATAGAATCGATCATGTTTGCTGTCACATTCCCATGAACGTTTGTCAAGTGTGACTACATTAGAGTTGTAGTTCCATAGCTATAGAGTTCATAGCTTAATGGACATAAAAAAATGCTTCTACGAGCATTGAAGACACAAAAATATATGAAGGGGTTGTTTTGTTGCCTCTAGTTTACCATTGCTTTGATCTTTGATTTTCTTTCTCTCATTGAAGATGTTTTAGTTGAAATGCAGTGGACAGTTGAAATCACACTTACGTTAACAACCCCAATATTATCTGCAAAAACCAATCCATGCACCATCTGTAGGAATTTAATTTAGTACAAAGTATTACTGTATCTCTTCAACCCAGACAAGAAACGAGAACTAGAGAACTACCCCAACTGCAGATGATACAAACATTTATCTTTGGTTTCAGGATTTCAGCAGTCATGAGATACAAAGCGCAAATATTTATTTAAGGATGTGTTATTTCCTTTTTCATGACTAATGTGTTATGGAAACAGTTCCTCTTCCACATTACAGGAAGATGCTTTAAACCACAGATGGCTGGCTGACGCATAGCAACTGTCGTCACGTCAGCGACTGTCACATGATTAGTATTGTCTGAAGTTCTGTCCTGCAAGAACGAGACACAAGGCTTCGGCTCTGAAACGGAGATAGAGACGTGCAAAAGATCATTTCAAACAAAGCTGTATGTTTCTTAATGTATTTTTATTCAGCTACTGACAAAACTGAGTTGAACAAACAAGCAGTTGATGTTTTCTAATTGCTGGAAGTTTAATGTATTTTTGGATGTTTGTTTTCTGTTTGGGGGGGGGGGTCCCTTTTAATTTAAATTAAAATGTCTGACAATTACCAGTTTGTCCACTTGGTTTTTGGCTAGAAACAGATTTCATGAAACAGGGCAGCACAGCGTAGAGATACAATCGCAACAAAAATCAAACATTAAACACAGACAGACAAATGGAATGTTGCATATATTCTTTTCTTGGGATGATAATATACAGAGATTTTAAAGCTACGACTAAACACAACACTGACAGGTCATGAGGACAAGTGACAAATCTGTGATGACCTTTTTAACATAGTTAATTCGTTGATAAGATCACGATGGACATCAGGGTTAATTAACTTTAAACTTTGTTTTATTCAGTAATGATGCCACATTATTAATTCAGATCATTTATATATTATTGTTTACATTATATATAGTTCTATTTCTGGTGTTAGGAAATGTCCCCACAATGTCTCACATGAACATTAACAACTCTGCACAGACGGATGCAGCTTTTCACGTGGCAAAGTTACTGTAATGTCCAACGTGTATGAGAAGCTGCTGGAGGTCAATAAACTCCACTCTGCTCAGGAGCAACACACCGGCACACTACAGTTCAACAAAGGAGAGAAACTGCACTGCATTCAATGATCGAGGGGATTTAAAATACCACAGTCGGGCACACGTCTGCCGATGAGGGTGAAAATTCACAGGTATGGACGATGCAGATCAAGGGTTAGTTGAGACGTCTTCAATAAATATTTCTATTCCTGCATTTTTTGGTCCCCACTTGTCTACTTGCTCTTGTCGCTCATTTGCGAGCCCCCACCATCTTCGTTCAGCTCCTCCTTCCCGTCTGTGGATTGATGCTCATCCTGGGTTTGGGAGCCAAGCAGCTGGGCCCTGAACTCCAGCCGGGCTTGTCGGTTTGACTCCAGCAGTTCGTGCATTTTGCCGTTGAGCGCGTCGTTGCGCTCCTCCAGGCCGTCAAGATAGGAGTTGATCTGATCAAGCATGGAGTTGATGGCAATGTACTCTGTGGATAAACAGCAGAGAGGGTTAGAGTCTTGTCTGTTGTGGAAAACAAAGACTCAGTAAACAGATGTGGGTTTGTTTTCAAAATAAAAGTACTAGAGGGTTTCTTACTGTATTTATATCTCTAGACCTGTTGTTATTACTTCAAATAAATGGATGTAAACTCTCAGTTAGAAATCCCCTGAAGCCACTGAGATGGTCCAAAGTCAGCGTTACATTCACAACAGTTTTTAACGAGTGATCATGATGTGTATCTCATATTTTAAGTTAAATGCCTTAATTTGTTTTCTCTGTTCTTAACCTATGTAAAGAGAGCATTGTTAAATCGTATTATTGTTATTATTAAGTCTTGCCTTCATTTATCTGTTTCTTATTTTGCATATTTTTACTGCAATGACAAATAACTGGCTGGATCGACACAGTGGATTTGTTTTTGTGTTTTTTAAAAGGACTCGTTAGCAGCATCGATTACAATGAATGAAGACAGGAGCTCGTTACCTTCGTCACCGAACTCATCTTCATCGTTTATGACGCCGTCCTCCATAGACATGCTCGGGTCTCCGTTGGGTCCAGACATGGCTCAGATATTCTCCTTGATCACTTTCCTGTTTCCACTGGCGAGCTAGCCGAGCTAACAGCTAGCTGCTATTAGCCAAGGGCTCGAATAACAAATAAGATTCAGTAGCGATGAGCAAAAGTGAAAAACAAGCGTTCGAACAGTTTCTGTAAAATCCACAGAGATCAGAGGGAAACGTCCAGATCAGCTTTTTAACTACTTTGAAGCTTTTTATTTAAAGTCTGTGGTTTGACCTGCGACCTGCTCCCCTGTTTACCAATGGATTCTGGGAGAAGAGTGGGCGGGGCTTGACGGTCTCATCAGAGTTTCATGGCTCTGAGAAAGATGGCTCACTCTGTTAGATATCCTGATAAGGAGTCGAATAGAAATGCCTCCACTCCCACGACACACCAGCGAAGGAGAAGTGTTGACTTTGTTATAATTGTTTTAATTAATAGTTTCCGTTTCAGAGCGAGATTCATTATGGTCAATTCAAGTGTCATTGACTGCGATGGGAGGTTTCTGAAAATAGGATCAGAGTGAGCTCGCTTTCGTTCTCTTTGTGTCTGAGCTGTCAAGCGCTGTCGGTCAGCTGACAGCACGCGCAGCTAACAAGTGAAAACATATTAGGAATAAAAAGAAGAAGATGCTTTTAATTCATTCTTTCAAACATGTTTTTGCATATATATATTATATATATAACTCTAATTGTACATGAGAAGTACATCGAGTGGTTTTGAAGTAGCCTCTGTAAAAGTCAACGCAAAAAAAGGACTGATAATAATTAGAATATAAATATAAAAATAATTAAACTAGCCTCTGTAACTCTTCGCAGAAAATGCACTGCTAATAAATTATTATTATGAAGTATCTACTGCAGCTTAATGCACTGAAAATAATCAACAAATATTTTTTGGAATGAAAATAACTTTTATTAAGTTCATATGTAATATACAGATGTACAGATATGAGCATTTCCCACTCCCGTGAGAGTGAATTCAATAATTCTCCGTCATAATACCTACAAATATATAATATCTTTCTTTTATTAACTTATTTATTCATTCATTTAATCCTCAGTGGTGCGTAATAAAACCGTGATGACAGAATGAACGGAAGCCTCCATCTCTTCGGTCCAAGCTGTAGTTCCTCCCTTCGATCGATGGGCGGCGCCAGGATATCACGCGAGTCTGCGCAGTCGACCCACGTGTGGACGCTTCCTGACAGAGGAGGAGACTGAGGCCTGATCAACACACCGCGACCTCGTTTTGTTTTGGAAGTGTGTTCCAGATATGGATGAGTTACCTGCGGACCTCGGAGCGTTTCTCCTCAACCACCCGTTCCTCCAGCTCACAGAGAGCCAGCCAAAGAAGGTGAGCCAGCCAATCGCAGCACACGCAGCACGCTGCCAGTGTGATGCTAGCTGAGATGCTAACTCGCTCTGGTGCATGTGTGGACCAAGGCTGAATGAAGCCTGCACACGATAACCTGCAGTGTTAAACTGCAGGATTTAACCCCAGCAGATGTTGCACAGCTGTCACCTGTGTGTGTGTGTGTGTGTGTGTGTGTGTGTGTGTGTGTGTGTGTGTGTGTGTGTGTGTGTGTGTGTGTGTGTGTGTGTTTCAGATCAAATGCACACTGAATGACCACGAGTTTCCATGCAACCTGACAGAGCTGCAGAAGTTCACTAAGGGGAAGAAGTATGAGAAGCTGAGCGCTGCAGCAGAGTTCAACTACAGCCAATACGAGCCTCACGTCGTGCCAAGCACAAAACAGCCGTAAGGATTCTCTGAAACGCTCCTGTCCATCTATCTGCAAGAGAAAGCACCAACATCTGCCAACACCTGGTTGTCCCTGCAGTGGTGTAGTTCACAATCTATCTGTCTAACTGATCTGCAGTTTGTAATCTGACTTCCTGTGTGTTTTCCAGAAATCAGTTCTTCTGTAAACTGACACTCAGACATCTCAACCGGCAGCCACACCACATCGTCAGACATGTCAATGGGAAACGTTTCAAAAAGGCCCTCGCCAAATGTCAGTGAACAACCAATCCACTCTGCATGGCACATTTTTAATACAGGTTATTAACAAGTAGGGCCCGACCAATGTGGATTTTTGGGGGCCAATACAAATATCGAGGAGTTAAAAGAAGTTTTCGACACTGATATCAGCAGATATTTTTACATATATATATATATATATATATATATATATTTCAAATTGGAAACAACTCCTTAGATGTCGGTCTCAAACGATCATGACAAAGAAATGTAATCAAGGCCAGTTTAACCATACATTTTCATATAAATATCGATAAATAATAAGAAAACTAAAATACAACCAAATGTGTAGTACTTGAATTAAGAAGATACAAATATTTTTTGACATAAAACCATAAATCCTTGTCTTTTCTGCATTATTTATTCTGTAGAAATGGTTTCTGACATGACTCGTCTCACTCTTGCTCCAGATGAAGAGTGTGTACAGCAGGGGATAGAATTCGTTCCAGCCAGACTCAAACAGAAGAAGCCCAGAGACAACGGAGGAGAAGATGTCGGTCGGGGGAGGGCCTCAAAACAAGGGCGCGGCACGTGGGATCCGTCGTCCAGTGACGAGGATCACAGTGACTCCGAGGACAGCATGAGTGACCTCTATCCTAGTCAGTATCCCACGGGCACACACTGTAGACAGTTCTAACACACACCATCTAGAAAAATTGATAATAATCAGCTGCAGTATATTGTTGAATTTGATATGTAGTTGTTCTTGGTTGCAGAAAATGGTGTATGCACGTTTAAAGTGGACTTGTTGCTGTTTTACTTTTCTGTGACACTGTATCATATTTCCCTGCAGCATCTATATTCACCTTAAAAAACCCGGCAGAAGAAGACATGGAGGGTGACGGGAATGAGGAGGGAGACGACTTCCAAACAGATGAAGACGAGGGAATGGAGGTAGACAAGCAGGAGGTGCAGAAACGCAAGAAGGTCTGTGTGTAGACTGTGTAACGTGCATTTGTGTGTGTGATTTACTTTCTCAAACAGGCAGCACTGACAGAATACTCTCTTATTTTTGTCTTTCAGGTCCAGGGTGGAGATTTTAAGAAGAAATTTAGAAATAATCAATGGAAATCAGGGAAAAAGAAACACGGGAACGTGCGGAATGCAAAGTGAAAATGTAAAACCATAAGTACACAGTATTTTATACCTGGTTTTTTGTCTGGCAGCAGCACCTAGAACCTGCTGGATGTAGTATTCCTGTCAGAGCCAGCCTGATATTTACATTTGTACACTGTGATCTTGCACAGTTTCAGTGAGGCAGGTTTACATGTCATGTTAAGTGTGTTTGTGGAAGATAACAGATCTGTGGGACTTCTGTCCCTTGGTTCACAAGCAACAACACTGGCATAAAATACAAAATGTTTGGACTTGCAAACGTTGTCTGTCTATTTCTTTTTTTTACCAATCGTCGCCTAAATAGTAGCACAAAAGCAGGAAATGGGCACATTTGAAATGCAGATTGAAGAAGGATAACCATGTCAGGGTTGCATCATCTACTTCCTTTTCTGTTTCCTGTATCTAGATGTTGAGGTGAAACATATTTTGTGAGAACCATTTTTATTCTCAGTGCTGCAACAGGTCAGTTATTCTTGACCTGTGTATTCGCAAACAGGCAGTGCACATGTCCTCTCTTTGTGGCCTTTGCCGTCATGAACACCTATAAGATTAGATAAGTCCTTAGGTAGTCCCACATATGGGACATTTGCAGTATTACAGCAGAAAGTCAAAAGTAATAAGTAACATGCAATAAGTGTAAGGAATATAGAAAAACATGAATGTAATTAAACTACAGTGTAAAGATAGGAAGACATATATGCAGTGTGAGAATATTTACAGTGAATGGATTGCACATGAACTGTTGATATTGCACAAACATGAATATAACACAGTGAATATTGCACAGTTGAGACTTTAAGTGTTAAAGTGCAGTCCATAATAACTGTGGTAAATGTCGTTTTTACCAGGAGCAGAGCTAGTTTTATAGTCTTACTGCTGCAGGAAGGAACGACCTGCGATACCTCTCCTTCACACATTTGGGTGAATCAGACTGAAGGAGCTGCCCAGTGCTGTGACGGTGTCCTGCAGGGAATGGGACTGATTGTCCATCAGAGAAGACAACTTCGTCATCATCCTCTTCTGTCCCACTACTTCCGCTGAGTCAAGCCAAGTTGTAGGTTGTCCAATATATATACTGAGTTTAACTTTTACCCTCTATTTTGTTGGGCTGAACCCTGGATATTACCCATGATCCTCTGCTTCCTGAACCAGAGGAGCTGCAGCTTTAACAAATCCACCAAACTCTGTTTACAATTCTTCATATTTTCAGTTTCCTGCTGAATATCGGAGATAAACTCTGGTTTTTGATAACCTCTAAGTCTTTTAAACTGATGTAAAGCTGAACTTTAAAGAAATCTCTTTTGTCTTTTGAAATCTTATTGTTCCAAATGTTATTAAAAGAACTCTTATTTTTGTCACTTGAAACCATAACATGTTTAATTTATACTTTCCACTTATGTATATGAAATGTTTTCCATTTTTTTAAGTGGATGACTGATTTTGCATCAAAAACTATCCAGTAAATCAAAGTTTATCTTGTGAAATATCTTTATATTTAATAATGAATTAAACTGAATTGTTCTAAGTGTTTTGCTGTTTTTGGTTTTTGACACACAAACACATCTCTGAACTGGTTATACTTTTATTTTTGAGACTGATGGAGTTGGTGCATTAATCATCGATCTTCTTCAACCTCTTTTTTCCCTTCTTCCCTTTGTTTATGTCCATCTGTTGTTGTTGTTGTTGTTTGTCCTGCGTTTCTCTCTTGGACGAGTCCTCCATTGAGTCGTAAGGCCTCTTCCTGTCTTTTGCAGCAGGAAAAGAAATCCTTTTAGCCAGTCTTGGCCTTAAGATAATTTTTTCTGCCATTTGCTCTTTCACATTTGCCTTCAGGTCTGAAATTGGTTTTGGAGAATGTGTCGTGTCCACATTCCTCAACAACGTACAACATTTTTTTATTGAAGGATTGGATTTCTCTCTCTCTTCATCCCTCCTGCTTCTTTTGGTCAGAGGTTCAACCGACTCATTATTTGAATCCTCCTTAACTTCGAGGATGCCCTGCGTTTCTCTCTCAGGTGAGTCCTCCATCGAGTCCGAAATCGTCTTGCGCTTCTTCGAGGTGCATCCTTCAGGCGACCTTTTGTCCAAGGACAGCAGAGATCCAGGAGAAACCAAGGACATTGTTTTGGAATTGTTTGCAATGTCTGTTTGGAGTTTGCCATTCTGTTTTTCTGTGAGAAGAGACATAAAAAAACAGGGGGTAAAAATGAGCTTTGTCTGAACACTGTTACCTGGTGATGAGGCCTGGAAGTTGTGTGGAGGTGGACAAATACCTGGCAGGACATTTAAGTCACTGGGACGCTCATGAGCTTCTGCAACAGTGGAGTCATACTGTTCAGCCATCCAATCAATCCACTTGTCTATGTCCTCCTCTTCTGTGACAGAGCTGTTCATCTGCTGAGGGCCTGGTGGTTCAGTCTGTGCAGCCGTCCAATCGACCCACTCCTTGAATTCCATGTCTTCCGAGACACATCTGTTGACAGCAGTGGGGGCTTCATCCATCCTCATCTGCTGAGGCTCTGGTGTTCTATACTTTTCATGGAGCCATTCTAACCACTCCTCTAATTCCATGTCTTGTGAGACATATTTATCGTCATCAGTGGAGGCTCCCTCCATCCTCTTCTGCTGAGGCTCTGGTATGTTATACTTATCATGGAGCCATTCCAACCACTCCTTTAATTCCATGTCTTGTGAGACATATTCGTTGTCATCAGTGGAGGCTTCCTCCATCCTCATCTGCTTAGGCTCTGGTGGATTAAGCTCTTCAACTGGATCCATTCTCGATCTCTTTCGCTTTGTAACTGTGAAAATGAAAAACGAAAGGTGGATATCAGCAAAGTGTATATTAGCCATTTCATCCATAATATCAATCAATAAAAACAGCTTCTCTTTATTCCACCCAGTCCCCTGCCCAGTTCATATTTTTCTTTATTAACCTGTATTTGACTGCAGGACATTTAAGTCACTGGGACTCTCATGAGCTTCTGCAACAGTGGAGTCATACTGTTCAGCCATCCAATCAATCCACTCGTCTATGTCCTCCTCTTCTGTGACAGAGCTGTTCATCTGCTGAGGGTCTGGTGGTTCATACTGTGCAGCCATCCAATCGACCCACTCCTCGAATTCCATGTCTTCTGAGACACACCTGTTGACAGCAGTGGAGGCTTCCTCCTTCCTCATCTGCTGAGGCTCTGGTGTTCTGTACTTTTCATGGAGCCATTCTAACCACTCCTCCAATTCCATGTCTTGTGAGACATATTTATCGTCATCAGTGGATGCTCCCTCCATCCTCTTCTGCTGAGGCTCTGGTATGTTATACTTATCATGGAGCCATTCCAACCACTCCTTTAATTCCATGTCTTGTGAGACATATTCGTTGTCATCAGTGGAGGCTTCCTCCATCCTCATCTGCTTAGGCTCTGGTGGATTAAGCTCTTCAACTGGATCCATCCTCGATCTCTTTCGCTTTGTAACTGTGAAAATGAAAAACGAAAGGTGGATATCAGCAAAGTGTATATTAGCCATTTCATCCATAATATCAATCAATAAAAACAGCTTCTCTTTATTCCACCCAGTCCCCTGCCCAGTTCATATTTTTCTTTATTAACCTGTATTTGACTGCAGGACATTTAAGTCACTGGGACTCTCATGAGCTTCTGCAACAGTGGAGTCATACTGTTCAGCCATCCAATCAATCCACTCGTCTATGTCCTCCTCTTCTGTGACAGAGCTGTTCATCTGCTGAGGGTCTGGTGGTTCATACTGTGCAGCCATCCAATCGACCCACTCCTCGAATTCCATGTCTTCTGAGACACACCTGTTGACAGCAGTGGAGGCTTCCTCCTTCCTCATCTGCTGAGGCTCCGGTGGATTAAGCTCTTCAACTGGATCCATCCTCGATCTCTTTGACTTTGTAACTGTGAAAATGAAAAACGAAAGGTGGATATCAGCAAAGTGTAAATTGGCCATTTTATCCATAATATCAATCAATAAAAACAGCTTCTCATTATTCCACCCAGTCCCCTGCCCAGTTCATATTTTTCTTCATCAACCAGTGTTGACTACAAATTTTTTGTTTTGTCTCTTTGTGTTTGTTTTTTTCACAAATTTCAGACACTCATAGATTTCAGTCCCCTTAACATGAAACATGATTTGTTTTCATCAAGATCCATGAAATATCATCAGAGAAATCAATAAACATGTGGAAAAACATTCTATGATCTCACAATGCAAAAGAATGTGACAAAATATCCTGAATCCGCACCAAACTTGAGATGTCTCATCTATCTCCGTTTACAAGCTATGGTCTGTCAAGTTCAACATGCTAAACAAAAGTGAAAACACTTACAAGTAAAATGAAGCTTTAACAATCATTTAAAACAATGTAAATGAAAGATAACACACATTGTGGATTAAATAGTTGTAATCAGGCTTACCTGAAGATGATTAGTCTTCTGCCAGTAATGTAAATATGTGTATGTCAGTTTGTATCTACTGATTTCTAACTCTTTTATACAAAGGCTATGACACACTTCAATGTCATCAAGGGAGCCTTCTTCTGTGTGTCTATAATCTACCTTTCCTTTGATGAGATTGAATGTTCACGCCCACAATTACCCACAATTACACAATATACATTTGTTTAAAAAGTAAGAAAGAAAAAAGGAAAATAATGATTTGTGGTATTTAAAAGCAAGATATTTAATGGATACTTTATATTCATAAAATACATTCATTTCAAAAATATAACAAAGAAGCACACAGCCATGCATGAATTTATACAGGAAATGAATATATTCAATATTCAACACTCAAAAAGTAACAAAGGAAAAGTTAAAATAAAGATTTGTGATGATCAAGGATAAGTTAATTGGGGAATACCTGAAATACTGAATAATGAAATTCATTCACTGCAAAGATATAGAGAATAAAAACCGAGTCATGTTTGACCCATGTTGTTTATCATAGGGTTAAAAATCAACTTGAATCAGGTTGAGTTTGTTTGCTTCCAAGCAAAGATGCACAGAAACATTCCAAAGCTTATAAAGTCTAAATGAAATCTATTTAAATGTGTTACTCTTTAGTTTTTTAACAGTATAGTGTCTGTATATTGTGTTTCCACAAACATGATGTAGTTTTACTCCAATCTCATCGCTTTTCAGTTAAATTGATCTTTATTAACTCCCTGAACACATGGACGTATAATCAGTATTATTCAAAATGATTTTAAAATCAAATTCAGAGATGTCTCTGAACTAGCTATAAATGTATTTTGGAGACTGATGGAGTTGGTGCATTAATCGTCCATCTTCTTCAACCTTTTTTCCCCCTCTTCCCTCTGTTTATGTCCATCCGTTGTTGTTGTCGTTTGTCCTGCGTTTCTCTCTCAGGTGAGTCCTCCATTGAGTTACGAGGCCTCTTTATGTCTCTCACAGCAGGTAAAGAAATCCTTTTCACGAGTCTTGGCCTAAAGGTGATGCGTTCTGCCATTTGGTCTTTCACACTTGCCTTCAGGTCTGTAATTGGTTTTGGAGAATGTGTCGTATCCACCTTCCTCAACCCCACACTCAATTCTTTATTTGCATTGTTGACTCCTCGAACTCCATGTCTTCTGAGATACATCTGTCTACAGTAGTAGAGGCTTCATCCATCCTCATCTGCTGAGGCTCTGGTGTTTTATACTTTTCATGGAGCCATTCCAACCACTCCTCTTATTCCATGTCTTGCGAGACATATTCATCGTCATCAGTGGAGTCTTCCTCCATCCTCATCTGCTGAGGCTCTGGTGGATTAAACTCTTCAACTACATCCATCCTCGATCTCTTCTGCTTTGTAACTGTGAAAATGAACAAATGCAAAATGAAAGGTGGATATCAGCTAAGTGTAAATTGGCCATTTCATCCAAAATACCAGTGAATAAAAACAGCTTTTCTTTATTCCACCCAGTCCCCTGCCCAGTTCATATTTTTCTTTATTAACCTGTATTTGACTACAGGACATTTAAGTCACTGGGACTCTCATGAGCTTCTGCAACAGTGGAGTCATACTGTTCAGCCATCCAATCAATCCACTCTTCGTGTTCCATGTCTTCTGAGACACATCTGTTGACAGCAGTGGAGGCTTCCTCCATCCTCATCTGCTGAGGCTCTGGTGTTCTATACTTTTCATGGAACCATTCTAACCACTCCTCTAATTCCATGTCTTGTGAGACATATTCAATATATATTCATATACAATTACACAATTTACATTTGTTTAAAAAGTAAGAAAGAAAAAAGGAAAATAATATATATATATATACGTATATATATAAATTAGTGGTATTTAAAAGCAAGATATTTAATGGATACTTTATATTCATAAAAACATGGAGGGTGACGGGAATGAGGAGGTAGACAACTTCCAAACAGAAGAAGACGAGGGAATGGAGGTGGACAAGCAGGAGGTGCAGAAACGCAAAAAGGTCTGTGTGTAGACTGTGTAACGTGCATTTGTGTGTGTGATTTACTTTCTCAAACTGGCAGCACTGACAGAATACTCTCTTATTTTTGTCTTTCAGGTCCAGGGACGAGATTTTCAGAAGAAATTCCGAAATAATCAATGGAAATCAGGGCAAAAGAAACAGGGGAACGTGCGGAATACACAGTGAAAATGTAAAACCATAAGTGCACAGTATTTCTTACCTGGTTTTTTGTCTGGCAGCAGCACCTAGAACCTGCTGGATGTAGTATTCCTGTCAGAGCCAGCCTGATATTTACATTTGTACACTGTGATCTTGCACAGTTTCAGTGAGGCAGGTTTACATGTCATGTTAAGTGTGTTTGTGGAAGATAACAGATCTGTGGGACTTCTGTCCCTTGGTTCACAAGCAACAACACTGGCATAAAATACAAAATGTTTGGACTTGCAAACGTTGTCTGTCTATTTCTTTTTTTACCAATCGTCGCCTAAATAGTAGCACAAAAGCAGGAAATGGGCACATTTGAAATGCAGATTGAAGAAGGTTAACCGTGTCAGGGTTGCATCATCTACTTCCTTTTCTGTTTCCTGTATCTAGATGTTGAGGTGAAGACATATTTTGTGAGAAACATTTTTATTCTCAGTGCTGCAACAGGTCAGTTATTCTTGACCTGTGTATTTGAAAAACCTGAGGGGGTGTATAGAGTCCCCTCTTGGCAAACAGGCAGTGCACATGTCCTCTCTTTGTGGCCTTTGCCGTCATGAACACCTATAAGATTAGATAAGTCCTTAGGAAGTCCCACATATGGGACATTTGCAGTATTACAGCAGAAAGTCAAAAGTAATAAGTAACATGCAATAAGTGTAAGGAATATAGAAAAACATGAATGTAATTAAACTACAGTGTAAAGATAGGAAGACATATATGCAGTGTGAGAATATTTACAGTGAATGGATTGCACATGAACTGTTGATATTGCACAAACATGAATATAACACAGTGAATATTGCACAGCTGAGACTTTAAGTGTTAAAGTGCAGTCCATAATAATTGTGGTAAATGTCATTTTTACCAGGAGTAGAGCTAGTTTTATAGTCTTACTGCTGCAGGAAGGAACGACCTGCGATACCTCTCCTTCACACATTTGGGTGAATCAGACTGAAGGAGCTGCCCAGTGCTGTGACGGTGTCCTGCAGGGAATGGGACTGATTGTCCATCAGAGAAGACAACTTCGTCATCATCCTCTTCTGTCCCACTACTTCCGCTGAGTCAAGCCGAGTTGTAGGTTGTCCAATATATATAGTGAGTTTGACTTTTACCCTCTATTTTGTTGGGCTGAACCCTGGATATTACCCATGATCCTCTGCTTCCTGAACCAGAGGAGCTGCAGCTTTAACAAATCCACCAAACTCTGTTTACAATTCTTCATATTTTCAGTTTCCTGCTGAATATCGGAAATAAACTCTGGTTTTTGATAACCTCTAAGTCTTTTAAACTGATGTAAAGCTGAACTTTAAAGAAATCTCTTTTGTCTTTTGAAATCTTATTGTTCCAAATGTTATTAAAAGAACTCTTATTATTTTTGTTACTTGAAACCATAACATGTTTAATTTATACTTTCCACTTATGTATATGAAAAGTTTTCCATTTTTTTAAGTGGATGACTGATTTTGCATCAAAAACTATCCAGTAAATCAAAGTTTATCTTGTGAAATATCTTTATATTTAATAATGAATTAAACTGAATTGTTCTAAGTGTTTTGCTGTTTTGGGTTTTTGACACACAAACACATCTCTGAACTGGTTATACTTTTATTTTTGAGACTGATGGAGTTGATGCATTAATCATCCATCTTCTTCAACCTCTTTTTTCCCTTCTTCCCTTTGTTTACGTTCATCTGTTGTTGTTGTCGTTTGTCCTGCGTTTCTCTCTTGGGCGAGTCGTCCATTGATTTACAAGGCCTCTTTCTGTCCGCCAGGAAAATGAATCCTTTTAGTCAGTCTTGACCTTAAGATCATGTTTTCTGCCGTTTGGTCTTTCACACTTGCCTTCTAGTCTGGAATTGGTTTTGGAGAATGTGTCTTATCCACCTTCCTCAACCACATAGAAAGATTTTTAATTGAATTGCTGGCTTTCTCTCTCTCTTCATCCCTCCTGCTTCTTTTGGGCGGCGGTTCAACCGAGTCATTATTTGCATTCTCCTTTACTTTGAGTTTGTTCTGCATTTCTCTCTCAGAAATCCTTTTCGCCAGTCTTGACCTTAAGATCACGTTTTCTGCCATTTGGTCTTTCACACTTGCCTTCTGGTCTGGAATTGGTTTTGGAGAATGTGTCTTATCCACCTTCCTCAACCACATAGAAAAATTTTTAATTGAAGTGTTGGCTTTCTCCCTCTCTTCATCCGTCCTGCTTTTTTTGGTCAGAGGTTCAACCGACTCATTATTCACATCCTCCTTTAACTTGACTTTGTTCTGCGTTTCTCTCTCAGGTGAGTCCTCCTTCGAGTCCGAAATCGTCTTAAGCTTCTCAGAGGTGCATCCTTCAGGTGACCTTTTGTCCAAGGACAGCAGAGATCCAGGAGAAACCAAGGACACTGTTTTTGAATTGTTTGCTATGTCTGTTTGGAGTTTGCCATTCTGTTTTTCTGTGAGAAGAGACATAGAAAAACAGGGGGTAAAAATGAGCTTTGTCTGGACACTGGTACCTGGTGATGAGGCCTGGAAGTTGTGTGGAGGTGGACAAATACCTGGCAGGACATTTAAGTCACTGGGACTCTCATGAGCTTCTGCAACAGTGGAGTCATACTGTTCAGCCATCCAATCAATCCACTCGTCTATGTCCTCCTCTTCTGTGACAGAGCTGTTCATCTGCTGAGGGTCTGGTGGTTCATACTGTGCAGCCATCCAATCGACCCACTCCTCGAATTCCATGTCTTCTGAGACACATCTGTTGACAGCAGTGGGGGCTTCATCCATCCTCATCTGCTGAGGCTCTGGTGTTCTATACTTTTCATGGAGCCATTCTAACCACTCCTCTAATTCCATGTCTTGTGAGTGATATTCATCATCATCATTGGATGCTCCCTCCATCCTCTTCTGCTGAGGTTCTGGTATGTTGTACTTTTCATGGAGCCATTCCAACCACTCCTTTAATTCCATGTCTTGTGAGACATATTCATTGTCATCAGTGGAGGCTTCCTCCATCCTCATCTGCTGAGGCTCTGGTGGATTAAGCTCTTCAACTGGATCCATCCTCGATCTCTTTGGCTTTGTAACTGTGAAAATGAAAAACGAAAGGTGGATATCAGCAAAGTGTAAATTGGCCATTTCATCCAAAATATCGATCAATTAAAACAGCCTCTCTTTATTCCACCCAGTCCCCTGCCCAGTACATATTTTTCTTTATCAACCAGTGTTTTTTTTGTTTGTCTTTTTTTGTTTGTTTTTTTCACAACTTTCACACACTCATAGATTTCAGTCCCCTTAACATGAAACATGATTTGTTTTCATCAAGATCCATGAAATATCATCAGAGAAATCAATAAACATGTGGAAAAACATTCTATGATCTCACAATGCAAAAGAATGTGACAAAATATCCTGAATCTGCACCAAACTTGAGATGTCTCATCTATCTCTGTTTACAAGCTATGGTCTGTCAAGTTCAACATGCTAAACAAAAGTGAAAACACTTACAAGTAAAATGAAGCTTTAACAATCACTTAAAACAATGTAAATGAAAGATAACACACATTGTGATGTAAATATGTGTATGTCAGTTTGTATCTACTGATTTCTAACTCTTTTATACAAAGGCTATGACACACTTCAATGTCACCAAGGGAGCCTTCTTCTGTGTGTCTATAATCTACCTCTCCTTTGATGAGATTGAATGTTCACACCCACAATTACACAATATACATTTGTTTAAAAAGTAAGAAAGAGAAAAGGAAAATAATGATTTGCGGTAATTAAAAGCAAGATATTTAATGGATACTTTATATTCATAAAATACATTCATTTCAAAAATATAACAAAGAAGCACACAGCCATGCATGAATTTACACAGGAAATGAATATATTCAATATTCAACACTCAAAAAGTAACAAAGGAAAAGTTCAAATAAAGATTTGTGATGATCAAGGACAAGTTATTGGGGAATACCTGAAATACTGAATAATGAAATTCGTTCACTGCAAAGATATAGAAAATAAAAACCGAGTCATGTTTGACCCATGTAGTGTATCATAGGGTTAAAAATCAACTTGAATCAGGTTGAGTTTGTTTGCTTCCAAGCAAAGATGCACAGAAACATTCCAAAGCTTATAAAGTCTAAATGAAATCTATTTAAATGTGTCACTCTTTTGGTTTTTAACAGTATAGTGTCTGTATATTATATTTATTTTACTTTAACAGTATAGATGTCTGTATATTTTATACTGTGTGCACTGGCTCAAACAGCTTAGACTTGATCCATCTCGGTCTGGTCACCTGGATGGGGGTGCCTGTTGTAAGACCCGAAACAATGACTCCAGGATGCAACACTGATGATGTGTTCAAGTTAGGGCATCAGAAGATGTATGCAAGACCACTCACTGGTTCTTTATTTATTTGGTTTAACAACACAATACAGAAGAATAATGTATGATTCCAATCATCACCCGTTATCCACAGTTATACACACAGATACTTTTCCAGTGTTTCCACAAACATGTAGTTTTACTCCAATCTCATCGATTTACAGTTAAATTGAACTTTATTAACTCCCTGAACATATGGACGTATAATCAGTATTAATCAAAATGATTTTAAAATCGAATTCAGAGATGTCTCTGAACTAGCTATAAATGTATTTTGGAGACTGATGGAGTTGGTGCATTAATCGTCCATCTTCTTCAACCTTTTTATTCCCCTCTCCCCTCTGTTTATGTCCATCCGTTGTTGTTGTCGTTTGTCCTGCGTTTCTCTCTCAGGTGAGTCCTCCATTGAGTTACGAGGCCTCTTTATGTCTCTCACAGCAGGTAAAGAAATCCTTTTCACGAGTCTTGGCCTAAAGGTGATGCGTTCTGCCATTTGGTCTTTCACACTTGCCTTCAGGTCTGTAATTGGTTTTGGAGAATGTGTCGTATCCACCTTCCTCAACCCCACACTCAATTCTTTATTTGCATTGTTGACTCCTCGAATTCCATGTCTTCTGAGATACATCTGTCTACAGTAGTAGAGGCTTCATCCATCCTCATCTGCTGAGGCTCTGGTGTTTTATACTTTTCATGGAGCCATTCCAACCACTCCTCTTATTCCATGTCTTGCGAGACATATTCATCGTCATCAGTGGAGTCTTCCTCCATCCTCATCTGCTGAGGCTCTGGTGGATTAAACTCTTCAACTACATCCATCCTCGATCTCTTCTGCTTTGTAACTGTGAAAATGAAAAAATACAAAATGAAAGGTGGATATCAGCAAAGTGTAAATTGGCCATTTCATCCAAAATACCAGTGAATAAAAACAGCTTTTCTTTATTCCACCCAGTCCCTTGCCCAGTTCATATTTTTCTTTATTAACCTGTATTTGACTACAGGACATTTAAGTCACTGGGACTCTCATGAGCTTCTGCAACAGTGGAGTCATACTGTTCAGCCGTCCAATCAATCCACTCCTCGTGTTCCATGTCTTCTGAGACACATCTGTTGACAGCAGTGGAGGCTTCCTCCATCCTCATCTGCTGAGGCTCTGGTGTTCTATACTTTTCATGGAGCCATTCTAACCACTCCTCTAATTCCATGTCTTGTGAGACATATTCAATATATATTCATATACAATTACACAATTTACATTTGTTTAAAAAGTAAGAAAGAAAAAAGGAAAATAATATTTATATATATATATACGTATATATATAAATTAGTGGTATTTAAAAGCAAGATATTTAATGGATATTTTATATTCATAAAAACATGGAGGGTGACGGGAATGAGGAGGTAGACAACTTCCAAACAGAAGAAGACGAGGGAATGGAGGTGGACAAGCAGGAGGTGCAGAAACGCAAAAAGGTCTGTGTGTAGACTGTGTAACGTGCATTTGTGTGTGTGATTTACTTTCTCAAACTGGCAGCACTGACAGAATACTCTCTTATTTTTGTCTTTCAGGTCCAGGGACGAGATTTTCAGAAGAAATTGCGAAATAATCAATGGAAATCAGGGCAAAAGAAACAGGGGAACGTGCGGAATACACAGTGAAAATGTAAAACCATAAGTGCACAGTATTTCTTACCTGGTTTTTTGTCTGGCAGCAGCACCTAGAACCTGCTGGATGTAGTATTCCTGTCAGAGCCAGCCTGATATTTACATTTGTACACTGTGATCTTGCACAGTTTCAGTGAGGCAGGTTTACATGTCATGTTAAGTGTGTTTGTGGAAGATAACAGATCTGTGGGACTTCTGTCTCTTGGTTCACAAGCAACAACACTGGCATAAAATACAAAATGTTTGGACTTGCAAACGTTGTCTGTCTATTTCTTTTTTTACCAATCATCGCCTAAATAGTAGCACAAAAGCAGGAAATGGGCACATTTGAAATGCAGATTGAAGAAGGATAACCATGTCAGGGTTGCATCATCTACTTCCTTTTCTGTTTCCTGTATCTAGATGTTGAGGTGAAACATATTTTGTGAGAAACATTTTTATTCTCAGTGCTGCAACAGGTCAGTTATTCTTGACCTGTGTATTCGCAAACAGGCAGTGCACATGTCCTCTCTTTGTGGCCTTTGCCGTCATGAACACCTATAAGATTAGATAAGTCCTTAGGTAGTCCCACATATGGGACATTTGCAGTATTACAGCAGAAAGTCAAAAGTAATAAGTAACATGCAATAAGTGTAAGGAATATAGAAAAACATGAATGTAATTAAACTACAGTGTAAAGATAGGAAGACATATATGCAGTGTGAGAATATTTACAGTGAATGGATTGCACATGAACTGTTGATATTGCACAAACATGAATATAACACAGTGAATATTGCACAGTTGAGACTTTAAGTGTTAAAGTGCAGTCCATAATAATTGTGGTAAATGTCGTTTTTACCAGGAGCAGAGCTAGTTTTATAGTCTTACTGCTGCAGGAAGGAACGACCTGCGATACCTCTCCTTCACACATTTGGGTGAATCAGACTGAAGGAGCTGCCCAGTGCTGTGACGGTGTCCTGCAGGGAATGGGACTGATTGTCCATCAGAGAAGACAACTTCGTCATCATCCTCTTCTGTCCCACTACTTCCGCTGAGTCAAGCCAAGTTGTAGGTTGTCCAATATATATACTGAGTTTAACTTTTACCCTCTATTTTGTTGGGCTGAACCCTGGATATTACCCATGATCCTCTGCTTCCTGAACCAGAGGAGCTGCAGTTTTAACAAATCCACCAAACTCTGTTTACAATTCTTCATATTTTCAGTTTCCTGCTGAATATCGGAGATAAACTCTGGTTTTTGATAACCTCTAAGTCTTTTAAACTGATGTAAAGCTGAACTTTAAAGAAATCTCTTTTGTCTTTTGAAATCTTATTGTTCCAAATGTTATTAAAAGAACTCTTATTATTTTTGTCACTTGAAACCATAACATGTTTAATTTATACTTTCCACTTATGTATATGAAATGTTTTCCATTTTTTAAGTGGATGACTGATTTTGCATCAAAAACTATCCAGTAAATCAAAGTTTATCTTGTGAAATATCTTTATATTTAATCATGAATTAAACTGAATTGTTCTAAGTGTTTTGCTGTTTTTGGTTTTTGACACACAAACACATCTCTGAACTGGTTATACTTTTATTTTTGAGACTGATGGAGTTGGTGCATTAATCATCGATCTTCTTCAACCTCTTTTTTCCCTTCTTCCCTTTGTTTATGTCCATCTGTTGTTGTTGTTGTTGTTTGTCCTGCGTTTCTCTCTTGGACGAGTCCTCCATTGAGTCGTAAGGCCTCTTCCTGTCTTTTGCAGCAGGAAAAGAAATCCTTTTAGCCAGTCTTGGCCTTAAGATAATTTTTTCTGCCATTTGCTCTTTCACATTTGCCTTCAGGTCTGAAATTGGTTTTGGAGAATGTGTTGTGTCCACATTCCTCAACAACGTACAACATTTTTTTATTGAAGGATTGGATTTCTCTCTCTCTTCATCCCTCCTGCTTCTTTTGGTCAGAGGTTCAACCGACTCATTATTTGAATCCTCCTTAACTTCGAGTTTGTCCTGCGTTTCTCTCTCAGGTGAGTCCTCCATCGAGTCCGAAATCGTCTTGCGCTTCTTCGAGGTGCATCCTTCAGGCGACCTTTTGTCCAAGGACAGCAGAGATCCAGGAGAAACCAAGGACATTGTTTTGGAATTGTTTGCTATGTCTGTTTGGAGTTTGCCATTCTGTTTTTCTGTGAGAAGAGACATAAAAAAACAGGGGGTAAAAATGAGCTTTGTCTGAACACTGTTACCTGGTGATGAGGCCTGGAAGTTGTGTGGAGGTGGACAAATACCTGGCAGGACATTTAAGTCACTGGGACGCTCATGAGCTTCTGCAACAGTGGAGTCATACTGTTCAGCCATCCAATCAATCCACTTGTCTATGTCCTCCTCTTCTGTGACAGAGCTGTTCATCTGCTGAGGGCCTGGTGGTTCAGTCTGTGCAGCCGTCCAATCGACCCACTCCTTGAATTCCATGTCTTCCGAGACACATCTGTTGACAGCAGTGGGGGCTTCATCCTTCCTCATCTGCTGAGGCTCTGGTGTTCTATACTTTTCATGGAGCCATTCTAACCACTCCTCTAATTCCATGTCTTGTGAGACATATTTATCGTCATCAGTGGAGGCTCCCTCCATCCTCTTCTGCTGAGGCTCTGGTATGTTATACTTATCATGGAGCCATTCCAACCACTCCTTTAATTCCATGTCTTGTGAGACATATTCGTTGTCATCAGTGGAGGCTTCCTCCATCCTCATCTGCTTAGGCTCTGGTGGATTAAGCTCTTCAACTGGATCCATCCTCGATCTCTTTCGCTTTGTAACTGTGAAAATGAAAAACGAAAGGTGGATATCAGCAAAGTGTATATTAGCCATTTCATCCATAATATCAATCAATAAAAACAGCTTCTCTTTATTCCACCCAGTCCCCTGCCCAGTTCATATTTTTCTTTATTAACCTGTATTTGACTGCAGGACATTTAAGTCACTGGGACTCTCATGAGCTTCTGCAACAGTGGAGTCATACTGTTCAGCCATCCAATCAATCCACTCGTCTATGTCCTCCTCTTCTGTGACAGAGCTGTTCATCTGCTGAGGGTCTGGTGGTTCATACTGTGCAGCCATCCAATCGACCCACTCCTCGAATTCCATGTCTTCTGAGACACACCTGTTGACAGCAGTGGAGGCTTCCTCCATCCTCATCTGCTGAGGCTCTGGTGTTCTGTACTTTTCATGGAGCCATTCTAACCACTCCTCCAATTCCATGTCTTGTGAGACATATTTATCGTCATCAGTGGAGGCTCCCTCCATCCTCTTCTGCTGAGGCTCTGGTATGTTATACTTATCATGGAGCCATTCCAACCACTCCTTTAATTCCATGTCTTGTGAGACATATTCGTTGTCATCAGTGGAGGCTTCCTCCATCCTCATCTGCTTAGGCTCTGGTGGATTAAGCTCTTCAACTGGATCCATCCTCGATCTCTTTCGCTTTGTAACTGTGAAAATGAAAAACGAAAGGTGGATATCAGCAAAGTGTATATTAGCCATTTTATCCATAATATCAATCAATAAAAACAGCTTCTCATTATTCCACCCAGTCCCCTGCCCAGTTCATATTTTTCTTCATCAACCAGTGTTGACTACAAATTTTTTGTTTTGTCTCTTTGTGTTTGTTTTTTTCACAAATTTCAGACACTCATAGATTTCAGTCCCCTTAACATGAAACATGATTTGTTTTCATCAAGATCCATGAAATATCATCAGAGAAATCAATAAACATGTGGAAAAACATTCTATGATCTCACAATGCAAAAGAATGTGACAAAATATCCTGAATCCGCACCAAACTTGAGATGTCTCATCTATCTCCGTTTACAAGCTATGGTCTGTCAAGTTCAACATGCTAAACAAAAGTGAAAACACTTACAAGTAAAATGAAGCTTTAACAATCATTTAAAACAATGTAAATGAAAGATAACACACATTGTGGATTAAATAGTTGTAATCAGGCTTACCTGAAGATGATTAGTCTTCTGCCAGTAATGTAAATATGTGTATGTCAGTTTATATCTACTGATTTCTAACTCTTTTATACAAAGGCTATGACACACTTCAATGTCATCAAGGGAGCCTTCTTCTGTGTGTCTATAATCTACCTTTCCTTTGATGAGATTGAATGTTCACGCCCACAATTACCCACAATTACACAATATACATTTGTTTAAAAAGTAAGAAAGAAAAAAGGAAAATAATGATTTGTGGTATTTAAAAGCAAGATATTTAATGGATACTTTATATTCATAAAATACATTCATTTCAAAAATATAACAAAGAAGCACACAGCCATGCATGAATTTATACAGGAAATGAATATATTCAATATTCAACACTCAAAAGTTAACAAAGGAAAAGTTAAAATAAAGATTTGTGATGATCAAGGATAAGTTAATTGGGGAATACCTGAAATACTGAATAATGAAATTCATTCACTGCAAAGATATAGAGAATAAAAACCGAGTCATGTTTGACCCATGTTGTTTATCATAGGGTTAAAAATCAACTTGAATCAGGTTGAGTTTGTTTGCTTCCAAGCAAAGATGCACAGAAACATTCCAAAGCTTATAAAGTCTAAATGAAATCTATTTAAATGTGTTACTCTTTAGTTTTTTAACAGTATAGTGTCTGTATATTGTGTTTCCACAAACATGATGTAGTTTTACTCCAATCTCATCGCTTTTCAGTTAAATTGATCTTTATTAACTCCCTGAACACATGGACGTATAATCAGTATTATTCAAAATGATTTTAAAATCGAATTCAGAGATGTCTCTGAACTAGCTATAAATGTATTTTGGAGACTGATGGAGTTGGTGCATTAATCGTCCATCTTCTTCAACCTTTTTATTCCCCTCTCCCCTCTGTTTATGTCCATCTGTTGTTGTTGTCGTTTGTCCTGCGTTTCTTTCTCAGTTGAGTCCTCCATTGAATTACGAGGCCTCTTTCTGTCTCTCGCAGCCGGAAAAGAAATCCTTTTCACCAGTCTTTGACTAAAGATGATACGTTCTGCCATTTGGTCTTCCACACTTGCCTTCTGGTTTTGCATTGTTGGAGGTTCAACAGACTCATAATTTGTATCCTCCTTTACTTTTGGATTGTCCTGCATTTTTCTCTCAGGTGAGTCCGCCATCACAACGGGAAAAGGAGTCCTGAGTTTAAGACATACTCTTCCCTCATCACTCTTGTATTTCTCTTGTGGAGTTTTGATTGTAACTGAGTTTTCAGGTCCCGGTTTGGTGCAGAAATTGGAGCTAAGCATCTTTATCTCCTCTATGAGCTTTTGATATTTGTCCTTCTCTGGGGTGAATTGTTCTGTTTCGTCTCTCAGTTTCTGCTCTTGAGCCGTCAACTTTTGTGTCACTGATGTTCCATTCCCGTTTTCCGAATTTTTCTCACATTCCTTGGACTCTCTTGTTCCACGTTCAGAGTAAAGTTCATGTACAACTGATTCAAAAGTATCCCTCATACAAAGACTGGTTGAGGCGTTGCTCAGCTGCAGTTTGTCCTTTGTCTCACTCGAAGGGGAAGTTTGTCCATAGTGGTTTGGAACCTCTGTCCCCAGAGGATCCAGAGCAGAAATCAGTTGGGTGATTTTTGTGTAATTCTGCAAAGAAAAAAATAAACACAGTTGTGAATACTTTGGGATGCTTTTCTGACCAATTTATAAATATTTCAAACATACTTTGTGTGTAATTGCTTAAACTTATTTTTTTTTAAATATCTAATACATTTTCTTGATTTTTTTTAGATTGTTGAATGTAAAGCTGTTGACCTTGGGACACAGGGAGTCGGATATTGTCTTGTGCTTCTCTGAGGTGCATCTTTCAGGTGACCCTTTGTCCAAGGACAGCAGAGATCCAGGAGAAACCAAGGACATTGTTTTTGAATTGTTTGCTATGTCTGTTTGGAGTTTGCCATTCTGTTTTTCTGTGAGAAGAGACATAAAAAAACGGGGTAAAAATGAGCTTTGTCTGAACACTGGTACGTGGTGATGAGGCCTGGAGGTTGTGTGGAGGTGGACAAATACCTGGCAGGACATTTAAGTCACTGGGACTCTCATGAGCTTCTGCAGCAGTGGAGTACGGATACTCTGCAGCCATCCAATTAATCCACTCCTCTATGGCCTCATCTTCTGTGACAGAGCTGTTCATCTGCTGAGAGTCTGGTAGTTCATACTCTACAGCCTTCCAATAGACCCACTCCTCAAATTCCATGCTGTCTGAGAGACATATGTTGACAGCAATGGAGGCTTCATCCATCCTCATCTCCTGAGGCTCAGGTGTTTTATTCTTCTCATTGAACGATTCAAACCACTTCTCTAATTCCGTGTCTTGTGAGACATATCCGTTGTCAGCAGTAGAAGCTTCCTCCATCCTCATCTGCTGAGGCTCTGGTGGATTAAGCTCTTCAACTGGATCCATCCTCGATCTCTTTGGCTTTGTAACTGTGAAAATAACAACCAGTATTTGACTGCTAAGTTTTTCAAGCTGCTCTCTTTTTGTTAGTTTTTTCACAACTTTCACACACATAGATCTCAGTCCCCTAAACATGAAACATGATTTGTTTTCATTTAGATCCATGAAATATCATCAGAGAAATCAATAAACGTGGAAAAACATTCTATAATCTCACAATGCAAAAGAATGTGACAAAATATCCTGAATCTGCACCAAACTTGAGATGTCTCATCTATCTCTATTTACAAGCTATGGTTTGTCAAGTTCAACATGCTAAACAAAAGTGCAAAACACTTACAAGTAAAATGCAGCTTTAACAATCACTTAAAACAATGTAAATGAAAGATAACACACATTGTGGATTAAATAGTTGTAATCTGGTCTACCTTTTTTATGGGAGATGATTAATCTTCTGCCAGTGATGTAAATATGTGTAAGTCAGTTTGTATCTACTGATTTCTAACTCTTTTATAGACAAGCTATGACATACTTCAATGTCATCAAAGGAGCCTTCTCCTGTGTGTCTTTAATCTACCTCTCCTTTGATGAGATTGAATGTTTACACCCACAATTACACAATTTACATTTGTTTAAAAAAGTAAGAAATAAAAAAGGAAAATAATGATTTGTGGTATTTAAAAGCAAGATATTTAATGGATACTTTATATTCATAAAATACATTCATTTCAAAAATATAACAAAGAAGCACACAGCCATGCATGAATTTAAGACAACCTTGTCATCATCCTCTTCTGTCCCACTACTTCCGCTGAGTCAAGCCAAGTATCAGGTTGTCCAATATATATACTAAGGTTAACTTTTACCCTCTATTCTGTTGGGCTGCAAAGTGATTTTTATGTTGAGAAACAACACAACTGAACCCTGGATATTACCCATGATCCTCTGCTTTCTGAACCAGAGGAGCTGCAGCTTTAACAAATTCACCAAACTCTGATTCCAATTCTTCATATTTTCAGTTTCCTGCTGAATATCGGAGATAAACTCTGGTTTTTGATAACCTCTAAGTATTTTTAACTGATGTAAAGCTGAGCTTTAAAAAAATCTCTTTTGTCTTTTGAAATATTATTGTTCCAAATGTTATTAAAATAACTCTTATTATTTTTGTCACTTGAAACCATAACATGTTTAATTTATACTTTCCACTTATGTATATGAAATGTTTTCCATTTTTTTAAGTGGATGACTGATTTTGCATCAAAACCTATCCAGTAAATCAAAGTTTATCTTGTGAAATATCTTTATATTTAATCATGAATTAAACTGAATTGTTCTAAGTGTTTTGCAGGTTTTGGTTTTGACACACAAACACATCTCTGAACTGGTTATACATTTATTTTTGAGACTGATGGAGTTGATGCATTAATCATCCATCTTCTTCAACCTCTTTTTTCCCTTCTTCCCTTTGTTTATGTCCATCTGTTGTTGTTGTTGTTGTTGTTGTTTGTCCTGCGTTTCTCTCTTGGACGAGTCCTCCATTGAGTCATAAGGCCTCTTTCTGTCGCTCGCAGCAGGAAAATAAATCCTTTTAGCCAGTCTTGGCCTTAATATAATTTTTTCTGCCATTTGTTCTTTCATATTTGCCTTCAGGTCTGAAATTGGTTCTGGAGAATGTGTCATATCCACATTCCTCAACAACGTACAACGTTTTTTTATTGAAGGATTGGCTTTCTCTCTCTCTTCATCCCCCCTGCTTCTTTTGGTCAGAGGTTCAACCGACTCATTATTCACATCCTCCTTTACTTTGAGTTTGTTCTGCGTTTCTCTCTCAGGTGAGTCCTCCATCGAGTCCGAAATCTTCTTGCGCTTCTTCGAGGTGCATCCTTCAGGTGACCTTTTGTCCAAGGACAGCAGAGATCCAGGAGAAACCAAGGACATTGTTTTGGAATTGTTTGCAATGTCTGTTTGGAGTTTGCTATTCTGTTTTTCTGTGAGAAGAGACATAAAAAAACAGGGGGTAAAAATGAGCTTTGTCTGAACACTGTTACCTGGTGATGAGGCCTGGAAGTTGTGTGGAGGTGGACAAATACCTGGCAGGACATTTAAGTCTCTGGGACGCTCATGAGCTTCTGCAACAGTGGAGTCATACTGTTCAGCCATCCAATCAATCCACTTGTCTATGTCCTCCTCTTCTATGACAGAGCTGTTCATCTGCTGAGGGCCTGGTGGTTCAGTCTGTGCAGCCGTCCAATCGACCCACTCCTCGAATTCCATGTCTTCCAAGACACATCTGTTGACAGCAGTGGGGGCTTCCTCCATCCTCATCTGCTGAGGCTCTGGTGTTCTATACTTTTCATGGAGCCATTCTAACCACTCCTCTAATTCCATGTCTTGTGAGACATATTTATCGTCATCAGTGGAGGCTCCCTCCATCCTCTTCTGCTGAGGCTCTGGTATGTTATACTTATCATGGAGCCATTCCAACCACTCCTTTAATTCCATGTCTTGTGAGACATATTCGTTGTCATCAGTGGAGGCTTCCTCCATCCTCATCTGCTTAGGCTCTGGTGGATTAAGCTCTTCAACTGGATCCATCCTCGATCTCTTTCGCTTTGTAACTGTGAAAATGAAAAACGAAAGGTGGATATCAGCAAAGTGTATATTAGCCATTTCATCCATAATATCAATCAATAAAAACAGCTTCTCTTTATTCCACCCAGTCCCCTGCCCAGTTCATATTTTTCTTTATTAACCTGTATTTGACTGCAGGACATTTAAGTCACTGGGACTCTCATGAGCTTCTGCAACAGTGGAGTCATACTGTTCAGCCATCCAATCAATCCACTCGTCTATGTCCTCCTCTTCTGTGACAGAGCTGTTCATCTGCTGAGGGTCTGGTGGTTCATACTGTGCAGCCATCCAATCGACCCACTCCTCGAATTCCATGTCTTCTGAGACACACCTGTTGACAGCAGTGGAGGCTTCCTCCATCCTCATCTGCTGAGGCTCTGGTGTTCTGTACTTTTCATGGAGCCATTCTAACCACTCCTCCAATTCCATGTCTTGTGAGACATATTCATCGTCATCATCGGAGGCTCCCTCCATCCTCTTCTGCTGAGGCTCTGGTATGTTATACTTTTCATGGAGCCATTCCAACCACTCCTTTAATTCCATGTCTTGTGAGACATATTCGTTGTCATCAGTGGAGGCTTCCTCCTTCCTCATCTGCTGAGGCTCCGGTGGATTAAGCTCTTCAACTGGATCCATCCTTGATCTCTTTGACTTTGTAACTGTGAAAATGAAAAACGAAAGGTGGATATCAGCAAAGTGTAAATTGGCCATTTTATTCATAATATCAATCAATAAAAACAGCTTCTCATTATTCCACCCAGTCCCCTGCCCAGTTCATATTTTTCTTTATCAACCAGTGTTGACTACAATTTTTTTGTTTTGTCTCTTTGTGTTTGTTTTTTTCACAAATTTCAGACACTCATAGATTTCAGTCCCCTTAACATGAAACATGATTTGTTTTCATCAAGATCCATGAAATATCATCAGAGAAATCAATAAACATGTGGAAAAACATTCTATGATCTCACAATGCAAAAGAATGTGACAAAATATCCTGAATCCGCACCAAACTTGAGATGTCTCATCTATCTCCGTTTACAAGCTATGGTCTGTCAAGTTCAACATGCTAAACAAAAGTGAAAACACTTACAAGTAAAATGAAGCTTTAACAATCATTTAAAACAATGTAAATGAAAGATAACACACATTGTGGATTAAATAGTTGTAATCAGGCTTACCTGAAGATGATTAGTCTTCTGCCAGTAATGTAAATATGTGTATGTCAGTTTGTATCTACTGATTTCTAACTCTTTTATACAAAGGCTATGACACACTTCAATGTCATCAAGGGAGCCTTCTTCTGTGTGTCTATAATCTACCTTTCCTTTGATGAGATTGAATGTTCACGCCCACAATTACCCACAATTACACAATATACATTTGTTTAAAAAGTAAGAAAGAAAAAAGGAAAATAATGATTTGTGGTATTTAAAAGCAAGATATTTAATGGATACTTTATATTCATAAAATACATTCATTTCAAAAATATAACAAAGAAGCACACAGCCATGCATGAATTTATACAGGAAATGAATATATTCAATATTCAACACTCAAAAATTAACAAAGGAAAAGTTAAAATAAAGATTTGTGATGATCAAGGATAAGTTAATTGGGGAATACCTGAAATACTGAATAATGAAATTCATTCACTGCAAAGATATAGAGAATAAAAACCGAGTCATGTTTGACCCATGTTGTTTATCATAGGGTTAAAAATCAACTTGAATCAGGTTGAGTTTGTTTGCTTCCAAGCAAAGATGCACAGAAACATTCCAAAGCTTATAAAGTCTAAATGAAATCTATTTAAATGTGTTACTCTTTAGTTTTTTAACAGTATAGTGTCTGTATATTGTGTTTCCACAAACATGATGTAGTTTTACTCCAATCTCATCGCTTTTCAGTTAAATTGATCTTTATTAACTTCCTGAACACATGGACGTATAATCAGTATTATTCAAAATGATTTTAAAATCGAATTCAGAGATGTCTCTGAACTAGCTATAAATGTATTTTGGAGACTGATGGAGTTGGTGCATTAATCGTCCATCTTCTTCAACCTTTTTTCCCCCTCTTCCCTCTGTTTATGTCCATCCGTTGTTGTTGTCGTTTGTCCTGCGTTTCTCTCTCAGGTGAGTCCTCCATTGAGTTACGAGGCCTCTTTATGTCTCTCACAGCAGGTAAAGAAATCCTTTTCACGAGTCTTGGCCTAAAGGTGATGCGTTCTGCCATTTGGTCTTTCACACTTGCCTTCAGGTCTGTAATTGGTTTTGGAGAATGTGTCGTATCCACCTCCCTCAACCCCACACTCAATTCTTTATTTGCATTGTTGACTCCTCGAATTCCATGTCTTCTGAGATACATCTGTCTACAGTAGTAGAGGCTTCATCCATCCTCATCTGCTGAGGCTCTGGTGTTTTATACTTTTCATGGAGCCATTCCAACCACTCCTCTTATTCCATGTCTTGCGAGACATATTCATCGTCATCAGTGGAGTCTTCCTCCATCCTCTTCTGCTGAGGCTCTGGTGGATTAAACTCTTCAACTACATCCATCCTCGATCTCTTCTGCTTTGTAACTGTGAAAATGAAAAAATGCAAAATGAAAGGTGGATATCAGCAAAGTGTAAATTGGCCATTTCATCCAAAATACCAGTGAATAAAAACAGCTTACAGCTTACAGCTGACTACAGGACATTTAAGTCACTGGGACTCTCATGAGCTTCTGCAACAGTGGAGTCATACTGTTCAGCCATCCAATCAATCCACTCCTCGTGTTCCATGTCTTCTGAGACACATCTGTTGACAGCAGTGGAGGCTTCCTCCATCCTCATCTGCTGAGGCTCTGGTGTTCTATACTTTTCATGGAGCCATTCTAACCACTCCTCTAATTCCATGTCTTGTGAGACATATTCAATATATATTCATATACAATTACACAATTTATATTTGTTTAAAAAGTAAGAAAGAAAAAAGGAAAATAATATTTATATATATATATATATACGTATATATATAAATTAGTGGTATTTAAAAGCAAGATATTTAATGGATACTTTATATTCATAAAAACATGGAGGGTGACGGGAATGAGGAGGTAGACAACTTCCAAACAGAAGAAGACGAGGGAATGGAGGTGGACAAGCAGGAGGTGCAGAAACGCAAAAAGGTCTGTGTGTAGACTGTGTAACGTGCATTTGTGTGTGTGATTTACTTTCTCAAACTGGCAGCACTGACAGAATACTCTCTTATTTTTGTCTTTCAGGTCCAGGGACGAGATTTTCAGAAGAAATTGCGAAATAATCAATGGAAATCAGGGCAAAAGAAACAGGGGAACGTGCGGAATACACAGTGAAAATGTAAAACCATAAGTGCACAGTATTTCTTACCTGGTTTTTTGTCTGGCAGCAGCACCTAGAACCTGCTGGATGTAGTATTCCTGTCAGAGCCAGCCTGATATTTACATTTGTACACTGTGATCTTGCACAGTTTCAGTGAGGCAGGTTTACATGTCATGTTAAGTGTGTTTGTGGAAGACAACAGATCTGTGGGACTTCTGTCCCTTGGTTCACAAGCAACAACACTGGCATAAAATACAAAATGTTTGGACTTGCAAACGTTGTCTGTCATTTTCTTTTTTTTACCAATCGTCGCCTAAATAGTAGCACAAAAGCAGGAAATGGGCACATTTGAAATGCAGATTGAAGAAGGTTAACCGTGTCAGGGTTGCATCATCTACTTCCTTTTCTGTTTCCTGTATCTAGATGTTGAGGTGAAGACATATTTTGTGAGAAACATTTTTATTCTCAGTGCTGCAACAGGTCAGTTATTCTTGACCTGTGTATTTGAAAAACCTGAGGGGGTGTATAGAGTCCCCTCTTGGCAAACAGGCAGTGCACATGTCCTCTCTTTGTGGCCTTTGCCGTCATGAACACCTATAAGATTAGATAAGTCCTTAGGAAGTCCCACATATGGGACATTTGCAGTATTACAGCAGAAAGTCAAAAGTAATAAGTAACATGCAATAAGTGTAAGGAATATAGAAAAACATGAATGTAATTAAACTACAGTGTAAAGATAGGAAGACATATATGCAGTGTGAGAATATTTACAGTGAATGGATTGCACATGAACTGTTGATATTGCACACACATGAATATAACACAGTGAATATTGCACAGTTGAGACTTTAAGTGTTAAAGTGCAGTCCATAATAACTGTGGTAAATGTCGTTTTTACCAGGAGCAGAGCTAGTTTTATAGTCTTACTGCTGCAGGAAGGAACGACCTGCGATACCTCTCCTTCACACATTTGGGTGAATCAGACTGAAGGAGCTGCCCAGTGCTGTGACGGTGTCCTGCAGGGAATGGGACTGATTGTCCATCAGAGAAGACAACTTCGTCATCATCCTCTTCTGTCCCACTACTTCCGCTGAGTCAAGCCGAGTTGTAGGTTATCCAATATATATAGTGAGTTTGACTTTTACCCTCTATTTTGTTGGGCTGAACCCTGGATATTACCCATGATCCTCTGCTTCCTGAACCAGAGGAGCTGCAGTTTTAACAAATCCACCAAACTCTGTTTACAATTCTTCATATTTTCAGTTTCCTGCTGAATATCGGAGATAAACTCTGGTTTTTGATAACCTCTAAGTCTTTTAAACTGATGTAAAGCTGAACTTTAAAGAAATCTCTTTTGTCTTTTGAAATCTTATTGTTCCAAATGTTATTAAAAGAACTCTTATTATTTTTGTCACTTGAAACCATAACATGTTTAATTTATACTTTCCACTTATGTATATGAAAAGTTTTCCATTTTTTTAAGTGGACGACTGATTTTGCCCCAAAAACTATCCAGTAAATCAAAGTTTATCTTGTGATATATCTTTATATTTAATAATGAATTAAACTGAATTGTTCTAAGTGTTTTGCTGTTTTGGGTTTTTGACACACAAACACATCTCTGAACTGGTTATAAATTTATTTTTGAGACTGATGGAGTTGATGCATTAATCATCCATCTTCTTCAACCTCTTTTTTCCCTTCTTCCCTTTGTCTACGTTCATCTGTTGTTGTTGTCGTTTGTCCTGCATTTCTCTCTTGGGCGAGTCGTCCATTGAGTTACAAGGCCTCTTTCTGTCCCCCAGGAAAATAAATCCTTTTAGTCAGTCTTGACCTTAAGATCATGTTTTCTGCCGTTTGGTCTTTCACACTTGCCTTCTAGTCTGGAATTGGTTTTGGAGAATGTGTCTAATCCACCTTCCTCAACCACATAGAAAGATTTTTAATTGAATTGCTGGCTTTCTCTCCCTCTTCATCCCTCCTGCTTCTTTTGGGCGGAGGTTCAACCGAGTCATTATTTGCATTCTCCTTTACTTTGAGTTTGTTCTGCATTTCTCTCTCAGAAATCCTTTTCGCCAGTCTTGACCTTAAGATCACGTTTTCTGCCATTTGGTCTTTCACACTTGCCTTCTGGTCTTGAATTGGTTTTGGAGAATTTGTCTTATCCACCTTCCTCAACCACATAGAAAAATTTTTAATTGAAGTGTTGGCTTTCTCTCTCTCTTCATCCATCCTGCTTTTTTTGGTCAGAGGTTCAACCGACTCATTATTCACATCCTGCTTTACCTTGACTTTGTTCTGCATTTCTCTCTCAGGTGAGTCCTCCTTCGAGTCCGAAATCGTCTTAAGCTTCTCAGAGGTGCATCCTTCAGGTGACCTTTTGTCCAAGGACAGCAGAGATCCAGGAGAAACCAAGGACACTGTTTTTGAATTGATGGCAATGTCTGTTTGGAGTTTGCCATTCTGTTTTTCTGTGAGAAGAGACATAAAAAAACAGGGGGTAAAAATGAGCTTTGTCTGGACACTGGTACCTGGTGATGAGGCCTGGAAGTTGTGTGGAGGTGGACAAATACCTGGCAGGACATTTAAGTCACTGGGACTCTCATGAGCTTCTGCAACAGTGGAGTCATACTGTTCAGCCATCCAATCAATCCACTCGTCTATGTCCTCCTCTTCTGTGACAGAGCTGTTCATCTGCTGAGGGTCTGGTGGTTCATACTGTGCAGCCATCCAATCGACCCACTCCTCGAATTCCATGTCTTCTGAGACACACCTGTTGACAGCAGTGGGGGCTTCATCCATCCTCATCTGCTGAGGCTCTGGTGTTCTATACTTTTCATGGAGCCATTCTAACCACTCCTCTAATTCCATGTCTTGTGAGTGATATTCATCATCATCATTGGATGCTCCCTCCATCCTCTTCTGCTGAGGTTCTGGTATGTTGTACTTTTCATGGAGCCATTCCAACCACTCCTTTAATTCCATGTCTTGTGAGACATATTCATTGTCATCAGTGGAGGCTTCCTCCATCCTCATCTGCTGAGGCTCTGGTGGATTAAGCTCTTCAACTGGATCCATCCTCGATCTCTTTGGCTTTGTAACTGTGACAATGTAAAATGAAAGGTGGATATCAGCAAAGTGTAAATTGGCCATTTCATCCAAAATATCGATCAATAAAAACAGCCTCTCTTTATTCCACCCAGTCCCCTGCCCAGTACATATTTTTCTTTATCAACCAGTGGTTTTTTTTGTTTGTCTCTTTTTGTTTGTTTTTTTCACAACTTTCACACACTCATAGATTTCAGTCCCCTTAACATGAAACATGATTTGTTATCGTCAAGATCCATGAAATATCATCAGAGAAATCAATAAACATGTGGAAAAACATTCTATGATCTCACAATGCAAAAGAATGTGACAAAATATCCTGAATCCGCACCAAACTTGAGATGTCTCATCTATCTCTGTTTACAAGCTATGGTCTGTCAAGTTCAACATGCTAAACAAAAGTGAAAACACTTACAAGTAAAATGAAGCTTTAACAATCATTTAAAACAATGTAAATGAAAGATAACACACATTGTGGATTAAATAGTTGTAATCAGGCTTACCTGAAGATGATTAGTCTTCTGCCAGTAATGTAAATATGTGTATGTCAGTTTGTATCTACTGATTTCTAACTCTTTTATACAAAGGCTATGACACACTTTAATGTCATCAAGGGAGCCTTCTTCTGTGTGTCTATAATCTACCTCTCCTTTGATGAGATTGAATGTTCACGCCCACAATTACCCACAATTACACAATATACATTTGTTTAAAAAGTAAGAAAGAAAAAAGGAAAATAATGATTTGCGGTATTTAAAAGCAAGATATTTAATGGATACTTTATATTCATAAAATACATTCATTTCAAAAATATAACAAAGAAGCACACAGCCATGCATGAATTTACACAGGAAATTAATATATTCAATATTCAACACTCAAAAAGTAACAAAGGAAAAGTTCAAATAAAGATTTGTGATGATCAAGGACAAGTTATTGGGGAATACCTGAAATACTGAATAATGAAATTCGTTCACCGCAAAGATATAGAAAATAAAAACCGAGTCATGTTTGACCCATGTAGTGTATCATAGGGTTAAAAATCAACTTGAATCAGGTTGAGTTTGTTTGCTTCCAAGCAAAGATGCACAGAAACATTCCAAAGCTTATAAAGTCTAAATGAAATCTATTTAAATGTGTTACTGTTTTATTTTTTAACAGTTTTGTGTTTGCATATTATGTTTTATTTTACTTTAACAGTATAGAAGTTTGTATATTTTATACTGTGTGCACTGGTTCAAACAGCTCACATGATACTGTACAATAAATTAACATCTCAGTCTCCTGTATGAACTGATGCTATAAACCAAGATAGGACATTTAAAAAGACTTGTGCTGGAAGCAGCACGAAACACACAATTTGTTGAAATGATGGAAATTGCTGACACGAGTTAATTAGTATGTATTTGTTAAATGCATTTTTTTAAATGATTAAATCTATTACATTTTATTTTACAATTGTGCTTGGCAAATATCTTTTGTTTTTATTAAGTGGATGTAATAACATTTAATTTCTTTATTATTATTATATTTATATTCATACATAATAATCCTATCTGTTGATGAAGCCCATGGTATGTGACTGAAAGCTCCATAAGAAATCTAGTGGGTGAACACATGTTTTTCTCCTATTGTAATAAAAACACTAAATGAGGGAATATCGTATGGAGTAATTATGCTTTATCTCTTGAACAGAGTTGTATTTACTTGAATAATGTATTTTGTTAACTGTCTGTGATTTTAAATTGTGCTGTTGTGGTGACCTGAGATGACCTAACACCTCATCAAAACACTCTTTGTTAATGTTATGTTGATTTTTCCTTATATTGTGCATATTCAATTATCTGTTCTTAGACTAGACAAGTTGTGTGATGTCCTTGAGTCATTCATGAGTACTTGTACTGAAATAATTCCATTTTGCTCTAAATGTATATTGTGTTTAACTCCTCTGCAATACAGAGTGATGTATTCTACTCTATCACAGCTGTAGTTAGTTACTTTGCATACAATGCATTGACTGAGATTAAAGGTTCAGTGTGTAGAATTTAGAGACAACTAGTGGTGAAGTTGCATGTTGCAGCTGAATAGCCCTCACTTCACCCTCCCCTTCCATACATGAAAGAGAACCTGTGGAAGCTTCAGTCGTCATAAAAACTCAAGTGTTTAGTTTGTCCAGTTTGAGCTCCTGTAAAAACATGGCTGCCTCCATAGAGCCGACCTGCTGCTGATGTAAATATAAAGGCCCATATTAGGGTAAAGAAAATAATAATTTGTACAAATTAGGTGATTAAACACAAGTGAAAACATCACTAGGTTTATTTTACATTAAATATCTGCCTATAGATCACCTAAATCTTACATACTTGGCCTTTAAATCAGAAACTTTTTATCTTTTGACTTGTGACCCCTATGTGTGATGTTGTGGCCCTATGTAATTTTATAGATGTTTGTGCATTTCACTTAAGAAATATTAATTCCCTTTTAAACTTATTTTTAAAAAGTAACAAGCTGTTGCTTTTTGTTTACAGCTTGACTCTGGTTTATACTCCTGTTAATGCCTGTCGTTATTTTCCTCCTTCCATTAGTTTAAAAAAACCAACATATTATTATATCATGTGGCATTCCTTTGTCGTCATCGTAAAACACTTAAGCTCAACTAATTTTTTATAGACAGATAAATATAGGTAGGCAAAATAACAAAAAAAACAACAAAAAGAGTCTCTGATGTTATAATACACTTTATTTTATTTCATAACTGGTCAAATTATCATGTTGTTTTTTAATAAATCCACCACTTTAATTGAGTTGAATAACCTAATATAAAGAGGACCATATTAGACTCTATAATAGACAGTAAGAATGCACAACTGTCTATAACCTGTAGCCATCTTTAGGAGCTCCACCATTTACAGGGGAGTGTTTACGATTACACGGGTATAGATAAATGGAGGTGGAGTGCGTGGCGTGAATGTGCGCTTCTTTACACGCGTTAAAAAGCCCAAAGCCCAAACAAACCCGCAAACAGCGGCGGCGGGGCCCCGCACGCCTCAGTCTACGTGGCATACAGCGGTTGCAGCAGCAGCACGTAGGGGGGCCCTGTGTGGCGCTCCGTCAAATCGCGGGGCATTGTGGGGCGGAGGCGGCCTTTTCTCTCGAGTCCAGGGCGAACGGGAAATCTTCAAGTAAATAACGTGAACAGGGGGGCGAGGAGCGAACAGTCCGAGCCGGAAAGAAAACCCAGCACTTCACGCACCGTGTTGAGCTCCAGCCTTCGGTGTTAAAAAGAGAGGAAGAACCGCTACAGGCGCAGCAGACATGGGGCAGGAGGATCTCATGAACACCGCGGAAGACGTGGCGGATCAGGTAACTTCAAGCCCTTAGCTCCGCTGGTGTCCCCCCGCTAGCCGCTGTTAGCATGCTAGCCGCTAACTAGTTTTGAAGTGACTCCCCACCGAGTGTCTCCTGTTAGCATTTTGACGTCTTTACTGTTAGTTTGTACACGTCCACAGTTTCCTGCTGAGGACTCTAACCTGATATTTAGTCAAATCCATTTCCTCATATTTTGAGTTTGCACGGGCGGCTGATGTGTCAGTGTGCTGTCACACGTCTCCACATTGATTATTGTTCCACAAAGTCTAACTGTTAGCTTCAGCTGACGAGTTAAACTCGGACTGAGTTAGCAGCGTGTTAGCTTGTAGCCACACGGTTTGTCCATATTGTGTATTTGCTGCTAACCTCTTTGCCTTGATGTGACTCCTCTGATTTGTGCTTTTTCCAAACTGGACATCTGTGTGTGGCCCTGACAGAGCTGCTCAAACACCCATACCCACCCCCCAAACCATGGATGTCTTCACTTTATTACACAGGCTACAGCTAGCTAGCTTTACCATAGCTACGTTTCTCTTATTTTCCTGTACTGGTGTGACAACAGGTCATCCACTGCTCCACAAAAAGTGAGCTGATTTTAGGTCAGCCTGTGTGACCCAGGTTGATGTGCAGTTTGGGGGTACAAATTCCAGAGTTGTGTGTGTGTGTGTGTGTGTGTGTGTGTGTGTGTGTGTGTGTGTGTGTGTGTCAGATGGAGAGAGATGTACCGTCTGTCCTTTTGGAAAGTTGCTACAGTCGTGTGTGTGGTGCACTCATAGCTTGATGTTTTTGTAGGACGATTTAAAGTCAGCTATCTCCTTGGAGTAGAACTGTCATTTCTAATATCAACCCTGTCAGTGTTGTGTATGTTTACGCCGACTATGTGGAGTCGAACCCAACAAAAACGCTCCACTTCCTTCATTTAATTACACCTGATTGGTTCATACTCTCTTATCATGAGTTCTCTGTGTGGTATGCTGTAAAATAAAAAAAATATGCCATCTGCACACTTTGCTTTGTTTGCTTTGTAAGACACGTTGCTAAGCCCATTTTAAGGGCACATCCCTCACTAATGGACCCCTGAGCTAACATGTTGCTTACACCTTCTCCACAGTCTATTTCCAGCCTGTGGCTAAGACCCTGTAACCCTCGGCCTTGTTCAGATTGGTTCCCTTCTTCGTCCATTCACATCTCGCTCAGCAGTCGTGGTGGGAGTTGGTAAACGCTGATAGGCTGCCGAGGTCTGGCTGTGCTGATGTGGACTGCCGAGGAGGCGGAGTGTGGGGCAGGTCACAGCTCCTCGACTCTAGTCACTGAACTGTCTGAAAATCTGCTCATGAATTCAGTTTGAGAGAAGAGCTTAGTGTAGTTTGTTCTTTTAACTATTTATTTTATGTATTCAACTCCATCTAAAAACAAAGGGGTCTTTTGGGAGACTCATGGATACGCAGACCTGTTATTATCTTAAGATCTATAGACCACAACACTTCTACCCGGCATCTTTAACCTTCTTACTCTTTTGAAATCCATTACATCAGTTGATACTCTTCAATTCCACGCCTTTATTTGCTCTTGGTTTATTATTTCAACATTCACATTTGAGAGGGAGAAACATATGTGGCCTAAATCTCATGGATTAGTATCACATGTGACTAATTCTCACACAATTAGGTGATTGTTTGGTTCTAAACTTTGAGAAGGAAATACTGTATTCTTTTTAAATTATTGAAGTAATCAGTATGAAGATGAAAATAATATGATTGATATTTAAAAGGCTGTTACATGATGAGAAATCTAATCTACATTTCGCACCTATTTATTGCAGTTAGTGACTAAAGCAGAAAAAAAAACTTGCTTCACAGTTCAACTTATACATAAGTACCATAATTTCAGGGATCATCATGCACTGTCTCCTGCACTTACAAGGGGATCTACATAGTGTGTGGAGATTTAAGAAACTCTTACCAAGTCAGCAATTCTACTTAAAATAACTGTTATTCTGACATTCGATTCAGCGTTTAAATGATTAGTGGAGTTATCACTATAGTTGATAGCGTTTGATAGTTAGTAGCAGGCTGCCTCAACTTTATTGGGTTTATATAAAGGACTTATTTGTAAAATTCAGACATGATGTTTTACTCTGGTTGACCCTGGGTCCTTAAAAACCTTTACTCAACTTAAAATGGCTTTAACTCCATTTTATAAGTAAAAGGCCCTAAAAAGTATTAAATTCAACACTGGGTGGGTCTCTGTAATGAATAAGAATCATAAGCTCTGTTTGGCGCTGCGTTGTTTATGGTTAAACTAATGCCTGTGTTTTCAGCCTGTTATCTAGTTCATGAACATGGGGAAATGCAAGTTTAATGATCAGTGCTTTAGGAATGACCAGTAGCAGTTGTTGTTAAAGCCTTTGCCTGGACATTTTTAAGCAAACTGCACTGTGTGTCCAAAGCCTTTCAAACTTGGGACAGTGGTGATCAAGGTAGTGGAGAGTCTATTGGACAGAAAGTGTTTACTTGGAAAACATGTTTTCACTTTAGGGGTGTGTGTATCCAATGCAAGTTTGGGCTTTCATTTAATTTCAAGTGCTATCAAAAAGGTCTTAAAAGTCTGTTTATAGCTTCAGACTCCCTGGTTACTGCTTAATTACCCATTATAATGTTGTATTGTCGTTTGCAATGTGGTCACATCTCTTTTTTTTCCCCTCACCAGTAACTTACTCTCTCCTGTTTTCTCCTGTTGTCCAGTTCTTGCGGGTAACTAAACAGTACCTGCCCCACCTGGCACGTCTGTGTCTCATCAGCACCTTCCTGGAGGACGGCATCCGCATGTGGTTCCAGTGGAATGAGCAGAGGGACTACATCGAGGCTACCTGGAGCTGTGGCTACCTCCTGGCTACCTGCTTTGTGCTGCTTAACCTCGTAGGACAGCTGGGTGAGTGAGTGAGTGGGCGGGAGGGAGAAGTTAGGACCAAAGATGAGTTGGCTCAGATTTTACTTTATGGGGGTAGTGAGGTGTGAATGAAACTGAAGCAAATCATATATATAGTTTGACACATATATTCACATAATTTTTTAATGTACACTGTAATGGTTTTTAGATAAATGCAATAGCCATCCTGCGCAATTGGAAGAAAAAAAAAAAAAAAAATTTTTTTATTAAAATATCTATTAGTCTTGTATTTATTGGTTTATGTCTTTTGTCTGATTTAAACATGTTTTATTTTTTACATTTGCCTGTTTTTTAAGAAGTAGCAATTCTAATTTTGTTGTACTGCTTTCTCTTGTACAATGATAATAAATGCTTTCTATTATTAATATTCTATTTAACCGTATGAGATAAAAAATGTAATGTTGGAGAAAGGGAAATTCAAAGCTGTGTTAATTTTCCCGATTCAAAATACGAACGTTTTAAACAAGCACCTGGTGTATTTCAGCCACATTGCATCTGCCGTTTGCAGAAAGTTGCGCAATAAAGTCAAGCACAGTGAACTTCTCTTGCGTAACTATAATCATCTTGCTGATTAAAGAGTTCAGAGGAGACTGTTGTGACGCATTCAAAGATGCAGCCAGGCCCACTTGTCCATGAATCTGTTGCAAAACTGCTTCACTAAGCTCATTGAACTTTGAGGTAGATGGGGTTTAAAAGCACAAGTTTGTGCGCTGAACACTGATGAAGGCGTCAGCCAAAAGACTTTGCTTTCTTGTAATTCAGGAAAAACTGGATTAAATTAATATTTAATCCGTTTAACTTTTATGTCTTTGGATCTTTCCTCTGTGAAGCTCCATTTTTGTCATGTGTGAACCAGAATTTGGTATTTTCTGAGTTCAGATACATCCACGGACCTATTCTGCCACATGTTTTGCAAGCTAAATTCAATCGTCTTAAGTCTAAGCTCTCAGATAAAGTAACACCTACTACACAGGGTTAATATCCATTTAATAAGCCTGATGCTAGAATCAGTTAGTCTCTTCAAGTACTCTAGCAAGTGAATATTGTTGTTTTACTTTAAATTGTTTTTTCAAATAGCTTTAACGTAATCATGATTATTTACATAAAGTGGCTAATTATATCTCAGGCTTGCATTTTTCATTCTAGACAAAATTGGAGACCAACATTAGCCTTAACTTTAACCATCTTTGCTCTCTTGTGTGTCCTAACAGGTGGCTGTGTCCTCATCCTCAGTAGAAATTTTGTACAGTATGCCTGCTTTGGATTATTTGGCATCATAGCGCTACAGGTGAGAAGACACTATAACTACATTTTCAATATACCGCCCCAACATGATGTTATTGTGTCTAATCTGAAACATTTTCTTTTTTTCTCCACCAGACTGTCGCTTACAGCATTTTATGGGACCTTAAATTTTTGATGAGGTAGGTGTCATTTAGTTTCAGTCACAGGTTCAAAAATAATGGTAAAAGAGAAACTCTGTGTTTATTGGAATATTGTGCATATTATGTTTGTCCAGCTTCCAAACATCAACTCAGATCTCTAAATCGCTGATCTTGCTTCATGTGTACACATACAAGTACAAGTTATTAAAATGTAATTGTTGATGTTTTTACACTGAGTGGTGATATCTGATGTTAAGCTTTAAATTCCGTTGCCTAAAATCATAGATTAGAAGTAGCATAATCGGGTTGAAAGATTGTGCTGCAGAAATGGAAATATGTTAAATTCTGACGTACTATGAAGTTTGTACATGGATAAGGTTCTGCATTTAGAGTAATTCTCTGCCAGGCTACTTCACTTCATCTTCAATTATGGGGAAGTGTAATTCATTCTGAGACTTAAACCTGCAGAAGCACTGCACTTAACGTGAAACAGTTAGTTTAAATGACTATAATTACTGTGGACGAGACCTGTGGTTTATTTAATCCTTAATAGTCAGATGAGTCATCACAGAAATCTCTTGTGCCATGTAGGACTTTTGTTTTTACATTTAATTCATGTACTGTGGGTTTAATATATATTTCCTGTAAAAAAAGAAAAAAGTATTGTTTGGAACCATGCTCATTTCACTCAATAAATAGATCAGCACTCAGTTGAGCACTGCTCCAAGTCCAGTCCCCTTAAATTCAATCAAGCTGCACTACATTTCTAGACATTAGTCTCCTAAATACGTCACGGCCGATGAATTATCCCTGCAAAATCTATGAAATTGTCATCGGAAAATGGCTCGAAATCTCGAAATGATACAGGAAAGAAATCCTGTATCCATGCCAAAATGTAATGGGTTTGGCCCATGTCCTATCCCTTCACCATGTTTTTTTTAAATCTGTTTGTTTCTGCATAATCCTCCTGACAAACAGTCTAACCAAGCAACCAACAGGGAGACAGGGGCTAAAACAAGATCAGGATCAGCTGCTCTGTCATTTTAAGGCCGCCTCAGAAACTGTATTGCATTAAAATTCCCTCTGTATTCCAGACATTCTTCTGCTTGTCTGAAATGCACTGTCCAGAAATAACCGCCCCCTCTCTTCTCCCCCAGAAACCTTGCCCTCGGAGGTGGTCTGCTCCTGCTGCTGGCTGAGTCTCGTTCGGAAGGAAAGAGCATGTTCGCCGGAGTCCCCTCCATGGGAGAGAGCTCGCCGAAGCAGTACATGCAGCTGGGCGGTCGAGTCCTGCTAGTGCTCATGTTCATGACTCTGCTGCACTTTGACTCCAACTTCTTCTCTGTGAGTACTGACGACACATCTGCGCCTACATTCTGCGGCCTGTTCACCCAGATACATACCGTCAAGTAAAACAGATGAGGATGCAGTGAAAAGGTTCAAAGGTTGTGAGTTTAACACGTCTGTGTCGAACTTGAACTAAAGGTAAAAGATTCACTGTGATTGGTTGCCATTCTCAAGTTTTTTTCCCCCAAGAATCCGTAAGCTTTTTTTGATAACCAAACAGTGAGATCAGTTACTTTAAGGTAGGAGATCATTTTAAATACAAGCACTTCACTCTAGAACTGCTTTCACACGCACAATCATGCTGTGCATTTTCTGGAGGAAACCACTGACCTGGTTAGTGGACGACCCTCTCTTCCCCCTGAGCCACAGCTGCTGGCTGTTGAGATGCAGGCACTGTGGTTTGATGTTCAACAGAAGTCCTTGTGATCTTTATTTGATAATGATTTAAATTAGTGTCTCCAGAGCATGTCGACCATCAGTAGTGATGTTCATTTACTATTAGTTCAGCTCAGACTCAAACTCTGTTTACCTTTGGACTTTTGCCTCTTTCTACAGATCCTGCAGAACATGGTGGGAACGGCCCTCATCATCCTGGTGGCCATCGGCTTCAAAACTAAACTCGCGGCATTGACCCTCGTCGTTTGGCTTCTGGCCATCAACGTCTACTTCAACGCTTTCTGGACCATCCCTGCCTACAAGCCCATGCACGACTTCCTCAAGTACGACTTCTTCCAGACCACCTCTGTCATCGGCGGCCTTCTGCTGGTGGTGGCACTTGGTCCTGGCGGCGTGTCCATGGACGAGAAAAAGAAAGAGTGGTAGGCAAAAAGGGGGATGAGATAAAAGGATTGCCCAGCACCACTAAGGTCCCACCACGACCGGGACATAAAGACCCTCCCTCTCCTCCAGTTCCCCCCATCAGGGTACATAGGTTTTTTTTCTAGGTTTTTTTATTTGGCCAAATCCGCAAACACCATCCCATCCTTTTTTTTCTATTCTTCACCAGACTGCTATTTTTATTTTTTCGTTGATCATGATCATGCCAGATGTTTTTTTTAAATAAACTGGTAAAAAAAAATCCCAATCCAAACTACATAGAAAACAACAACAATAGGATGATAAGTGGAAAAAGAGATTTATTTGTTCTGTTTTCAGGAGATGAATGAAAATAATTTATTGTATTTTATGGGTGTTACTCCATATCATAGATTGATTTTCATATTTTCTGAGTAAAAGTTGATGAGTGGAGATGGAGCAGCAGTTTGCCCCCCCCCCCCACCCCATGGACACTGATGTTTTTCTGTCGTTGGATCTCAGAGTGTCTGAGACTTTCTCACCGCATTGATACAGAAATCTTGGGCGCTCATTTGATAGCAACTTGCATCTTCTCTCCAGGTTTCATCTCCCCTCTCTTTTTATAATGCCATACCCTTTCAATACATCTGTACATCTTCAGTCTCAACTGACTGAATCTGGGGGGGGACGTGTACATTATATAGTGGTGGATTGCAGTCGTGCTTGATTGAAAACTTCGACACAGTTGTTAGCTCCAGGACTTGTTATTGGGCACTTTGTACTGTACGTCTCTGGCAAATGCCTAACTAGTGAACTGTATATGATCGGGGGATAGTAGTGGGGGAGGCTCAACGTTTGTCAAACACCATATTCTGCGATCTAGAAAAGCAAAGAGGACTAAGCAGAGTCACTCATCACCTGAACTTGCGTGTTTTTTGCCCTGTGTAAGAAAATAAAAATATTCAGTGTATTGATTTTCAGAAGTTTATATTGTATTTTTGATCTTTTTTTTTATTATTTTGGAAGTTCATGGCGCAAAAATAAAAATAAAAAATATAAAGTCATTGGCTCACTCAAGGTTTTATGCTCTCACAGATTATCTGACATCAGTGGACCATGAAATGTAAACTCTAAACTGATGATCCGCACAGCAGAGTGCCAACATGGAGCATAGTACAGAAGACACGCAGACTTAGTGAGGATTGCTTGCAGATCAGTCTCCGCAGAAGATTTGAATGAAGGGTGTTGAGTTGGTGCTGGAAGGTCATCGAACCACAGATTAGATTTTCAGGTCAGAGATTTTGAGAAATATTGACCTCTGGTGGCCGACTGCAGTAACACCTCTGCAGTGGAGCATAGCATCATTTTCAGCCACGTTGATAAAATTTAGGACACATCTTTAGGACACATCTGTGTCTTTTGATTGCCGCCATGATAATAAATCATTGATTTGTGTTTGTTAATTACAGCAGTAACTGTTGAAAATAAAAATATGTATTAAATAAAAGTTATATATACATTTACTTTTATAAAGTTATTTATCGGGATAATAGTAAAGGTTAGTATATTAATAAGTTAAGTCCTCTGTCCAGAAATAGCTCCAGTAGGAATGATAAGAACCTTCTTAAAGTTTACAACTGACCCTTTAAATTCACTTAAACTGAGAATGTACTCAAACAGTTTAAACAATTGTATGTCTTTCACCTTCTTTTACAAAAACGAATAATAAAGTGTTTGTTAGAATCTAGTTCAAATATGTGTTTTGTTATGTTAACACTGGAGTTGTGTTTCACTGATGGAGGAAGTATCACTGACACCACAAACCCGAGAATTGAAAAGAAATGAAGAAGTAGGACATGATATACAGTTTCCTCTCAAGCCAATGTATCTGTGTATTTATAACTGCTGTTGATTCGTACATGCCTGTTTATAGTTTAAGTTTGGAGAATGATTTTTTAAAAATGATAAGAGATAAAAAAAAATTCTATGTAAGAATCTAATATAATCTAATACTTCAAATTTTGTTTTGGTGCCCTTACTGACACCCACTATTCAGTTTCCTTGTTACCCCATGATGCCCAACAGTTCTCCAAAGCTGAAATAATGAGCTGATTAATTATTAGTTGATAAACAGCAAAGTAATTAGCATCAACTTTGCTAATTTCTTGATTCTGAAAAACATTTTATGCCAAATTCCTTAAAACTTTAAACTGAACATTGATCAGATGTATTTATAATGAAAACTATTCTTGGTTCCAGACTCCCTCTGCAAATGTTTGCTCACAGTTGCCCACAGCTTTTTACATTTTCGGGTGAACTATGCTAATAAGGAACTCTCTCTTTAACAGGGGGCCCATTGGGGGCTACATAACAAAAACAGGTTTCCTGAAGAGCACCTTTCACCATGACAACAACACATATCCCAACATACGGATGACGTGCATGTACGTACACGTGCACAGGTTCGGATGCTACCCTGAGCTCGGTGTGAGTCTGTGCGCGCGCGACCTGAGGATTGGTGGATGATGCCACGTGAGCTGGAACAGTCAGACCGTTCAGACCGTCACCTCTGCGCGTTCAACACTCCGCCGCTGCCGCCGCCGCCGCCACCGCTCTCCTCCGGTCCTCATCCACAGACCAGCCACCACATCTCCGGGGGACGCACGCGCTCATCTCCGCGGTAAAAACAGACAGAAATCCCTCTCTGGTGAGTGGCTACTGCACATCTGCGTGTTTGCTCCACGTTGAGGTTTCATAGGTTAGTCACGTGTGTGTGTGTGTGTATGTTTGTGTGTGTGTGTCTGTGTGTGTTACATTTACATGTGGAGGTTTCATAATCATCGCCACCATCAAACCATGCTGATGTGATTTCTCGCTGAAATACAAGTTTAGTCTGTCATCTGGAAGAATGTCGCGGAAAAGTTAGATTTAGTGAAGTAAAAATATGTTTAAATATATGTAAATGTAGCCTTTATTTACTTTTAGTTTAGGTTTGACAACAAAAGAATGGTGGGGACTGATGGAGCTCAGTTTGTTGGGTGGCAAATGTGTTGAAAACTATTTATCAGTAATATTTCATTTTACTGATGGATGGATGATGTTCTGGGCTCTTACCCTCATGGTTGAATGCTCCTAATGGTCATCCACAGTAAAACACCAGCATTGCACTGCTACATCCTCCTGAGAGAAAACCTCAGGACAAGGCTCCAATATTTACTTAATTGGTTAAATCATCCTCGGGCCATGTCATCAGTTTTGCTCTCAGTTGTCAGACAGCGGTGGTGAATGGCCACATCACATGTTCACATCACATCGGATGGAAATGTTTCATGTTCAATAACTTAAATATTAGAGAAACTGACAAATTAATCAACAAATCGATGAATTGTCTGCTGCTGCTGTCTCTGGGCTCTTTCCTGGAGCTGTTACTGCATTAGAAATGAATGAAGGGATTTATTTTTAAACCATTTGCCTAGATTAGACTTGACACGTGTGATTGTATTATATTACAGGAGGATCTTACAACTTCCAAGTAGCATGGGCTTTACATTGATACCCCTAGGTAAGATTGTAGTAACTCGTTTGACTCCCTGCTGTCTCCTCTCTAACAGTTTCTCCACCTGCCCGGACCGAACAGCCCTCATCATGTCTAAAGGCACAGTGGTTCTGGCCTACAGCGGCGGACTGGACACGTCCTGCATTCTGGTTTGGCTGAAGGAGCAGGGCTACGATGTCATCACCTACTTGGTAAGATCTCAGGACCTGTGTGTCCATGTGCGTTTGTGTGCAACAGGTGGCTTTTATGTGTTGCCGACCAGCTGCTCTTGTGTGTCACGCATCTGAAGTTTTACAATTCGTTGTTTTCAGGCAGCTGATGCAATTTGCCCCCCCCCCCCTAAAAACACAAAAACCCTATCGCAGCTCTTGTGCTGGTTCGCTCTCAGCCACCACCAGGATTTGGCTGAAATAATGTCAGCGCAAATCTAGGTGGATTTACTCTTTGACCCGAGGCAGCTCAGAACTGCACAGCAGGCAGATTTCCTTGTGGTCTAACTTTTCATTCAGTGGGTTTGTGGGGGGATGGATGAAGGTCTATAGATCAGGGCTGTGGCATGTGAGGTGCTTTTGGGCTGTGGCTCTGCAGGGGAGCAGAGGAAGAGGCAGCAGACAGTGATCCATGAAATTATTTGCCGTTTGTTATGCAATTACAAAACCATGTGCTTGTTTGAACCTGTCAAAGACATTTACATCAACAAAGGCAGAGAGGGAGAATTCCACAGACATAACTAATGCTGGTTGCTGCAATGCTTAGGTTCAATTCAATTCATTTGCTGCTCAAGGCAGTTTATCTAGTAAGGTCTAGACCTTACAACATTTCAACCAACAGTTCCTACAACGAGAAAGGAAGACGCAGACTTAGTGTGGCTCAACCTGTTGGGTGGAGCGGAGAGAGAGGAGAGAGAGACCAGGAACAGTTGTGTAACTGTCACATTTAAGCTCGGTCAGAGTGGTTGTTACAATAAAAAAAGATTTAGGTGGTACTTATACATGTAGTGGTGTTATTAATAATAGCCCCACCATTTAATAATAATAATAATAATAACAGTGATAAGAATAATATCCAAGTCATCTGCAGCTCGGGAGTCAGAGATACCTTCAAAATAAACAACGAATACAAATAATAATGATATAAAGATGACGACAAAGAAGATGACGAAGATGATAAAGAGATAGAAGAGTGTCAGTAGGGTGAGATCTGGATCCTGCAGCTGTGGTGTCATAGATACAAGCAGAATGATGAGAGAGAGAGAAACAAACACACAAACGCACACGTTAGTGACTCATAATAACGTGATGGAAATACCTGGGATATCTGTGTGTGAATAGATGGATCTGGTTTGTCTCTGTAGCTCACATTTCACATAAAAGACATTGACGCAGACCTGCTGCACCATCAGACATGGCTGATAATGTCCCCGTATCAAACTAAAGCACGTCTGTTTTGTTTACTAGATGAGTATCACGTCTTTTTATGGGAAATGGAAACATTCCCGTATTTTGTGTTCAGCTCTGGGGGCCAGGAAGCACCAGGAGCCTTTAAGTGGTGTTCATGGTTGGTTTTTGGCTGTGAAGAGGTTGTTGCATCTCCTCCACCGACGTGATCTGAATGACAAGATGTGGGATTGTCGGAATTGACACGTAACAGGCACACGTCTTTGTGTTTATGTGGAGGTTATATATTCTCCACCACAGATGATCTAAGGATTACCTGCATCACCTTGATTTGTGATTACATTTGTGTGTTTTCAGGCCAACATCGGGCAAAGTGAGGATTTTGAAGCTGCGCAGAAAAAGGCAGAAATCCTCGGAGCAAAGAAGGTGAGTGAAATATGATGAAATATATTACTCTGGATGAATAGGAGGGTGTCACAGATCTAAGAAGCTAGAACATGATGTAAGGGCATTATCAATATTCTTTCATGTTCTTCTTCAGATTTTTTAAAAAGGTTTTCTGAATGACTTCTTAACTGTCTGGCAGGTCCAGTAAATAATGCTGGTATGAATACATTTTTCATATGAAGTAGTTTGTGGGCAACTCAAGCAGAGCCTGATGAATACTGGCATTGTTGGGCCTATACAGATCTTAGGAAGTAAAATAATTTTTAAAATCTTATCCTTACTGTAAAATGGCCATGACACAAATAAAATAATGATTCTTGTCTCTTAGGATAATGAAATGACATTCTGTAATAAAAGAAATTCAGTAGTTGTTTCATTTTGATGCATCAATATCACTTACTTAATCTTTTGATCTCCACTTATCTCTCGCTAGAGGGAATATAATTAAATATTCCTCATGTATAAATGGTCCACAGATGTACAGTACTTCATCAAAAAGCTCTGCTCTGGGTCCTGACTTCTGTTCCTGTGCAGGTTTTCATTGAGGACCTGCGTGCACAGTTTGTGGAGGAGTATATCTGGCCTGCAGTTCAGGCCAACGCTGTGTATGAGGACCGCTACCTGCTGGGCACAGCGATAGCTCGGCCCTGCATCGCCCGCCGCCAGGTTGAAATTGCACGCAGCGAGGGCGCCCAGTATGTCTCCCATGGTGCTACAGGAAAGGTAAACTAGACGCAGGACGTTAAGTCACATATGATGACAAATCTGCAATTTTTACCAACTGGCAATGGCCAAGACTTAAATGGACGTTTCCATATATATATATATATATAATATTTATTGGAATATCATTCACATTCTTTTGGCTATCACGCAACTAAGATCCAGTTTGCTGTACTGGAACTGAGTCCAAGATGAGGTGGTGGCGGGCCATGTCCAACAGCCCACCCATACTATTTTTTAGTGAGTTAACAAGACCACTGTCCATAGTCTGAACATGAGAATGTGTTTTTAGGGTTGAACATTAACCTTCTGTAACCAAACTGCATCAGGAGGTCAAAGATCTACTCCCCTTGCAGCCATTTATCTCCCCCTTCACTCAATGTCATCATCTACTCACTGAAAAGATAGAGCTGATCTGTGAGTCTGAAGCAGATGTCAGCGTCTCTATTGCCTGCACATGAATCATCAGCTAAATGAAATGAATCATTGCAGTTTGAATGAAAATGCAGGTCTGCCCAACAGCTGATTAGTATGTGCCAGTTAAGACTTAAATACTGCCAGGGTTCCAGTATTTATCTTCCACTGTGGCGTTTTTCACTGCCTGGTTAGCTGCTAAACAGCCCTGAAGTCTCTGATTTACATTTAACTTAACATAGAAAGTCAACAAAGTAATTCTGGATTCCATGTCACAAGATTGTGACAGCTACTGAACAATATTGACATAGTTGCGTCACCATTACCACAGGCAGCAGCGTCTGGCTGTTGATCTTCCGAGACGGAGAACAAGCAAAAATCATCTGCCCAAGCAGGATTTAAACCAACCGTCTTGCTGTGATGCAACTGTTCTTGAATATAAAACCTTTGCATTTCTTTCCATGTATCCTTTCCACTTTGCATATAAGGACTGAAGTGACTCTCTTGCCATCAGTTTAAATGCACACACACCGGATCATAAAGTTACATTCATCCATCCATACTGCTTATCCTATAAAGGATCACAGAGTGCCTGTAGATAGAGACAAACACCAGATCATAAATTTATGATAGAGACCCATCCATCCTTCATCTGTACTGGTTATCTTTTAAAGGTCACAGAGCTGCTGGAGTCAATCCCAGTTGACATTAGGTAAGAGGCGGGGCACATCGTGGACAGGTCGCCAGCGTATTGCAGGGCCGACGTATAGAGATAAGCCACCATTCACACTCACGTTCACACCCAGGCTGGCTGTCAGGTTCTAACCCAGACCCCTCTGGCTGTGGGGTGATGGTGTTAACCACTGAACCACGATGCTGCCGATAGTTCATACATGCAGTCATAATTTGTGAACATCTTTAGCTGTGATTGAACATAAGACTTAATAGGAAACGTCTTCGACGTGTTGATCTTAAACCATTAATCCTGATGCACCTGATTCCTGAGACGTGGACCTCATCTTTTACCCTCTTCTGTGTTCTTCAGGGTAATGACCAGATCCGTTTTGAGCTCACATGCTACGCCCTCTACCCCGAGGTTAAGGTGAGTAACTACCCAAGTTGTTTGATGCTGCGTCTGTCGACACTCATACTCACCCCGTCTCTCCTGGTTCTGGTCAGATCATCGCACCGTGGAGGATCCCCGAGTTCTACAATCGCTTCCGGGGGAGAACAGACCTGATGGAATACGCACAGGTAACAAGCATCAGTAAATCGATGGATCACTAAGTCTATAATAATAAGTCTATCAAATCTATTAAACGCTCCAAAATAAAACTGCATACATTATATTATAACAAAAAAACCCATATATATATACCCAGGGTATTGTATTGTGTAAAGCTTTTATAATTTTCTTTATATACTGTACATGTGCAGTAACTTTAATCTGATTTTTCCCTCTCGCTGCTTTCCAGGTTTTTAATTTTCTTGCTCCATTCAGAGAATATTGTTTCTTTATCTCTTGTTCCACTCTTCCATACAGTTTAATTTCTCCCCAGGATCAAATAAGTATTTTCCTCTCTTTTCCATTTGTGTTAACAAAAGAACAGAAAACAGGAAAACGTTTCTCTGTGTGTATTTAAATTGGGCTGGTTTTAGTAAAGAATACAATATAATGGTGAATAGACTGTAGTTACAGTATATAATGCAGTATAAAAAATATGAAAACCTCCCTGCCTGTGATTTAATGTCACACTCATGATTTCATCGACAGATCAACCGCACATGTTCCCTGACTGTTATTAATTCACCTGGTCCCCTCCCTTACAACAGTTTTGCCCACTAGAGGGCGCTCATGATGTTTTAGTTGCACTGCAGAACTTGTACCGCTTCATGCAATCTTAAAACACTGAGATGTTTCCTTACACACAAGAACCACCTCTCCTTTTGATAGAGAGACAATCAGCCTGGAGAAGCAAACCTATTTCAGTTACACAGCGTGTCATAAACCAGCTGCTTGATATAGTCTGCTGCCTTGCGTTCACAGCTCAAAGTTCATCCCTGATTTAAAAAGCCTCTGGTGTAACCTTCGAGTGCAGAGAGACTGCAGGTGAAAGAATATGCATCATAACGGCTGCTTTCTCTGTCGCACTGTAGAAACATGGCATCTCTGTGCCCGTGACTCCCCGCGCACCCTGGAGCATGGACGCCAACTTCATGCATATAAGGTGGGTCAGGGTTTGTGTGGGGGTGATGCTTCTTCTGTTTCAATGTCTTAGTCAAATAGAATTTAAAATGATGGTTATTCTCTATACTGTGTTTCTAAACAGCTACGAGTCTGGCATCCTCGAGGATCCTAAGGTAAGATCAGTTCCTGGCATTTCCTCAAATTCCTTGAACAATATTGAACTTATTCCATTCGATACTGATTTTTAGATAAAGTATGTTATTTATAATCTTTAATCACTGGCACTGCTCAAACTGAAACTCTACTTGAGACATGAAACATTTGTACAGATGAAAAGAAAATGTTCACCTGAAGAGTTTTAGATTTTTAGATTTCCTCGAGATTCGACACAAACATCTGGACATTCAGTATCATCTTGAGATGACTTAAACTGAAAAGAGCAATCAGAGACATTATTAGAATTTATGACTCGAAACAGAAATAGGCTTTAAATGAGTACAGTTAATTAATGATTACAGTGAATAGTCTCTTCTCACACACACACACACGCTGTTTGCTGTCGTTTCCACAGGAGCAGACAGAGAAAATATTAACCATTACTGTAAAAATAACACGGCAGTACACCGACTGTCCCTTCTGCTGACCCATGCCAGCTCCACTTGAGATGACTCACTCTCCCACAGTGCCATGGGTGGGACAGAGTTTGATCTCTGCCGAGGTCAGGGGTCAAAGCAGTACATACAGGTTGCCCCTAGTGACCCCCAGAGCTCGCATCCCTTGGTTGCTGTGTCTGTTTCTGTGTCTCTCCTTACCCCGGGTCCTCGCTGGGCCCTGGGAATAGCCCGGGACACACAGACACTGACTTGTCGTCAGCAACGCTTCGACTAATTCCCAATTTCATGGGAGCCAGGGAGGGGGAAGGGTTAGGGCGTTGCGCCCAGCTGGGGCCTCCTGGGTTCCAGCCCCAACTCCGCGAGACCTTATTGTTCCACTAGTTGTGCCGCCGCGGGCTGCGACGTGGGAGGGGAGCCATTTCATCGTGACACCGTGACACCAAAATGTCACCAGTAACAGTAAAGTACAAAGACAGTGGGCCAGACAGATGAGTCCCCAATGGAAGGGGTATCACAGGGAGGCGAGGGGTCCCGCGCTGCTGGGGTGGAGATGCAGGGGCAGGGCCACTGTAACTCACAGACCTCTATCTCTCTCTCTCCCTTTCCCACCCCTCCGCTGCCTATTTAGTGGCCTGTGGAGAAATGTTTTGAAAAGAATGGCTCAATAGCATAGCGATGTATGATGACTGTATTGTGTAACTGATTTTCATTCAGGGGGTTTTGTGTCAGACCATTACTCCAATATTGAATCAATCAAAGGCATTAAATACAATGAAATATTTATGGTTGCAGTGGTGAATACATTACCCCAGGCACACAATGAGATTTTGAACTTTGAAAGAGCTGCAATAATCAAGTAATTCTCAGTCGCCACCACCTCTGGCCTTCTGGGAGATTGAATGTTTATGGATAAGGGTCAGAGTAAACATCACAACAACAACAACATCCTAGTTTGAATTTTTTTAGATTAAAAACTGATAAAAAGTAAATACTTGAACTTAAGAACTGAACAAAAACCGCCTATAAACCAAGAACAAAAGTGAATTTCTCTCCCACACGCTTAAACCAACATGTCAGATTTTGATCCACCTGGAAGGTCATCTGAAAGAGGTCATCTTGTTCTAAGTATCTCCTCTCCATATCAGCCTCTTTCTCTCCTCCGGTTACAGCCCCGAAGGCTCGGGGCGGACCTCGACCATTCAAAGCCCCCCGACTCCCCCACCTGTGCCACAATGGCCCCTCTCTGCTCAACACAGTCAGATTAGGAAATGTCCAAATGGTCGCTCATATGTTCTCCGATAGATAAGAGTCAGCAGAGTTCAGGTTACTCTATGATTAACACTGTATCCTTCCTGATAACCCCCAGAGCCATGTTGCCTGCAGCACAGTGGCCCCCTGACTCTTTTTTATTTACTCGCCACTATTAGGTGACATTAACCTGTGTGAAGACATGCACCCAGGGCAACTGTTATCATGTCTATAGCATGCACCTGATGACAGTTCTGACTTTATATTTGGATTTGTTGGCGTCAGGGTATGACACAAAGTTGAACGCCGTGTGTCAAGATTTTTAATTCAGAGATACTATGAGAAATTTTAATGACATTATTTTTATATCTATATATTTTATTAAATACATTAACTCTTGATTTAAGAAAATGCAGAAAATGTTCACATAATTGATTTGCAATGTAGATTTTTTATTTATTTATTTTAATGATCAAATTTTTATTGTTTTATCTTTTTTGACCCCTTTTACTTTCATTATGAAGATGGCTAAAGAAAATTAATTGTATACTAAAAAAAATCTCAAAAATGATTTGTACATAAGTTGTATATATATACACACACACACTGATATACACAAATACATACAAATCTGCATTATTTTATGTTCACATGACATGACATGGAAAAATACAAAACTAGAATGGCTCTCAGAGGAATGCATACATGTACCTCTGCCAAGGCCCAACAGTCCCTTTAAATTCAATCAAGCTGCACCAATTTTCACACACTCATAGATATCAGTCCTCTAAATGTATTATATCCCTGATCTTCATCAACATTCATTAATGATTCTCTGGGAAACTGGTGAAAATGTTGAAAGACGAAAGAAATGTTGAAAGAAAATGAAAAAAGGTTTCTGGATCTGCTCCCAGATCTGGATCGGCACTCAAATGTAACACTGACCCATACTGCATCCTTCCACCCTGTAGTTTTTGTGTAATCTTGCTAAAAACGAACGAACCAACAAAGAAATGGACAGAGGTGAAAACATAACCTCCTATGCTATATTAATCATGTGGGTATTTATCAAATTGGGTTAGTAATAGGTCCCTCACTGTCTCCTCTCTCCTTGTACCTCCACACATGAGCAGTCAGGCCTGCACCCTGAGGCAGCGTGACACTCGTCCTGTGTCATTAAAACATCACCTCTGTCTTAATTATAGCCTCCATCAACGAGCTTCCTCGGGCCCACTCCCCTCTTTTGAGCCGCTCGTGTTGACCAGGAGGGGATGAGCGTAACGCCAAAGCCTGCGCTCACCCAGAGGAAATGAAAACTTGTTTTTTGCTGGTCGCATGGCTGGCTCCAGAGATGGATGAGCAGGCTGCCTGTAGGGGAAGGAAGTGGTCTCGTGTGTGTGTGTGTGTGTGTGTGTGTGTGTGTGTGTGTGTGTGTGTGTGTGTGTGTGTGTGTGTGTGTGTGTGTGTGTGTGTGTGTGTGTGTGTGTGTGTGTGTGTGTGTGTGTGCGTGCATGAGAACGTGTGCTTTGAAGCGAAGAGGTCAGCGTTTGTCATGTGCCTTCGCTGCCCCCGGGTCTGATTGGTCTGACCTGCAATACTTAGCGGCTGCTCCCCGCGTCCATCTTGGCATCGCTCTGGCTTTGCCTCCCATGAAATGCCTATTGTCATTCACTTAAGCTGAGGGGTTTTAACATTAACCAAAACATCCCGGGTGTTAAGAATATAAATATCTCTCCATGTGCATCACGTGTGTATCGTTTTTGCATTTTAAAGAGCAGGACAGATTTGAAACATGGTGATTTAAGTGTCATTTCCAACCCATTGCGCCGAAGATGTTTTCACCATCCGTTTTCTCTCTTCTATCTCCCTCTCAACTCTCCCTTCCTGTCCCGTCCTCCCCCTCCCTCCTGCCACCTCTGCCTTTTTTTTGGCCCTGTTGGCTTCGATTGAAAACCAATGAGGCAACTAATATGTGAAAAGATAGAAATTTACTTGCTTTAAGTTCATGCATCAGCCTCCGTCTTTGCTGTATGGGCCACGTTTAGCACAACAATATAGAAGAAGCAAAGACTGCCAAAGGAGCTGCTCTGTGCTACATGATGGTGCGCTTCACGCCCCATTTCCCACCAATACCTCCTGCACACACACCCCCCTTCGCCCCGCTCCATCTCTACCTTTTCCCCTCTTTCAGGGCCATGGCTTTGGGACAGGTCCACCTGCAGGGGGTTGGAATTGAAATGCATTGATCTGTTGCTCAGTGGAAACAGGCGTATATTCCCTTACTTTCCTTTTTTCTTTCTTTGCAGTCACAGAAGTTTGAGCACGCATGACCATTTTGAGCATTGCTCAGTCAGAGGCATGAATTTGCTTAGATTAAAAAAAAAAAAGTGATTCAATCAATCAGGTTCAAATTGTTGTATCTTGAGTCCTTTGTTGAAGCCTCATCACAAATATAAAGGTCACGTTTTTTTGTTGGTTGGTTTGTTTGTTTGTAAGCAGGATTTGTGCAAAACCTAGTGGATGAAACAGATTTGGAAGGATGCAGGTCAGGGAAGGAGCCATTCAATGTTGGTGCAGATCCGGATCAGGATGTTTTTTTGATCACTTTCTTTCACATTTTCTAAAACATTTTTATTTGTGTTTTCACAGATTATCCAGGTTATAATTCGTTGATCTTGATGAAAAAAATCTGGCATTATTATGGGACTGATTTCTATGAGTGTGTGAAATTTGGTGCGGCTTGATTGAATTTTAATTTTAATTTTCCTGTAAATTAGAAAATGACCACTTAAAAATACAATTTGCTCTTATGTCTTATTCATTTTATTTGAAGCAGGGGTAGATCCATGGGCAGGGCCAGGGGGGCACTGGCCCCAGCTGTAATCTAATTGGCCCCTGAAGTGCTCCTATCCTGTCTTTTTTTAATATGACAATATGTTAAGAATCTTTTTTTCCTCCATTTTTTTTGAAACACACAATGTGCTCGAAAAAGGAACAATTTTCTAAATATATTCAATGATGTGTGACTTATAATCGGCCCCTCTGTGTAAATTGTGGCCCCTTTACGGCCCCTGATTCAGAAAATCCTGGATCCGTCACTGACTTGAAGGTTAAAGAAGACAACCTGTGTGTTTACAACCAGCATGTAACTCCACAGGAAACATAGTCTTTCTCATCCTCCAGTATTTAAAATTCAGACCATCTTTCCCCCCTCAAAGAGTATGCATCAAAAGGCTTTTTAGTGTAGTCATTTCACCCCTCTCCTGTTCACTCTCATTTGGCATCTTTCAGGGCTCTGAGGCAGAAAATAAAGGAGAGGGAAGACGGGCGCCTTCTCAGTCAATTTCGGTGTTTAGTTAAAAGGACGGAAAAGTGATTTCGCTGCTCGTTTTCTCCTCCCTGACAGGCGGCGAGCGGATGCCGATTAGTTATTGTATGATGATTTAGTGTCTGGTAAAGCTTTCCATTTAAATGCACCCAGTAGTTATTTTGCATAGCCCCCCTGCAATTTGCTTCAGCTCAGGAGACATTGGCCATCGCCTTGTCCTAATGCCATGTAATTGTCGGAGGGGGCACGTCGCTGGGCGGACGCGTCAACACGGCCGCGCTCTTTCAGGTCCCAGCCGTGACTTAATGAAATCGCTCCCACCAGCTTAAAAAGACACAACAAGCATCTGTCACCCAGGACAACTTTTAGTGGATTTGAGGTATGGACTTTGTTGTGCGACGGCCACGAAGCAAAAAATCTTTATTTGAAAGTAAAACAGATTCGAATAAATTAAATCAAAGAAGAACCTCTGACATAGATTGAAGGCAGAGATTTTTTTACAGAGACGACTTAATGTTGCTATGAGAGGTTCTGTCATAGTATCAGGTGTGTGTTGACTTGTCAAGTGTTCTCTATTCTTCAGGATGTGAGTCATTTCTCTCTCTTGCCCTTTTCCCTCTCTCCGTCTCGCTGCATACCACTTTCCCCTGCCGGCCCCTGCGGTGAAGGGCCTCGCAGGGAAAATGAAACCAAATAGAGGAGAAAAATGGAATATTGATTTTCTTTTTTTCTCTTTTGATGGCATTTTCAGGTGTCTCCTTTTTCACGCACCATCCTCTCTTTTCTTCCCTCCGCCGCATCTCGAACGGTCCGTTATCACCTATAACAACAACCAGCACAATAGTCTCCTTGTTCGCCGCGCTGCTCTTTGATGAGGTCTCAGAAGGTCCTGGTGGAATAAAGTGGGGTGAAGTGTGTGAAATAGAGAAAGTGAGTGTGTGTGTGTGTTTTCCCTTTTCAGAATCACGCTCCGGACGACCTGTACCTGATGACCAAGAACCCACAAGATTCACCCCACAGCCCCGATCGACTGGAGATAGAGTTCAGAAAAGGTTGGTGCACTTGTTGTGTCAACTGTTCATTCATCTGTTAAGATGGACAACCTCTTCAAGCGAATCACTGCTGAAGATGGAAAAAACTTGAGATTTGAATTTTTTAGGTCTGATGTTATGTCGGGGGTGGGGTGGGGGGTTAGTGGGAGTAGGGGTTGGGGTGGGGGGTTAGTGGGAGTAGGGTTGGGGTGGGGGGTTTAGTAGGAGTAGGGGTGGGGTGGGGGGTTAGTGGCGAGTGGAGCCGGCTCTCTTCCTTGCGTCCACTGTGTCCTTCAACAAAAGGGAGAGCCTTCGTGACCTCTTCCCTTCCTGTGCAATGAACTCCAGCTGGTGACAGTAGGAGTCCATCACCTTCCTGGACGTGACCACCTCCAGGTCCTGCTGGATGAGATGGAGGAGCTCACAGAGGCTCTCAAGAGACGGCCCATCTCCGTTCTGCAGCAGCCTCTTGATGCAGCTGTGCATCACTTTCTCACCCAGAACCTTGGATTTGAACAGCTCCCCAAGAAATCTGATGGTATTGAGGGAGCGAGGGGAGGGGCTGGCGTTGTTTCGCTCTTCTCTCAGCCGATCAAGCACCCTCACGTCCCTGACTGGGTCCAGAAAAGACCCCTTTTGAGAAATGTCCTCCATTACAAAGCTCTTCCTGTACTCGGCCTGGCAGTGTTTGACAAGCAGAGACCTGAAGGAGACGCTGTCTGATGGGACGTTGACCTGAAGAGAAGAAAACCAGAAGGAAACATTAACACAAATGCAACTCACATACTCATAAACATAGTGATTTTTATCCTCAACTCAAAATGAACTCATCATTTGATTAAATTAATTTTATAACCTGCAAAAAAGATAAGCTGCTCAACTAGAAAAAGGATAAAAGAAGCTTCCAGTCATAGATGCATAACTTACTGTTGAGAGGAGTTGGCACAGCTCGGCAAAGAGTCCAGCAGAGTTGGGACGCTGCATGGCCCTCTCAAAAATGAGCTCAACCATTTCCTGCAGGCTCTCCTCAGTGTCCATCATCGTGTCCCTGAGCTGAGTCACGAAGGCTTGAAAGTTTTCAGTGACACAGCTGATGGACTCCTCGGGCTTGACCTGCTCCTCCTTGCTCACAGGTTCTTCAGAGGCAGCTGGAACTTCATCCTCTGTCTTCTCTGTCCTCTTATAGGAGGCAGTGTTGAGAGAGACAACAGGCTTGGATTGAGGCCATGGTTTGTTGTCGCCCCTCCAATCAGGTTTGTTTCTTGGCTTCCTTGAGGAGAACACACCTGCCTCCCTGTCACTTTGCCTCTCGAAGACCTTTCTCTTCTCTCCCTCCACAAGAACTAACATGTTTTGCTTTTGTTTTGGCATCATGTTGATCCAAAGAAATCTTAGTTGTCTTCCAGTGAAAGAAGTAATCCAAGTTCAACCAACCAAGTAATCAGAAGAAAACCAGTTGAGGACTGAGTGTCTGTCACACACTTCTAAACCGTCTGTAGAGAAGGTAATGCTCCTTGGTACCCTGGTTTCTGAAATGTGATGAAGAGCAAATGCAATCACACTCAATGTGTGTATCAACTGTTTTCCTTGAATCTAAACTAGAGAATGCAGGGAGGGAGGGGGGTTGCTATGGTGAGATGCATGTTTCTGTGATGCAGTGACATGCATCATAGAAACAACCAAGAATTAAAAAATGCAGAAAAAGCTTAAATTTAAAAATGCACAATTCAAACAATAACATTTTGAGTAAAAAATCCCAGAGGAAGTTTCTGAAATCTGTCACCCATCAAAATCAGTTTTGGTACATTTTGTTGTAAACCATGAACACAGAGGAAAAGAAGTTTGTTCTCATGGATTGAATGTTATCAGTTCTGAAAATCCGTCCGTGTCCACTCTCGCCTGTGTGTCTTCATGTTACTTAACATTGATGGTCGTAGCCACAGGGCTACAGCTCTAATGTTGACCCGGCTGCACTTTATCACCATTCCTGACCACCCAGACTTATCCTTAACGCCTCACAGCATAACTTAGTGCAAGGCTGCCATGTTTGGCCCGGGGGCACACACACGCACACACGCACACAGGCCGGAAGCATTAAGTCCAGCTAATACACTGAGCCCTGAGGGGCCAGAGAATCATTAGATGTATTGCCACAAGGATCGGGCTGAATAGTGGAAAGTGTCATGTGTTTGTGCAAAGTGAAAATGGCAAGAAACATCCCAGCCTGAGGCAACAGGCACAGATGTCCCTTCATCCCTGGTCACTGGTGGTGACGGCTGAAGATCACAAGCATCAATTGGCTGAGAGACACTAGCTCCTCTGATCACACTGACCTGACAGCTTTACGAGCCAGAATAGTCATTTTAACCGAAGTTTAGAGAGTTGGTAGGAAGTTTGGTGAAGTTTGAGATCATTAACGTCAAAGCAGCAAAAGTGTTTTTTTCTTAAAGTGTCATATTCAATGTTGTAACATTGAAGCTCAGTTTACCAGTTTCCCCAAAGAAAATGTTTAACTATAAAACAAGTTGGCGTCACTGCGGCTCGAGGTGCTTTTGTAAAACGGTGACGCAGTAGTAAAGCCCAGTCTGGTTTTGCGGGTTCATTGCAGGCCTGCGCTCCATTTTCACACATATTCTTTGCCTTTATTGAGCACCCTATGACAAAAGATGTTTTAGTTGTCCACACAAAGGCCCGAGCCTACTCCTCCCTCTGAGCACAAGATCAGCACAAGAATGTTTCATTTCATTCCCCCTCCCACCTTTTCATCCCTGCCTTTCTCACCAAAGTTTTCTCACTGATTAAAAAAGAATATTTAACGACAGGAACCTTTTCCCCCGTCAAGCAGTCCATTCCCCATTCCTCTCCCTCTCTAAGAAGAAAAAGAAAATCATCCCTCCCTCCTTTCATGCCAAAGGAGTGGAGAGGAAAAAGAGACAGAGAGGAAAAATGTAAAGCAGTAATTTTTCCTACAACTGTGTCTGCGCTCCCATTGTCTGCACTGTTAGGCTGCAAAAAACTGAAGAAAAGGATCACGGCAGGGAAAAAAAAAAGACCCCTCAGTGGATGATGGAACCGGCACGATGGAGAGAGCGAGAGCAGGGACGAAAAGGCCCAGCCTCTTCACTCCCACGTTCAGACTCTACCGTAATTTATTTGAACTTTTAATCTAATTATTAGGTATCTGGGAGGGGAGGGACTCTAATAATGCACCGTCCACACGGATCTCTCCTGCACTGAGAGGTACTTTTTCTCCTTCCATGGGAGCCACCACAGTTCCCGCGATATGAGAATGGGCCGTCGACAAAGCCCTTGTCTAAGAAAATTTGTCAAGTCCTTCACGTGTCAGCCCTATCGGGGTTTTGTAAACAGTGGCTGAGAGGCGGCCAGGAGGGCTGCCCTTCTCTTCAAAGCTGTTTGACTGACAACTGCAAGCATGCTGAAGTATGTAATGGGACCGAGCGCTGGACGCACGGAGAGATTATACAAATGGCTATATTCAATTCTCAGCACACACACGGACACACACACTCTCATGGACACTGTGTTTGTTTGCTGCCTCCACCTTTGGCCTGTGTTGCTCATTGAAGGCCGTGAATGAGCAGGTCCATGACAGTGATTGATGTGCACTTGGTTTAAGTGGCTTTGGAGAGGAAGTGTGCGGAGCGAACGTGGGTGTCTTTAATGAATATTGTGTGTGTGTGTGTGTGTGTGTGTGTGTGTGTGTGTGTGTGTGTGTGTGTGTCCTGGGTTTTTTTTGTTTACTGTAGCCATTAGGTTTTAGTAAGGCTATTGTCAATGCACAGTCCTAATATGGATAACTGCACAAACCTCTTTGTGCGTACTTTCACATTTTGAGCCTACAACCTATACAGAGTGAGGACATTTTTGCCCGTCCTCCATTATTGTCCCACTTTTCATGGGCTGTTTCAGGGGTAAGACTTTAAGGGTTAGAATAGGTAAATGTGTTAGGCATTTAGTTTTGATGGTTAAGGTTAGGGTAAGGGGCTAGGGAATGCATTATGGCAACAGTGTCCTCACTAAAATAGATTTACAAATGTGTGTGTCTAAAACAGGACGATGGCCATGAATCCACAAGTGTCTCCTGCACATGCGCGTGAACACGCACACAAAAAAAAATCTCCTTGCTAAAGAGCGCAGGGGTAACAAAGCTGCGTGTGTAATTGAATTAGGTGAAGGCCTGCCCACGATTTCACAGCCTTCAAATGAGCAGGGCCTTTGAATTTATTAGCCCTTCTCACCACCTCCTTTTGTAACGGCTCTCACTTTCATCTGACGACTATTGATTTCAGTGACGGAGATAATGAGCACTTGTCAGCAGACTTTTATAAACTCTGTATTTTTTGGTCAATTGAAATTCATGTGACAGCAGTTTTCAGAAAGCTGTTGATTAACTAGGGTGTGTTAAGGTTACATTTACTTTATTATCAACTCATATAAAGTATAAAATGGACGTTGTGTATTATGACAGTGCTTAATTTCAACAGATTTTAAAGATGAAGTAAAGTTTTGGGAAGATCATGCAAACTCATGGAGGGAAGGTCTTGAGAGGAGATGAAGATCTCTGTTTTACGTCATAAAGATCTGAGTTAGTAACTGCAGAGTGACAGAAAATACTTAAGCTTTTGTATTGTTTTCAATATTATAATGCTTTTACACCAAAATTTGCAGTTAAATTAGGTTTTTTATTCACGGGCAAAGTCCCTAAACTCTGTTCCTATTGTCTGTGGAGGAGTTTACCTGTGTTTTTCCCCCAGTGCATCATGTTTGACATCATGAGTACACTGAAAACTGAGGAGCCCTGTCTTGTCAAATCGCCGCACCTTGGTGTCACGTTTCTGTGGAAATGTGAAGATTCTAGTAAATATTATATGCAAACAGAATTTGTATGCTTGGCTTAGCATAAAGGCTGCAAGATGGGGGAAACAGCTATGTGTCGGAAACCTCCCTGTCTTGCCAGTGTTGCAAATCGCTGTTGCACGTTGCTTAAAGATGTAAAAACAAAAAAGTATGCAAACGTTCATGGCTATTTAGAAGCTAATGCTTGGAAGTTCAATATGCATCGTAACGTTGCATCGGAAAAAAGGTGCAGTGTCCAGACAGCAAAAATAAAGAACAAGAAATAAACAGAAGATCACTCTTTCATTGGTTCTTCTCTCTGGTGAAATGCACTCCTGGGGATAGGTTTTTGCTATCTGAGGGCACAAAGGAGCTTTTCAATGCACAATTATTTATATGTAAGATTTCAATATGTTATATGAACATCTTTTCACTTTAGGAGTTCCTGTCAAGGTGACCAATCTGAATGACGGCTCATTCAAGGACATACCCCTGGACATCTTCTCACTCCTGAATGAGATTGGGTGAGCACTTTTCTGTTGCTTTTACACATTTCTACAAATCTTTATTTAAAAAAAAACTTTCAACATTAGGTGTCCAACACAAGGAAGCTTCTCAGAGTAGTGTGCGTAAGTTTGCCCAGAGGTGATTAAGTTCACCACCTCTAAAGGATGTGTGTCTGTGTCGCAGCTGAGCTGGGATGAAACCCAATCACAATTTTCCCTTCCGTGTTTGTCACCGCAAAACTTCTTATCTTCCTATGCTTTCCAACTGTTCGAATAAAAGAAGAGAAATAAAGGTGAGTCGACGGACGCCAAAGGACAATCAGAAAATCCTCCATCATTAAAATCATAGTAAAGTTACTGCTGCCTCTTCAACACATGCATCACACACGAGTTATTCTAAACTAATGTCATGATTTCCATTATCAGGGGAAACCATTCAAAATGTTATATAGAGGATGTGAGGTAAAGAAGGAAACAGTAACAGCTTCCTCTCACGCTTATTATTATTATAACAGGGATGTGGATTCTTTCTGTTTCTCAAATGGGTCAAACTAAATTGAGAATATATTATTGTCCACTCAAAGTTATCTGTTTCTCCCTGTCTTAGAGGCATACATGGTGTGGGTAGGATTGACATTGTCGAGAACCGTTTCATTGGAATGAAGTCCAGAGGTAAGGAATTAAAAAATTATATTTCATTTTTAATCTGTCTTAGTGATGATGTTTTGATTCTATTAGTGCCAAATTAGTCTGACACTGTAAATGCAGTGAGATGGACATATTTGCAATTTTTACACTTTATATCTATTCAAAAACCTTTTCCTTTCAGTGTCCAGGGCTTTCATGCAATTTGCAGTTATTTTACTTGAGTGCTTTAAGTGTCACACTTGCTATTCCGCTTCCATAAAAGTGGGCTGGATGGCAAACACACACACACACACACACACACACACACACACTCTCCTCAAAGGAAATGTTTTCACCTACAGAAGTTACTTCCATTCACTTATGCTTGTACACACATGTACAGAAAACACACAGCGTGAGCGAGATGGCAGCTCGCACGCTTCACTGGATAAACACAAATACACAGACGATCACATACGTGCACATGGAGTTGAACAGGGATGTTTTTCTGTCTTTATCTTTGATATCAACAGACAACTCGATAAACACCTTTGTTGGGTTTTTACATGTGTGAGCACAGCAAATATACCAGTGAGCCGCGTGGCCTTGTTGCACACACACTCGCATGCACACACTCGTGCACACTCCTCTTCCCCCACGACACTATGTGCTATGATTGGCAAATTGACTTGCCAACAGACTGTGGCTGTGGCGCAACTTGGCAGGTAGAAATTGGAAAATGGGAAGCCCACTTTTCTCTCTCTCTCGGCTGAACAAAAGATCAGAGCTTTCTCCTCTGCTGCAGCTGTAGGAGGAGGTGGAGCACAAGGTGTCCAAGTGGTTGAATAACAGCCATCGAGTGCACTTGTTGGTCCCCTCTGGAATGGCAGTCGCGTTCGCACAATAGATAATGGGGAGTGATTGAATGGTGACATGTCATACTTATTTGTGTTGGGTCATATTTATTTGTGTGGGGTCAGGAAGGCGTCGGGGGACTGAAATGGATTGTCAAGACCGTTGTCTCTGTGCTCCAAAACATTCAACAGCCTGTGCGCCAGACTAACATTTCCCACCTGTCACGCTGCTGTCAAACCTCTGACCCGTTCCCAGGTGACGGTGTTAGCGGAGGAAGCAACGATCAGTCGCAGTGGCAAACGGCTGCATTTCTTAATGATGAACAGTCTCAATCGTTTGCTGTCAAATTCCAGGACGACACCGAAAAATAATGCAGAACATTTTAATATATTGACCTGTTTATTCAAGTCAAATGGTTTTCGTCAAATAAAGTCTTTATCTGCATGTATTTATTTAGGTGTTGCCTGTTTATGCAGGACTAACAGCTCGCCCAAAGGGTTGGAGGGGTTCAGCTCAGGGTGAATTAATTCCTGACCTGAGCCCCTGCCGCCCTGCAGCATGGTTAGCATACCTGCAGTAACCGTATAAAAGATTAAAACCTCAAAAACCACAGGGGGGTGTTGTCTCTTTAAGCTTAACTCAACTGCCACTGTTGGAGCTTACCCAGATAGCATTTCATTGTTGCTCCTTGCCGCTAAGCTACAGCTCTCTTTTGGAGCACTTAAGCCAAGTTGTGTTGGAGGGCAGTTTTAACTTATTTATCTGATGGAGCCAGCGGAAATGTCCCTACGTGCCCTCCACGGCCCTGGATGAAAAAGCCACAAGCCGTGCTTGGCTCAGGTGGCCGCCCTTTGAGGCTTTGGACAATTAGCAGCATTGCTAAGCTCCTTTTTTGGCCACCGGCACATAGCGAGTGCATCTCCACTTTCGGGTCAGGGCTGGGTGCTGCAGCGTTTGGGGGTCATGCAGATTGGAGCTCCAGCATTGAAGAGATTAAGGATTCAGAAAAGGATTTTGAAGTCAGGATGGATGGGGAATCTGGTGCGAGAATCTGTTTTGGAGGCTTGAATCAAAAAAAGTGTGACTCTCATGATGCATGGAGGAAACGGCCATGATTCGCCGAAATGAATATTATCGATAAAGCTCCTATTTATGTTGTCAGATCTGTCTACCACCTTTTTACCCTGCACCCCCCTCCAATCCTTTTTTTTTTGTTTTAGCTGACATTTGAGTGACAGCTTCATTTTTCCTGTCATCTACCTCATCTTTTCTCCCCTCACCCCTCCCTCCCTGTCCAGAGGGGGTAAATTGCAGGGTAGGGAGAGCCCTGGTCCAGGCGCCAGGCTGGCAGGGTCCTCCTACCCTGTCATTTACCCAGGACACTGAGCACCATGAAGGCCTGTCTGTCACATGGCTGATGGCTAATAGAGTTGCTCGCTCGTAGGTGTAGTTTATGTTCCTGTGAATGGCCCCTGATGATGATGATGACAATGCTGCTGGTTGTGGTATTTATTGAAGGAAATTGTGTGTGTATATATACATATATATGTGTCATTATTTATTTTTATTACATTTGTTTTATTTCACTTTTCAGATTAAAGTTTCAATGTCATAAATCATGGGAATAATGAAATAGTGTGTTGAATGTTGGACACAGACGCCATTACACAGGCTGATCTGTTAATCTATTAATCTATGTAGTGTTTTATGCATGTGTATTTCTTCATGTTGTTGATTTTCTTGCCGTGTTTGGCAGGGATTTATGAAACCCCCGGAGGCACCATCCTGTTACAGGCTCATTTGGACATCGAGACCTTTACCATGGACAAAGAGGTCCGACGGATCAAGCAGGGACTGAGTATCAAGTTCTCTGAACTCGTCTACAATGGTAAATCACAATTATTTCCTTTATTCTGTGTGTTTAGTGACATATTGTTATTTGTAGAACAGGTAAGAGCACTCAGAAATGTAATTATTACCTTACCAGCATATTACCTAATGCTGAAAAAATGTCATCAACAATGCAAAGAAGGGGGATGCATAATTTTAAACTTAAAATTGACAGTATTCACAGTAATCCTGTCTTTCTAATATTGCCATGGTGGTCACTGCTCATCATTTCTGCCAGAGACGGCCCTGTACACCTTATATAAGAGCGAATGTGACCATGTGTACATATGTCCCTGTATGTTACGTATGTTTGCATGTGTGTGCATGAGCTTTTCTTGGCTCAGGTGTCTTAATCCTCCCTTCTGCTCGAGCTCCAGTCCCCTGCACCTTCATCCACATAATAGGATCAGCGCCATTAGAGACCGACTACTAGGCCACTTCAGTTATACCCTCCAGAGACAGGAAGCAAACACACACACACACACTTACACACAAAGGTGCTATCTTCAGAGGCAGAGCAGAGATTAAACCCATTGTAGGTTTAAATCATTAATAATTCTGCAAATAGACAACAGACGGCCTGAGTTGGGACTTATGTTAACAGTCCACATGTCCTGCATCTGTTTTGCATTAATGCGGAACAATTTATCTTCCTTGTTTGAAGTTATTTCTCTATCATTAGAGAAGTAGCAGCAGTCTGAGTTGGTCTTGTACTGATGCAGCATGATGCATTCGTCTTGTATGTTATATGTTTAATTTTCCCAAAGTATTGTAATTTTTTTGTCTGTTGACTATTTGAAATAAGCTATTTTAAAACATCATGTTTGTATCTGGAGGCATGTTAAATATATTTTTCATTACTTTTTAAATGTCTCAAGTTGACACATGAGCAGAACTACCATGAAGAAAAACACAAAATCAAGAATTCACCCTGAACCGAAATGGGGCCCGTTTTTGACTGTTAAATCAGAGGTAATAAAAGCAGGGAAGAATTGTGTCTTTGAACGTGACCAGACGATGAGGTGGAGGTCAGCCACTGATGAGAGAAGGACCCCTGCTGAGTGGGGCGTGCCTGACCTCTGAACATATACACACATAGCCTCTGCCCATCTGTCCCAGAGACTGACGGGCCAGAGAGAATGGGAGTAAAGACAAGGGGGGATGTGAAGTTCACCTGGAAGAGAAATCAAATCAAAGCACAGACAGAAACATCTTGTGAGGAGCAACAACACAGACCCCTTTAGACCATGATCTGAATGGAGGATTTGCGTATTGTGTTGTGCCATTGTCTGATTAATATCAATAAAATAATAAATGTAAGTAAATATGAATACAAATGTCATGAGACTTAGTCATAGGGATCAGTTACAGCAATCAGGGGTTTGTCTCGACTCTGTGTTAAAATGAACTGAATCCAAAACCTTATTTTTTCAAACCTTTAAATTTGATATGCTCTTTGTGACATGCAGTGTGTTCCTATTTCCTCAGGTTTCTGGTACAGTCCAGAGTGTGAGTTTGTGCGACACTGCTTAGCCAAGTCCCAGGAGAACGTGGAGGGAAAAGTACAGCTGTCCGTCTTCAAGGGTCAGGTCTATATCCTGGGACGAGAGTCACCCAAGTCCCTTTACAACGAAGAGTTGGTCAGGTAAGGTAAAGTGTGTGTGTGATCAAGGTTTAACTCATGTTGTGGGGTCTTAAACTTATTTACATAGTCATATTATGGGGACTTGTCTTCCTGATGGGGACAACAAGTGAGTCCCCATAACAAATCCTAAAATTTTAAGGTGAAGAAATTTTTTAAGGTTAGGTTTAGGGTAAGATTAGAGTAAGGGTTAGGCAAGTAGTCACTATGGTTAAGGCTGGTGGTAAGATGTGAACTGTAGTTAGGTTAAGGTTCGGGACATGGTTTTGGTTCATCTGTACACAATGAATTGAAGTCAATGCAAAGATCTGACTGGATAGGTGCACAAACCTGTGCGGTCCAGGTATTATTCATGTTGTGAGGATTTACAGTAAATCTGTTTATACAGTCACATCATGGGGACTTGTCTTATAACTTTAAATCCTTAGACGTTAAGGTGAAAATGATTTAAAGTTAGGTTCAGGTTAGGGTTAAGCAAGTGCTATGGTTAAGGTTAGAGTCAGCTTTCAGGAAATCAATGTAAGTCAATGTAAGTGTGTGTGTGTGTTTGTAGCCTTGTGTCAGTGAATCAAAGTGTGTGCTCGTTCCTCGTCGACAGCTGTGTTTGGCTGCCCTCGGCCACAGTGCAGCTATTCCACATGTCCACCAATCGGCTGAGTCGTTGGCTCATTCTGCCCAACTTCTCTTTTGACCTCCAAGTCAACGTATTGAACGCACCCTGCCTCACAAAGACATCAGAGAAATGTCGGGCTCAGTTCCTGCAGGGCAGCCCCCCCCAACCGCCCCACCTCACCCCGACCCTAACCGCCCCCCCTCCACCGCACCCCCTTGCCCTCTTAGCCACTCAAACAGTGGGTTTGTTCAGGAGGCTGACCCCTCATGCCCTCTGGGCAGGCTCAGCACTGACCAATGTAAAAAAAAGAAGAAAAAAAAAGAACTCCATATGCCTCAGTCACACACACTCCAGTTGTACCCTAGAGTCAGAGAGCTAATGGCGTTTTCAGCCAGAGAGGTGATTCCACTGGGCCTGTGAGAGGAAAGCGTGAGGGTGTCATGCTAGTTAAGCAGGTCAGAAAGAGAGAGAGAGAGATGAGGAGAAGTGCCTCACACATTCAGCTAGTGTTTGGGAGTGAGATAAAGAAATTGTGCATTCATTCTGCCATTTCAACCTATATATCTTTTTCTCAGTTTTTATTCTGTTTCTTGTTTTCAGTAAATCTCTAACTGCTGAGTCACTCTAGAAAAACTATGTATCGTGGATCTTTCTGTTGCTTGGAAACTCTCACTAGTGACCTGACCTTGTTCTCATTTCATAACTTCGCCTTGGACGACACATGAGTGTGGCAGGGGTGTAGTGTTGTGACATCACAAAGTCCTCAGGGCCACCGACAGATGGCTGAAGTTGGTCTCCCCATAAAGGAGCTCAATACAACTGGTCCTAACAAAAAACAGCAGTCTCAGCTGCAAGCACACACACACACACACACCCATGGATTTCTGATAAAATCTATATTAGTGGGACAAATTCTGAGAAGTGCTTCATACAATTTTGGTATTTATTTAATGGAGACAAATTTAGAATCAAACTGAAATCAGTGCAGTGCATATGATGATTGATGTAATTTCTTTTTCTGACAGTTCTCTATTGAACAAGGTAATAAAAAACACAAATTGATGCTCGGATTTAATAAAAATGAAGCTTTTTTTAAGATCGATTGGTGCAAAGTCACAGTTATTATCAGCATGACCAGTGATCAGTAAATTCTTAAGAACACAAATAGTAATAGTAATAATAGGCGGTGCCTATGATATAAGCAGGATAGTCCAATGTTATATGTTTTATTAGCGTTATGGTGATCACGACATGTACAGTGTAAGTGACATTTATCTTTACCTAATAGAGATACACCTGGAAGCAGCAGTCTCTCTCTCTCTCTTTCTCACTCATACACACACACACACACACACACACACACATAAATCCCTGCTGGCATCCTGTTGTCGCTCCACAGGCAACAGTAAACGGCGTCATTAACACAGTGGTAATACAGCCCGTCACCGCACCCATCTGAGACAGAAATGTCACCCTGCTCACTGTCCGCTGGCTCCACTCTCAATTAGACTGCAGGGTTTCTTAAAGAAATACACAAAATATCACATGCTCACCCACACACACACAGACACGCACAGACACGCACACGCTCAGAGTGCCCCATTCTTTGAAGCCACTCACTCATAATCATGTTCAGGTGCCGGGTAGGGAGCCTTGTATTGAGAGTTGATGATTTAGTTGTCGCTCTTTCTTTTTATAGTGTTTATCCTATCATTTGTTGGCAATTTCCTCCTTTGCTAAGTGCTTTTGAAGAATGAGTGCAAGCTGTACATTGGGTGTTGCAGGGAGGAGAGGAGGGAGTGCATTAAGCACTGCAGGTAGAAACTGCTGTAATTACACAGCACACGGACACTCTTTGTGAGACGCTCGCGCACGCTAAGAAGAGACGTCTGCGGTGAGCAGCTAAACATGACACGAAACAGGCAGAGGCACAAGTTATAGATTTACTTCTGGATAGACTGGAAGACAGAAAACGCCAGATTACAAAATCATCTTCACACTTAGCTCACAGCTGATATGATGGGATTGTTTGAAAGTGCGTTACATGCACCTTTTGTGTGCATTTGTACATGAGCGTGTTTTCACTCTTTCTTTATTGATTATTCATTATTCAGGACAAACAATGCTACAGAAGAGCATTCAAGGGAAAATCGATGGGAGACGTCATTTCAAAAGAGCAGATTATCAGTGATCCAGTTATTCCAGAGGCAGATCAGGCTCCGTGTCTGTTACTTTACTGTTAACTCCAAACATTTCAGTCATTTTGTTGCCAGAGTAACCGTTTACCTCCGTCCTACTTGTTTTCCTCCAACCTTGGATTTGATGATCGTTAACCCTCGTCTCTCTCTTGCCTTTAACTCCAGCATGGATGTGCAAGGAGACTACGACCCATGTGACGCCTCTGGATTCATCCGGATTAACGCTGTCAGGTTAGCGCCCTTTGCACCGTAATATTAACTCCAAACAGCTGGAATGCATGATCCCGTAAGTAAATATGTGTCTGTATAAATAACACTCGTCTTCTTCTTTTCTTCTCTTCTTGCTCTTCTCCGCAGGTTAAGGGAGCACCATCGTTTGCAGGGTTTCTCCAGCACCAAGCAGTAACTGCTGCAGCCCGGATTTTCCTTTACACCTTCCTCTTTCTGCTGTGTCATAAGAAGTTGTAGCTTAGGACTCCATTGTTCACCCTCCACCTTCATTTTTATTGTTAGTTGTATTAGCATTAGCACACCAGACACAAACATTAGAGTCTAACCAATGTTGATTTTTTTGGAGCCAATGCCAATACCGATATAAGTGAGTAAAAATCCAAATACAATTATATATTGGTTTCCTGGGTGGAAAGGTGTGAAAAAAGAAAATGTGAGTTGAAGTAGAATATTTCCTGAATTTGTCTGGTTCTTGGAAGTTTAAACATTTACAAATGATTTGTTGTAGAAATAAAATAGTAAATTGGGTTTTGTTTTCCTCAGTTCTTTTTTTTATTTGTTACAGAAAATACTAATCTCTCTCCTTGTCAACATGAATGTGTTTTTATAGTAGTTTTTAGATTAATAGGTAATGTCTTTGGTTTATAGCCTATTTATTTATTTATTATTACCTGCCTGTTTAAGTGTTGGGGCCGCACAGTCACTGCCCTCCTGAAGATCCCGGGGCAACAAGGAGACTGTATCATACTTGTGCAGGTTGGTTCTGTGTAAAAGTGAACACGGTGGCTCGGTGATAGCCGCTGGTGCGGAAGTGATGAGGCCATTTCTGAGCTCAAATGGCACAAGTCAGATGGAAAGAAAACTAATTGGCCATATATGTATATTTCACCTCTCAGCATGGGGACCCCAGGCTTTAAAAACAGAGGGAAGAGGCAGAAGTCTTTTTTGGACAAAAGATGCAGTATTGTGTAACTGATTATTACCTTTTTTGAAAACTAGACAAACATGGTACGGGTGAGCAAGGTGCTGTTTTTCAAAGCTCGTTTTTCAGTGAGGAAAAGTGTTACCACAAGGATGCACTGATGACATTCATGTACACAGTTAATCCCTCTAATGGCAGCTACACAGTTAACGAAAATCTGCAAAATCTATTGTTTTTAAAGGAATAGGTTAACATTTTGGTAAATACACATGAATTTTCCTTAACCAAGAATGTCTTCACCTGTCCATTGGTTGTTGGTTTGTATGTATGATGGTGGAAGGATGTATGGGTCAGGGAAGAACACATTCAAATTTGGAAGATTTTTTGACACTTTTACTGATTTTCCAGGGAACATTCAATAAATCTGGACGAAATAACAGGCACATTTAGAGGACTCATATGTATAAGTGTGTACAATCATGGTAAGTGACATATTTGTGGGAATAATAATTGCCACAACAATGTTTTTCTGAACACGTAAGAGGCATTAAAACCTTCATGGGATGTTTTGAAGAGTCTCTTTAACTCATAATTACAGAGTTCAGGATATGAAGCTGACACTGTGTGTGAGATTTGTATGTTTATATGTTGGTAGGTGTTTAAATGATGTCCTCTGTCCATTTTAGAAAGATCTATATATCCCCCCTCACAGTTTGTAGGACAGCAGCTGCTTCTGTGTAAACCTCAGTCTCCACCACTGAAAGGTGTCAGTCCTGTATTGAGGTGTTGGGCACGACGGGCCCTTACGGTAGAATCCACAGGCACAGGAGACCCCCCGCCAGCTCTAATGGGCAATAGTGATCCTCGGACCCTTTCAGTCTTGCGAGAGCCCGTCAGCCCCCGCTCAATTACACGGCAGGCGTCTCAGCCTTTGCCTGGTCAATTACCAGACAGCCCCTGCATTTACTGTCGTGCACACACAGGTTGCAAGATAATCAGTGTCCAAAATTGCCCGGTTAGAATGAAGGGATGGATGGAGAGGTATTCAGATTAGCCAGTCAAGCTGAAGGGGAGGTAGGAGGGATGGGGACAGCTATCAATCTCAATCTAGCTTTGGCGATTGGAGGGGGAGGATCGCCATGACCTTTCATCTTTGTTTCTGGAAAGATATGATCCTGGGAAATTTGTCCTGATGTGATAGTGTTGTACAATGTGTATATTTGTTTTAGGGTTAGGGGGAAAAAAAGGTTCCTGCTTCCGGGTTCAGTTCGATTCAAACAGAGTGTGTGCATCTACCTCGTCTCATATTCCATGCACCTTCCCCTCCTTCCTGTACCTGTCTGCCCAGCCAGCCAGGTATGAAAACTGGCTGACACCTGACCAAGGGAATTAATCATCCTTAACCCCGCAACAATTACCCCTCATTAACCACTCTGTGTCTGCCTCTCAGGGGAGAGCGCTGTAACAATGGAACGACATGAAAGTTGGCGGCATCACAGGACCGGGCCTTAATGGACACTCCAGTGTCAACCGTGTCTCCTCGGGACTCCAGGTTGACTAACCTTCAAGTCCTTGTCACTCTCCCAACAGCAGACATACAAAAGAGGCTTTTGTTCGGGACCAGAGTCCATGACCTTTTGTGTTGAAGTGCAGAAGGCCCCTGGCGTTGAGAGGACAGTCGTGATGGGAAACGACGATTCAAAGTTTCGGAGAAGAAGAAAACGTAGAGACATTTAAATTTAAGGTGGAAATAATTGCTTAATCATGCAACTAATAGCTTTATAAATGGAAAGAGGACAACTTCTCCTTGTTCATCTTCTTCTTATTATCATTATTATTAGTATCAGAAGTACTATTATTATTATTATTAGACTTTGGCTGGTGTCTGCTGTTTGATAATGGCAGGAGTAGAAGTCGCAGGGATCAATTTCTCTTTATTTGAAGCTTTTGAGTCTGAATCTATGATCGATAAGTCATTAATAAACTGATTTTTATTTTATTGATCAAAGCAATGGCTGGAAATATTTTAAAAAGGCCCTTTTTTGCAGGTAAAGTGATTTTAAACCTGATAACTGAAATTTGTCCTTATCAGTGTAAATAAATTATCTAATTAAATCAAATCTATCTATTTACCATCAAGAACACACTTTATATACATGTATATCTTATTAGACAGAGTGATATGAAAAGGAAATAACTGAACACACACATTTTGTCCACACATCTCTTTATTTTATTAAATTAGATTCCTTTGTCATATAATACGTCATTGTATCTCGTGATTTCAAAACAAGTTTTTAAAGACAGGTGCTGTGTCATTAATAATGATCAATAGTGGTATTTGTCTCACCATTCAGGAGGTGAATGAACAGTTTAAATAACGGATTAGTGACCTTGTACTCATAGTCCAGTGATTTCAGACATTTCTTAACACACTTAGTGCAAAACTTAATTAAAGTTCATACCCAGGAATTTACCCTGCAGCCATGATATTCCTCTGTGGAGTAGGCGGGTGATAATTACCTGAACAAAGCACATGAGAATGTTTTCTGTCTTTTTATCCATCAGAATATTTTGTCATGTTTGTCATTCAATCCATGCTCCTCGTCTACCTGTCTGTGCGGAGACGGCTCCCGTGTGCACTGACCCCCACTCTCTTAAAACACAATGAAGCAGGAACAATGACCACGGAGGGTTAATTACCACCAATTAGAGGTAGAAGTGGCTCCTTCACTGTGGTTTGTGTGTAACCCAAGCTCAGGCAGGCGCACAGGGGATCTATCTCCTGCTTTTCCTTCACCTACCTCCAGGTGCCAGATCGGATCATTCAGAGATTTGATTTAATTTGTGCGTGTGAACATTTTCTGCTCCCTCATCTCCTTAGATCACTGGATATTTCTGTGTGACTTTTCTATTACCACCATCACATTTTATTCAACTTTATTCCTGCTTGTTTGAGGAACACTCAGCGACAGCTCAATAAACTGTCATTTCTTGTTTCTAAACATTTCACTTAATGCTGCTGTCTTTAGCAGGTAAGGGTTAATGGACGGGTCCCCTGAGGTTTGTGCAGAAAGCTAATGGGCCTGGCAAAGCTGATGAGGTCACTCCCTTACTGCTAAAAAACAATGAGTAATTTACAAGCCAGGATATCACGCCAATAGTGCAGGCTTACTAATAATATATTATTTATATTTATACCTTTTATAATCAGTAGATGTAGCCGGATAAAAAGTAACAAGGGGATAACTGGCTCTCTATTCTCAAATACAAGGGTGAAATATGTGTCAAGTAACTTTCCTTAAGGTGGAGTAGTTGGATTGAATTGTGAAAGTGACGCTGAGCAATCTAGCATTTAATTGACATTTGTTAATTAATACCACATCTCAGATCACTTATTGGTTGTAAATGCCACTGATGTCCCCAAACAGCACTGATTTTTCCCTAATAGCTGACACGTCCACTTCACCCACCCTCTTGAAATGTGATCTCCTGCTCCAACATCAGACGACCATCTGTGAAGAGCCATCAAAATACAACGGGATACAGTTTGCCTACAGGCGAGCTAACATCCGTGGATCCTGTCTGTGTGTGTTTTCCTTGATGTCGAAGCCTATTTTCTGGTGTCAAAGGACATCCATATGGTGACGTCCTGAAGATCTATAGACAGATGGGACCATTACGGTCAAAGCCCCTGGCTTTGTTTGGCCTGGGTCGGTGATGAAATATTGATGGAAAAATAGAAATATTTTGCCTGCTGCTCAATGTTGCTCATCTAAAAGGGTTAATGTGTGTGAGGACTTCCCTGTCTCCTGTTACAGCGGAATGAAGCTCAGCCACCCACTAACACTGACTGGACTGAAGTCTGCAGCCTCTGTGGGCTAACAAGAATCAATAACCTCTTCTATGCCGGGTTAAATTACTCTGTTATAATTGATCTGGGAGCTGAATCGACAGCTATGTTGGGTAGTGGGCTGCTAACACTTTGACATTTGACATTCCTAAGTTAGACATTTTGGGAAACACTTGAGTGTTTCCTGGTGAAGCCACAGTCAAAAGCTTGTTAGTTAAGCTTAGCTAAGAGTGGAGACAGGTGGGTTCCGTCGAAACCATAGACCGTATATAAAGATGGACGACGCGTCTCCTTTTCCTTCCACTATCCAAAATAGAAGGCAAAATATCCTGGATATGAACGCAGCCATCTTGGGCATTTGGAGCCACAGTCTGCACTGCAGCAATCGATGTGACGAAGTCCTGCTGATACATGTGCTTGAACAATCATGAGTCAGTCTCAGCTGTCAATCATGTTTTATTTCCTTTTTGTAGCATCAAATCACAAATTAAAATCAAATTCGCAGAAAAGTTTGCACTCGGACAAACACCAACATGATACGAACTATATACCTATGACAGAAACCATGTTCGAGACTTGTACTTTTGGCTTTTTAATTTCGTCCACATGATATCCACTAATATGGACGAGGACGGATTTACAGCCTGTACTGCAGCCAGCTACTGGAGGCATTCGAGTTGCTCTGAATTCACTTTTGGGGTTTTCGTCATGTCGTCCATCTTAATATACGTATCTAATTTTGATTTTTTTTGGCTGGTTGTGATTCAAGTCCATGCAGTTTGATTCTTGTTGCCAGTTGTTGAGACCTGTTGAGCCACTGAACTGTTCCCATCCATACAAACAGATCAACTTCCAGACAGTAGCCCACCTAAGAAAACAGAAAGGAAGAATTCAGAAAGAGAGAGTTCAGTGTGCAGGATGTCTTTTCCAATCCAATCCAAAACTGTTTGACCTGCTGAAAGTACTGCACTTGTAATCAATGTTATAATCAAAATATAATTTCAGTCCCTTTTTTTTTTAAATCAAAGTTGCTGTTAACAAAAAGCCCTCCTTCACTGTCACCCTCTCATCCACTTCCCAGTGGTGCAGCAGCAGTAATGTAGCATGTTTATCTTAAATCAATAGATTTATCTCCCTCATTTGCAAGGGGACTTGGACCTGTGCCTCCCCCCTTCCCCTCCTCTCCCGGGGGTCTACTGTTGGGGTTTGTTTGTTGGCACACACTCTTTATGTTCCTTCGATCCGTCGCTCTGCGAGGTGGTGAATGGATGGCAGGCCTATCAGGTTCAACGTGGGTATGCTGGTAGTTTTTTCGGCCCCACTCTCAGTGAATCCCTTGGATAAACTAAATGTTTAATGGCGCTGGTTATTTGGTTGTTATGGCACGTGTTATGATGGATGGTAATGCATCGTTTTCAGATGGTGCCTCACAGGGTGAGCAGACTGTTTGGGTGTTTAACTGGCCTTCATCATGAGCCAAGCAAATATGTAATGGAGTTATATTCAAAGAAGTTTTTCTCAGATCTTTTAAAATCAAATTCTTATTTCTTATACTAGATACTTCAAATATGCACTCTGTGCAGGTACACAAGATACTGAACCCCAAATTGAATTATGATAGAAAAAAACACTGCATATAATAGCACTGTGTGAATGAATGAATGTGCTTGCTCTGTAAAATGTAAGTGCTAGAAAAGTACTATATGTACAATCCATTTATCATAAATATGTATACCTTTAATGCCTCGCATGACAATGGTACTGAGTTTAGTTCTGGATCCTCAAACTCACATCATAAGAATGAGTAAATCTCACCATGTGTCTTTTGGCTGTCTCTAGAATAGTCTGTCTGCACTCCTTTGTATGCATGAAATGAGGAAAAACATGTTTTGCCTCATGTGAATGTGAATGCATTGCCACCTTAAAGCCGATCGAGCCGCAATTGTTGGCGGAGCATCACTTGCCGCTCTGCACCTCTGTGAGTATGAGCGACACAGCAGTAGGTGAGGGTTTTATCTTGGAAGTAGATTCAACACCAACAGAGTACATGAAAGATAGATTCCACTTTTAAAATGCCTCAGACCCCAATGAGCTGTGGGGACTGCGAGAATCAAAACACTCTGTGCTTTGGATGAATAAAAAAACCATTTTGTGCATCTTTGAAACTCTTGCCTGCTGTTGTGCTTTTATTTCTGCCGTGTCTGGTGTTTGGGTCCAAGCAGCGCCACGTCTCGTCCTTAAGAGAATCTTTTTTTTCGAGGGCTTGTTGTGTGGTGACAGCAGAAGAATTACCTGCAAAATGCTCTTTTGTCAGCTCACTGTGTGAAGAGCTAACAAACAAGACCATTTAGCTATTATTTCCTCTCAGTCGCAGATACACACAGCAAGGCCGACGTTTATCAAGAAAAGGGGCCGACTGAGGGAGAGGAAGGCAAATAGGACAGGTGGAGGGAGAGGCCAGGAGGGATGGAGAAAAAGACGAGGATGGGGAGGGGGTTATTGGAGCTGGGGAGGGGTCATGGTGTCCCAGTGGAGAGAAATAGTGGAAAACATCCGTAATTTTCACCGCGGGATCCTGTGTAATTGAGTCATTTAAAATACAGATACAGAGCTGAATCAAAGCAAAGTGGCTCATGGAGGAGGAGGAGGCTGCAAAGTAAAATGGGAGAGAGGTAAAAACAAGGAGGTAGAAGTGTGTGTCTCCGATTATTGGACAAAGCCGGTCTGTTTATCCTTTTCATCTGTCAATCTTCTCTTTCAAGACAGGATCTTACCTGTCATAGATTTTTTTTGTTTGTTTGTTATGCTACTCTTATTCTCTCCATGATCCACCCGCATCCTGTTCTGTTTATTTTTTTCCTTCTTTCTTTTACTAAATTCTGTAATTTTTTCTGAAGGTGGAGATATATTGCTAACAATTTGTGAATATACACTTAATTTTGTATCTTTTATCCGAGCTGAATTGGTCCAGAACTAATTCAAAAACACTGTGTTGGAAAACAGAGTAATGCATCTGGTTTATGAAAAAGAAAATTGACAAGCTTTAGAATGCAGTGTTCCACCCACATGATTAGTAGTTGTGCACATGATTTAGCTTAAATATAAACTTAACTTTAATTGTTATGGCTCTGTTTTAAAAGAATTGCGAAGGGCTTAAATAGTAATATTTGTTTACAGCTCTTGGGAACCATGAAGCAACGTGTGAAAAAAGGTTATTTAAAGCCTTTTGCAGCTCCAGCAGAAGGTGGTCAGGTAAACTTCCTCTGGTGAAGTAATTCGTCCATTAATCCATTCCATTATAATTATAAAATATGCTAAAACTTCAATTCAACCAGACAAAACTGACTAAAACAGTAAAAACAGTAAATCCATGACAATCACAAAAGTTAAAAACAATGTTAAAATATAGCAAAGTTAAAAGAGGCTTTATATTTTGACCCATATTTTTGTTCATTGTGTTTCTCCAGGAATGATAATATGTTCGAGCCACTCGCTTTTATTCAAATGCTTCACTCTTTATGTGTTCCTGAGTGATAGCTGTGCAGGGATACCTCAGAGGTCTCTGGATGAAACACTATCCGTTTCTTGTATCCTGCCTTTAGAAATTTACGCCCATAGCAGAACCATGGCAATTATAAAGCAATTACCGTTTCATATGGCTTGTTCTTTTCAGATTGAGGAGAGAGGAGGAGGTAAAAGCACAGTAGTTAAAGAGGAAGTGTGCCAATATAGATGTTCCTTTTTCTAAGGGCTCCAGCTGGACATGAACTCCTCTTAGCTGACCTCAAAAGAGTCACATTTGTGGTGCAATGAAATGATAATAAATAAAAGGAAAATGATCAATTCATCGGCTCACGTGGAGGATTTCTCGAACTTTGTATCCTTGAGAGAGCTGAAGCAAGCTTTCACCCGCCGTGCACTTACTCAGCTGACGAGTGGCCCTTCTGTCTTATCAGAGTGAACCTTGGGAACAAGAGTCTATTCTCTGCACAAGACAATGCCAGAGAGGAAGCCGTGTGTGTGTGTGTGTGTGTGTGTGTGTGTGTGACACCTGATCAGCCTGCTATGGTAACCACTGCTCCACATGCACACACACACACACACACGGTCTGACTTGGTTCCCACTGCTTGATTGGCAGGCCTCAAGAGACCCACACCTGATTTAACTACCTTTACTTTCTCTGCTGTTTGACCAGATGGGGCCTGAATCCATGATAGATGTCTACATGTGTGTGTGTGTGTGTGTGTGTGTGTGTGTGTGTGTTCTTATATATATATATGCATTATCTGACTGTATATGATGACCACCACCTGACTCACCCTTTGATACCAGAGCCCTCAAATCACTCCCCAGCCAGCTCCAGGTTTGAATACATTGGACGGCACATGGTAGCAATATGTCAGCGGGGCCGGGATCTTACTTAAGTCATGCTAAACTGGAGGTCTTCATTTATAGGTGCTGCTCTGGGAATAGCCCTCAGCTCCCACTTAATGTATCTGCGTCTTTTCTGGAGGTGATAACATGCCCAGGGGCGGAGGAGGAAGGGAAGTTGATATCTGTGCGGATGTGAGTTCAACTCTGTGCACCAGTCTGCTCGTCTCAAACTCAAGGTCAATCACTTCTGTTCTGCACGGGCTTGTTGAAGATAACAATACGCTGTATGCTGTTAACTCTAATGTCCTTAAAGCATATTTTTATCCTGAAGGAATATTTGACAGATTTGAGCTTTTCATATCACAATTAAAATGTCGTTCAAATGCATGTGTTCCGAGGAAAAGCTTCATTAGACCCTCAAAACATAAAGGCTACAATCACACTTTGTGAGCTCTGTCTAACTTTGCTGGACCCCACATTCACTTTTTGCCCTTTCTGCTCCACTTTGTTCAGTGAGGTTTGGATGCGATTTATGGAGCAGGAACTGTTTTGCATAAACAGTTTGGAAATTTGCAGCAATTTTCTTGCTGCTGCCATTTCCCAGATGTGCAACAATAGATGTTTCCACATGTGCAGCAAGGGAGAAAACCGACATTCCTCCATTTTCATTTTATTGTGTCAAATTGGAATTTTGTTTGATTCCGAGAAGACAGATTGAGACATTTGAATTAAATATAGCAAATGTCAGATTAAAACATCAATGTGGCTCTGAAGAAAGTACTGTAAGATATGGGTAATATGTTAATACTATTTTCCTGTTTAACAAATACTCACTGTATGATAGGTCACTATAAAACCAGGGATAAAGTACAAGGGCACATGGGGCAGTAAGATGGGACACTGCAGACTTCTCTTACTGCTGTAAGAGAACTCACAAAGTGCTGTCCCTGCTGTGAACACATTTATCTGACCTCCATGAAGAAGAAGGTAAAAGTAGAATCATGTTGGTTTGTAAGTGAAAGTTTCTCCTATTTTGTTTTATTACATAAATCTTGCTTTGTATGAACTGGAGAATCCATTGTCATGAAGGTGCTGTGGTCATGATCGACGATTTCAGTTACACTGATGATTCCTACAGACGCGCTTACAGAGTGCTGGGCGACTGTTTAAGTTCAGTAAAATTGAATGTATCGTGTGTCCACATCACATCAATTCAGACATTGCACTTCTTCAGGCACCTAAAAATATACATGTCAAGTGTGAAGCCAATAAGATGAACGGTTCTCGAGATAATCGAGCTGCAGGCAGACAGGAAGGCCGAAAAAGATGTAAGATAAGAAATTACCTAATTTTTATTTAACTTTTTGCATTTATCAGTTTATGGATTATTACTTTTGTTTACTTGTTAAATTTTTCTGAGTATTTCACATATATACTTTCCCATTTGCTGCTGACACTACAAACACCCCAAGTGTGGCATTTATCAACGATAGATCTGCTTTATCTTATTCTTTTTAATTTTACTTGCACTTTTAAATTGTATTTTGAATGCTTTGATGACATGTAGTTGAAATTCACTTTAATGTTTCCAATACACAATTAAAATAACGTCCTTTGAATGGACTTGTTGGTATAAATGGGGGATATAAGTAAACATACTTTCTACAGACATGCATCATGGTCTCTGCCAACATGTGCTTCTCGGTCATCTCGCGAGATTACGCGGAGCTTTGGCCTGGCACGTGTGCAGCTTTTTTTTTTTTTTCTTTTTTTTTTTAGAGTGGCTCTCAGCTGCCGAGGCGGATGATGATGATGGCGGAGCTGGTTCAGGGACAGGCCTCGGTGGCTCAGCCCGGAACGAAAGATGACTTCGCAGACACGATACGCCGGGTCCGACAGGTAACACGCTCTCCGTGGCGGACACTACCGGACCACACGCACCGGGCTCCGCGTGTCGGAGCCGGGGCAGGAAACTCGGTCGGGTCAGCCCGGAACCACCACCACTACTACAACCAGCCCTCATGCAGCCCAGTTAGCCACAGCTAACAGGCTAACGTTAAGTAGCAGGAGGTAGCTGAGCGCACAGATTAGAGAGTTTACCCCGGGAAGAGGACGCGTTGGTGAACAGAGTCCAAACTGTCGGGAAACCACCACACGAGTCTTTTTCGACCCCGCACACGAAGGCCCGTGGCCGTGTCGAAGTTTGTGTAACTTTGGGTTAAGTCGACGCACACTGCAACCTGTTGTCAGGGCAGAAGTTGCACTTAGCTTAGCATGCTAGCTCACTTACACTAATAAGTTTTGAGAGCCCGGATCTTGACCTACCGCAACGTGATCGAAACCTAAACGCTGAGCTTTGACACGGACCCTGAACCAACCAGCTGCCCGACACACACGCGCTGCTAGTTAACAAGTTAGCTTCTCTGAACTAGTTGTTGTCCCAGTTTTTTAAGACGCACGCTGGGAGCTTGGTTAGTAGCCGCACTCGGCTCTGACGTTTAAACCCCCTCGTATTACTCCCTTCGCCTTAATGTGAAAGCGTGTCCGTGAAAATGGAAGCAGATGTTTGCTCACAACAACAAAACCCGAGTAAGCTAGTGTAGCTGCTGTTAGCTTGCTAGCGTGTGTGCACTAACAGGCCATGTAGTGTAGCGTCATCTGTGCAAATAAGCCTCAGCTCCTGGGGGGTTCTCCACTGCTGCCTTCAAGAAATACCTGAAATCTACATAACCCTCTAGAAACCTCGCACTTATATTACTGATATCAAGCTAAATCCCCAACTGAGAGCAACAGTGTAGTTGTGCTACCATTACATTTGTCATTAGTAGAGCTGTGTGTTTGCTTTAAGAGAAGATTAGTAAACTACTATCTGTGTGTAATAGTCTGCAAATTGGACTTTAGTCACACAGCTGCTAGTTTAGCCTCCCCCAGTGTAGCACACAGTGTACCTTTGTGTGTTTAAAACCATCATTTGTAATAACTTGATTTGCAAGACAAGCATAAATTTCGGGTAGTACAATTTGAGTAATGCACATCATTAATGTCTACAAAAGATATATGTGCTCAAAGCATTTCCTGCGCAGGTACATGTTGTCTCATTTTGAACACTTCAAGTGAAGCACATGGCTGCAGCATGTCCCTTCCATGAGTGTCTGCCCCCGCTGCCCTCCCTTACTTTTCTTATCTGTGCTCACACCTTGTTCACAAGGTCTCAGATTTGCAAAACTAAAAGCTTAAGGGATATGAAGCATCCAATTTCTGGCATCAACCCCAGTTTTTGAACTTGATACTCAACGGAAAAGTTAAGGACACAAGAAGCTAAATGTGTTAGCAACATTTTGTCGACGGCTGATTTTAGGTTGTGGGTTTTGGTGCTGCAGTGAGTTAATATGTGAGTGCATTATGTACTTTTCAGGAAGGAGAAGTTATTCTGTCACTTTCATGAATGATAATATAGGAAGTTGAGGCCTCGTTGTCATGCTTCTCTACACGCATGTGTAAAGTGAGGCGTTAACTAAAAGTTTAATCTAATAGCTGCACGAGCTTAAGCTGCTTCAAAGTACAGTTCTTGTTAACCACTCTGTTTTTTGAATTAAACAGTTGATGTGATGTGTAAAGATCCATTAACTCACTTGCTTAATTTACCAGATGTTGACCTCTGCATTAGACCTCCCCTTGCCTAATTATTAGATTCTTCCTCCTTCTGCTCACCCCTCTGCTTGGTTACTGTTTGCTAAGTGCCACTGTCACTAAATGGGTCCATGTTGATCCTAAACAACCATTAACCTGTTGTAAACCAGTGAAACATGAACAACACCATGTATTGTACCTAAAAACCCTCATTGAATCAAAGTCAGAGTCATGAATGGTGTAGATTACCCAACAGTTGTGCCACAGTGGCCCATGGACACCGTGTTCTCACTTCCTAAATATAAACTAAACATACTTCGATTCCCATGTGACCAAATGCCACGTGACTTTTATTTGTCTTATTTTTGGACAAATCAGAAATAACATATTTTTAAAGTATGCAGGGAAATGAGTCTACCTCGGTCTGTCCAGTCCACAGTAGTGTTTACCCAGAGGCCTCAGAGCACACTGTGGGATCTACTGCAGGATAGACCACTACAGTTTGTACCAGGCAGTTTGCCACAAAAACCACCAGACTGCCAAAGAAAGTGACTTACTATGTTTGTATGTAGAAGCAGATTTGCCTCACTCTTCCAGTGAGACTTTAATCAATGGAATGCCTCTTGGAAATAAAGAAAATAAATTATTTTCTGAAAAAACATGAGTTACTGAACTTAACATTAATTAGTGTTGTATCGCAAAACCTTGTTGTTAAAACAGCTATTTTCATAATTGTTTTCCCATTAGATTTATATATTGATAAAAACATGTTCACCAGTTAAACACTTGATAAACAGCCAAACAGTTTTCAAATCTAAGGTTGATTAGTTATGTTTAATACCTCCTCGCCGTGCTTGCACAATGCATAAGTATATCGAAAAATACTATATTGCAATAATTATTGATATTGATTTTTTGCCCAGCCTTTATTTGGATGACTATAAAATACACTTGGTAGTAATGATAGTAGTATTACTACACCTCCCTGACAGAGGCCTGCATGTGCTCTAGCACTTTTTTTTAGTAATCTGCTCAGTCAAATTAGGTTTAAAACTCTTGTTGTATTGTTTCAGTATTGAGATATTTAGACAGGTATTGAATGTCATGATCACACGCATGTCGGTACTGTCATAAAATATACCTAACCTGAAACAGGAAAGAGGCAGGTGTTTCAGAAGACACTTCTCAACAATTTGTCTATCACTTATGAAGTAAAACCAGAAGCGCAGGTTTCAGAAAGTGTAACCATTTCCTTCTACAATGCTCTTTATGTGACTTGATGTGCTCGTAGCTTCAGTAATGTCATGTGAAGCAATCGCCCCACACCCTCTCTGCTTCCTTATTTCCATTGCTGTGCTCTGAAGTAGATAATCATCCCTGAAGGTGATGGGAGACTCTAAATGCCGTCACTATATTTTCATATTGTGAAAAAATTCCAGTCAGGCACAGAAGTCAATTTAGTGTAATTTTCTGAAATGCTATACTTTTGTATGTGAGGAGAAGTGGCAGTTTAACATGGGAGTGGAAAATGCTGTTGGCGCTGTTGTGCAGTGAAACTGAAGATTTAAGTGTCCATCACCGCAGAAAACGAGCATCTGCTTTTGGTCGACAAGTGGATGATTTAGAAAATACAACTACATGGATTTTTAGTTAAGCTGTAATGCAAATAAGTGCCCTTTTCTTTTAGTAGTGTGCAAGTTGTTGTGCACTTTGTCACAATAACACAAGGCGAAATGTGTGTGGCACGCCAGAAATATAAGGACCAGTGATCGTCAGTCACAGTGACGGATTTTGATCCAGTATTTTATCAAAATAAATATTCTGTAAAAGGTCTGAAAATTCTGTATTCTCCCATGCAATGAATAGTGTGGAGCCTCAATACCTTTGATACTAAAAAGACTAATAGACGGATGTTTTGGTTGGCGATAAAATTGAAAAGATGGTTCAGTCAGTAAGAGCTGGCACATGACAAATGTGAAGGAAATCACCAGTGATCTCAACAAGAGCTGAAGCAGACTGCTTTCAAGCTACTGTAATATTTTACAAAGTGCAGGTTTCAGCTGCTGTCAGAAAGATAACTACACACAACAGAGACTTCACAGACAGGGAACGAGTCACTTATCACAAAGTTTTGTCTGAGATGACATCTTGGTAAGGAAATGTATGTTCAAAGAATATCATCACCACTTTTTCACCTTTTCTTCCATCTGTCCCACTGTGACGTTCTCTCCAGATGGCAGCCAAAATGGGAGGAGACCAGATGCCCAACATGAACAATTCCTCTCCAGTCATAGATCCCTCCCTCTATGGCTTTGGAGGCCAAAAACGTTCACTAGACAATGGAGGTAAGCCTTTATTATGAACACACAGAAATCACTGATGCTTTAGCTTTATTTCTCCATAGCATAGAAACGTCTTCCTGCAGATTAGAAACTCTTCTGCTGTTTTCTCTGTTAAAACTGTTCTTTTTTGGGGGGGGGGGTGTTAGGCTAAAAATTGGGCAATTACCATATAAGCTGCTTTCAGACATGCACTGAATTCTGCAGTTCCTCTATATTTTTTCTGGAGGAGGTTTGAAAGCAAATGTCAAATGAGTGAGACGCTCCACAGTTTCCGCAGACTTTCTCCATCTGACCTCCTAGTATAATATCTGTAGAAATCCAGGAGAAGTCGATGTGAGAACACAGCAGGGATTCTTCTACTGGTTTCACTGCAAGCAAGTGGGAAGGTAGATGAGGTTTCTTACGTGCGACAGACGCAAAAATGAAATTGAACCAGTCTGTGCAGAGAACCTCCCACTGTGTTGTACATGTGTGAAAGGCAAACTGCGGGTAAACTCCGTAGCCAATTCTCCGTATTTCACCAGCAGGTCATGTCTGAAAACAGCTTTAGTTTCACCTCATTTTCCCAATTTGACAGGTTGCCATTTCTCTTTGGAAGCCGTTATTTTTCCCCAACTATTCAGTAGTTAGTGACATATTTGCCCATGACATTTTCTGTCAACACAAAAGCTGTCACTGTCTAATCTTGCCTTTAAAGTTCTGATAGATTGATTTTTTTATTCAATCAGGCAAAAGGATGGTGAAGCTGTTTAAACTGCTGAAAAACTGAAAAAGAAAGTTGAGGAAACCCAAAATATTTTTGAACCAAAATCGATTCACATTTCTTGCTGGTTATGACGGCCTATACATGTGTCTGCTAGCTTAAGAGTCATGTCATCAAACCTCAGATTTCAAAAGGCCAGATATACGTTACAAGGATTTGAGTAAACTTCTAAATTATCATAATTTATTTTATTCTGCTACACTGAAAATATTCCAAAATACTCAATATCTCACCAAATTCCTATATGTTTATGAGACATAACTTAAATTTGAGTACTGTTATGTTTACAGTCTGCATGTAGCATGAAATAATGACTTCTTGAGAATAAAATATATTTAGTGTCATCAGTATTGAGTGATTTTTGAGGTTCTGCAGAGATGTCTGAAGAACATTACAAGGAAACGTTTTATCATTCTCATACCTTCAAACCAGTTTGGATTAATTATGATTTTATTCTATGCGTCTAATAATCCAAAGACGTTTTATGAAACGTTACCTTTTAGTTTGGGTAATAACATAAGCTCTTTTTCCTCTTGTGTCCTAGTTGAACAGCAACATGAATTGATTAAAAATGCCCTCACTGAACTATATTTAATAATTTTGTATTGTTGAAGACTGATGCTTTTCGCTACTGATAGAATACTGCGGGGGTAACAGTAATCTGTGAAGTGAGAGCTGAGGTTTTCTATTTTCATATTTGTTTGGAGTATTAAGTGCAGTGAGAGAAATGTCATCCTATCTCGTCGAGCCTTGTACACAAAACAAGAGATTTGATCCATTTCATATCCGTGAAGTGGGAACACTAGTCATTTATTCCGTCCTCCTGTTATCTTGTCACAGTTGTATGATATTTCAGCCCTGAATGCATCGATAGATAAATTGTATGCAATTCTGGTTTAGGTTTGTTTGACACACTGTTGTTCTTCACAACAATTTGTCCTCGGTTTTTCTTCTGTCAAGGTTGTCGCACAATACAGGGGAAACAACAGAAATGGTGTCTGTATAGCAGGTAGCTCCCAGCATTTAATTATCAAATGTACAAGAATACAAACACACTCCCGGTGTTCACACTTTATCTTGCAGTCTTGTCCTCGAATGATTTTAGTACACCTCCTTCTTTATATTCATAACTGTTCCAGCCTCGAGCGTTAACCCCGGTGCATTTCCAGAAGAAGTGAAATCAGTGCAAACGACCATAAAATTGATCGAACCTGCTAGATATCAACTCAGGTGTTTACGTCCGCGGCAGCGCATCCTCCAGTGACCCTGCAAGACCCTTGCTTGGTGCTACCTGTCAAAATGCAATTCAGGACCAGCAGCCAGTGACCCAGCAGCTGCCTCTCTCTTTCTGAATGGCTCTGATTGAAACACTCACTCATACACTCGCGGGCCTGATTTCCATGCCTGTGAAAGCCCCCGCTGTGGGTCAGACACGAACACGGAGGACTGGCAGGGCCACATCCATCTGCTCCCTGTCCCCTCCAGCAGCGACTGATTCATTTGCACGTTGCTGCTTCATTGGCCGTCACTTTAGCACGTATTTAAAACATTATTTTTAACCATGATCTCATGCTATTGCCTGTATGTTAATTAGTTTGTTTTTCTCTCAGTAGGGAACCACCTCGGAGCAATGGTACATCAAAGGTGAGCAGTAAATTCAGTTTCTGTTCATTTTTAATATACTGTAGATGCATTCATAGTATTGAGATCACAATAATTAATTTTTTGTAATCATAAACTCTAACTGGTTTAGTTTCAATTTCAGATTTAGTTTCTCCATGTCCCTAACAGAGGCATCATATACAAATGATACTCAATTTTGGTGTTTTTATTTTATTATTTTTTTCAAATTTGAATCAAAGTTTCATTGCTGGTTATTTATCTCATTAATCATTTAATTTGTAGGTCTTTAAAATATTTGAAACTCGTGAAAAATATCCTTAAAGTGGGCAAGCAATTTGAATGCTGACTTCTTTAACCATTCGTCCCAAACCTAAATATTTTTCCCTTTTTTTTGGTAATGTTAGAAAACAAAAAGGTGACAGTTTATAATGAAAATAATTATTGTTTACAGACCTAAACATCTCTCACCTATTTTTACTAATAACACAATTTGGCTGAGAGAAAATGTCGTCTTACTCTTGATGGGTCTAAATTAAATTTTCTTTGGTCTGTCAGTTGTTAATCACGTCCTTATCTCTCTCAGGGCTTTCACAACAGAAGACTTCAAAGTGCCTGATAAGATGGTGGGCTTCAGTAAGTAGCCCTCGAGTCAGAACAATTGTTTGACATGTAATCATCAGTGTTGACATTTTATTCAGTGTTTCAGTTACTGCTGGGGGCTGTGGCTTAAAGCTGGTCTTTTCTCTTCTCATAGTCATTGGAAAAGGAGGAGAGCAGATCTCAAGAATTCAACTGGAATCTGGTTGTAAGATTCAGATTGCTTCAGGTACGTTGTGACCAAACACTTCAGCCCACCTGGTATGAAGTGAGAGGCATGAGCCAAAAACTCCAAACGCCTTGCATTTTCCCTTTTAAATGTAATACCTAACCAGTCACATTCATGTTTCACAAAGCCCCTCATATGTAAATCTAGTTTTCTAAGGCAGTGGTTCTCAAGTGGGGGTCTGTGACACACTGCCAGGGGGTCAGGGAAGATTAATTCATTTAAATTATGATAAATGGTTATTCTGTGTTAAAATGGTGAAAACTTTTTCCATACACGTCTACTATCTTTCTTTTTTTTACCCATTTATCTTGTTTTGTTCCTCCTTTACATAGAAGTGTGCAAACGGGCTGTATAAATAGATTTGATTACACATTGTTCTGTATTTGACAAAGTGCAGTTTGTCTGATCTTCCTATTTGTTCACAGACAGTGGAGGCATGTTGGACAGACCCTGCACACTGACTGGCAGCCCAGAGAACATCGAGTGAGTCTCAGCTTGTTGAATATTTTATTTTTAACCTTTTAAAGAATTATATGCAAACACTTCACAGTTTTGAATTGTCTTTTACGACCAAATGCGGATAGCTACTAATTTCATTGCTCTCTGTTCAATGCAAAAGAAATCTAATGAAAAAAACACTCCCAATTTCCCTCCTTGTAAATAATCTTGAGCTATTTTTTGGACCTCCCTGAATGACTGTAGAAGAGAAGTAATTATATTTTTATATTCAATCTAAAACTGTGTGGGTCATGTGTCTGTATAGTTTGAAAAAAGTCTGACAAATCTTTTGAATGTCTTGTAACCCTCTCTGAGAATGTCTGAGGTATTTTCAATGAATGAAAACATTTCTATAAACCTGTGTAGCCACAAAAGGATGGAAATCCGACTTGCTAACTATCTTTCTGTTGCATAGTGTTCAGGTGAATATCTGTTGTATAAGTTGAACAATCCCATAATAAACAAGTGCCTGGTTCCATTCCAAATATAAACCCTATAATTCCAGTCATAAAGGTAAACACTATTCCACAGGAACAACCAGGTGGAGTGCAAGAAACATCTCTGATACTTCAGTTTGTTCAGTCTCTCTGGGATCAAATAAAGTTGGCGAAGTTGGTCGTAAGGGACCAGTCTGTATCCAGCACCAACAGTCCTTCACCTCTCAACATTGACAGATGTACTGAAACTACACTAGTTAATAGAAAGTGTGTCCTATTGTTGTGAAAGAGAGGGCATGAACTCCAATCTCCTTTCATATCTATCCTTAATCACCTGGACACCTCTTTCAGCGTTGGACAAAGAAAAATGTGACGCAGAACAGTTTTTGTGTAGAATCTGTGACTGGTGATAAATGTTTCTTGGTCTGTGCCCCCCCTTCTACCACACAGCCAGGCTAAAAGGCTGCTGAGTGAGATTGTGGAGCAGTGTCGGTATGGTCCTGGCTTCCACTGCGAGATGGACGGCAACAGTTCCATTCAGCAGATGCTCATCCCTGCCAACAAAGTCGGCCTGGTCATCGGCAAAGGAGGCGAAACCATCAAACAGCTGCAGGTGTGGTCGTAGGTCACTGTGAACATTTAGCTTCAACAGTAGCTTTTTACAACCTGACAGCTGGGTTGTTGTCAGCTACCCTCATTCTTGATACATTACATTTACTGTCACGGTAGAGACTGGGAACATGCAGACTGTTGAACCCACTTATTTAATTCATATATTAAGTTGTGAAAAGTAAATTGAAGCTACAGTATCAATTATACTGTAATTGTCCCATGTACTACAGTTTTTCCCTGCACAGCTTGCAGGAATATGCAAGAGATCAGTTTAGTTTGTCATTTGAAGTGGCTCAGCTACACCTAAGCTGCATATGATCCAAATAATGGTATTGTCTTGATAAAAAGTGGTGTTAACACGATAACAAACAAAATCGTCTGACTTAAGTTTGGAGCATTCTTTCTTTATGCATTCTGCCCTCATGAGATAATTCATCGTGGAGATAAAAAATACAAACCTAGACAGAATAATAACACTTGTAACAATGGTCCATAGTCGGAGTCAGGACTTGGTTATTTCTCTTTTTTGCTCTTTTGTCACTATCACATAAACCATTTTCAGAAAATGTCTGGTGATTTGGGTCTGAACATTTTCTGTAGTTTGCCTTCCACACATGAAGCCCAGCGTGAAAGTTTCTGAGTTACATTCAGACAAGGAGTGGCATCATGGTCGAGCATGCAGACATTCCGTATGAATTCTGCTGCAGAAATCACACGTTTTAAACAGTGTTTGCATGTTAGAAATCTCATCCACATGCTCGCTGTGAATTTATTTGGCATATTCTCCTGTTTTCTGACTTTTCTTTTTGTTGATTAAGCAGCAGAATTTTTAAGTGGAAGAATAAACCTCAAATTACTGAAATACGAAATATCTCCTCGGCCTGTTTTCATGCCTTAGAGCAAAATAAAACCTGTTCTTTTAGCTGTGGCAGAATTTCCACCCTTTAGAGTGAATGGTGTTTTTGACCCCAGGTAACTCTTGTTCCTGCCTATGTCTGATTGTGCCCCTGCAGGAGAGAACAGGAGTGCAGATGATAATGATTCAGGATGACCCCATGCCCACTGGAGCAGACAAGCCCCTGAGAATCACTGGGGATCCCCACAAAGTGCAGGTTGGTCTCAGAAGAGCTCAGTGTGCACTGCTGTCTTTTCAGTTTACACTCAATTTTACACATTTTATGCCTTCAGGCTTGAGCTCAAACACTGGAAAAAACATCTTTGTTTTTATTGAGGCTTTCATTTGAACTTTTGCTTTGTTTCACATCCAAATTTTATTATCTTAAGATTTTGGTATGTTTTTCTGTCATCACTGTAGCAAGCCCGTGAACTTGTGGTGAAGCTCATCCGAGACAAGGACCAGGGTGACTTCAGGGTTGGGAGAGCAGACTTTGGATCCAAAATGGGGGGAAGCAGTCTGGATGTAAGAACCTGCCTCCCTGCTTTTCAAGTACACACAAGTTTATGCTTATTTATTAATGCAGATAAAGTAATCTTCTTTCCGTCTTCTTTGTCCAGGTGGTTGTTCCCAGATTTGCTGTTGGCATCATCATTGGTAGGAACGGAGAGATGATCAAGAAGATTCAGAATGATGCTGGGGTCAGGATCCAGTTCAAACAAGGTGAGAACATAATGTTGGCGTGCACCTGCTCAAACATGTATTTAGACGATGACACTATAGAAATACCACTGGGAGAAGGGGAGAGGTCAGACTGCTTGTGTTTACTCCGGCAAGTCAATGATGCTGGTGGAGACTGATGGTCAGTATTCTCTCCAGTATCACACATGCAACAAAGAAATTTCCTCTTCAAACCCTCTGCTTGTTTTCATAGCCTATATCTCAGTGATTGAATGAATGTCTATCGTCTTATCTCTGATTCAGATTGAAGATAAAGTAATAATTACCATGCTATAAATCCAGTTCTATAATTATGTGCTGTCACTCTTATCACAAAGTGAATTAAGCAAATATTTCAGTAGGAAATATGATCAAAGCACAATAAGGTATGATCACATATAATAAATCTAGTGTTGCATCTGTGATTGAGTATAAATCAGCTTTATTTACTCTCAATCTGTTTTATACATTTGCTATCAGTAGCATGAATTGAAAAGAGAAATATTTCAGTTGCGTGCCTTCTCAGACTCAGCTTTTACTGAAACAGAGACTCCAGGAAATCTTCCTGTTTCGTCAAAACAGGACAACTATCGGTGGCATGAAACTCAGGACACAAATATATCAAGTTACCAGGATTCTGTTCACTTATGGTACTTGACAATAAACATGTAAACAATAGCTGATGAGTCAAAGAGCTTTTTGTCCTTGTCCAGATGATGGAGTCAGTCCTGACAGAGTTGCTCAAGTGATGGGTCAGCCCGACCACTGCCACCATGCAGTTCACCTCATCAATGAACTGGTTCAAACAGCTCAGGTATGTGGTCAACATGTGCAATGCCACTGAACTTTGTTAATCGTCCGATCATAAACTGTAAACAACACTATCTTCTGCTGATGCTCATTATCTTTGAGGTTTAAGTAAATAAGTCATTTTGTAAGTTTCTTAAACTTGTTATAAAAAAGTATTTAAATGAAACTTAAGAAGAAAAGCTGTTAGGGAGCAAATGCTCCCACATCTTACTATTTTTCTTTTTTATTCCCCCCCAATTTTTCTCCACAGGAGCGGGATGGATTTGGTGGAGTAATTGGACGCCGAGGGCGAAGTGACAGTAACATCGGAGGCCCTGGAGGACTGCAGGAGGTGACATATGCAGTCCCTGCTGACAAGTGTGGCCTAGTGATTGGCAAAGGTAAGGAATGTGTTTTTATAATGTTGATTTAAACACCTGTTGGTCCCGTTGGCTCCTCAGTAAAACTTGTGAGTCATGTGTTTCAGTTGCTGGTCCATAAAAGATTTCTTTCTCTGTGAGGTCTTCTCTACCACATGTCCTGACTCAACTTGCTGTCTTAGAGAAATAATGAAAATGTTCACCAGTAACAACAGTCTTGCTAAGAGTAAACCCAACTCGCCAGATTGGCTTTTTCCTCTAATAACTGAACGGTGTTTGGTGTTCTGCTGCTACGTGAAACTGATGAGAAGAAGGGGGGTGAGTGACCACCCTCCTATTCTCCCTCCAGGGCTCATGTATACAGCACAAGTGGCATTCATTGGCTTCACTAAGGGCTTAATGACGGGGATAATGCATGTAATGTGACATTAATTGTTAAAGGTGCATAATAACAGCCCTCAATCATGTGGAAGGCTGCCTGGCATCTAATGAGGGTCTTTCAGCCCAATAGAGTGCAGCGAGGGAATGAATAGGAGGAATTAGCTTATTGGCTATTCATGCCCACTCTATTGCCAGCTATTTAAAAGTCATTGACCATTGCATTGGAAGGAGCTGCGAGTGTGTGTGTGCCGTATGGGTGCATGCATTTTGCCTTGGTTTGTGTGTGTGTGTGGTGGTGGGCGGGGTCAGGGGGGGCCTCTTTACCTAAGATAAAAACATGGCAATAGAAATGTCAAGTGGCTTTTGTGCATGTAGTGGGGCGAGGGAAACAAATAAACCTGGGCGTTGCGTCCCCCTCTCGATGCATTAGCATATGAAGTGGGCCAATATGGTGGAGATGGCGGTGGGTCTGGGTGCTGTCAGCCGTTCCTTAAAGAGCACAGTGATTAATATCTTTACGATGCCATATGTAGCCCATTGCCCCTCTGTTTTGACCCCCTACACACACACACACACACACACACACACACACACACACACACACACACACACACACACACACACACACACACACACTGTGGTGTGGTGAATCAAGCCACCCACCAACCTGCTCAGACTTTATCACTGACTCAAACTCTGCAAGAGCCGTAAGAAGCATCCAGCCACTTTATTGAGGAGTTTCGGCCTAAACATTATAACTCAAGATTCAGTTTTCCAGAGCTTTCAGTTGCCTCTCTTAGTCTTCTTCAGTAGAATTTGACTTCAAGGAAATTTCCAAGTGGAAGCTAGTGAGTCTACGTGAAGGTTTCTTTATCAAAAAAAGGTCAAGAATTAATTTTCACACTTAACCCATGATAATTCAAGATCAGATGCTGACGGTTGAAATACATTCAACTCTTTGCACATTTTCCTGCCAGATATTTATATAGCAGCTCTAAATATTTGTAGTATTGGGCATTTCACTGAGAGTTTTATGTTTACATATCCTAAAACAATACAACAACGAATAAAATCAGGCTAACAACCATTTTTATCATTTACTTATATGCCTTTTATATTCAGGAGATAGACAGTAACCATAACTTTCCACAATCTGTTGTGATGTGTTATCAATTTGGCTTAAAATCTAGATATTCATAAGATTTCTGTCTTGTAATATAAAGAAAGATGGGAAGTATATCAGGAAAAATGGAACCAGTGAATTGTAGCCATTTTGTTTTACAAAATGTTCTAAAAACAATTGATCTTGAAAGAGCTGATTTATTTTTCGGTTGTAGAAAACATTATTAAAAAATCAAAAAATTCACTCAAGGCCATTCCTGAAAACTGGTGTAGTTATTTATACAGCATTTAATACACTGGCAATTCAAAAACTTTACATAGAAATTTATTTAAAAAAAGAACGGAGCTAAGTAAAATAATACTAAGAAGTATAAATGGAGTAAAAAGAAATGGTATAATTAAACAAATCTGAATTCATGGAAAACTTTTTTCCCCATCCACTCATATGAATGGGTATCATATGAATAGTATATATATATCACCCAGCTGTGGTTTCATTTAAAGCTGCTGTGTGGTGTTATGTTTCCCCTGAGGCTTCAAGACTGTTTCCCCACCAGCAGCAGCTAACCAGTCCCTTGGCTTTGCCCTGAATGCCGTCACCAGTTGCACTTTTGTGTCCCCTCCTTTTCTCCAGCTCACTAAACCAGTCTCATTAATAAGGCCCGTATTATCTGTCCTCACTACAGCCCAGTCCATGAAATGAATAGTCAGGGTCTTCATTGCTCTCTGCTGTCTGACTAGAAGAGCTCATAATGGCTTCATTAAGGCAGAAGTTTCATTTGGTTGACAATGGGTTAATGGCCCATGTGCAGTCTGTTGGCAGCAAGGAATAGGCTACGGGAGGAGGAGAGGTTTTTGATGAGCGTTTTCATTCGAAGGTCAGCCAGGGTCATCCGAGTGTCAGCCACAAGTGAACAAATGTGTAATTGATGTTGGGACAGCCCCGGTGTCCCCCCGGGAAGCACCCTCAGCATTTTTCGTTGAGATGGGCATTGTGGAGAAGGGGTGGGGGGCGGCGGCGGCAGCGGCTGTATGCCCCCCGTTCACTCCCTCCTCTCATCACAGAGGACAACACAGAGTCAAGAATGGAAAGGGTAAAAGAGACAAATGATATCCCAGAAGGAGGATACGCTTCAATTTCGGCCCTTTTCTCCTGCCAGCGCTGTTTCATTTCTCCCTGCTGGTGTAATTGCTCTCCCCACACGTCGGGAAGCTGGCATCTGATGCCGAGGAGGGGGTGGTGTGCAGGAGATGTCTCCTTTTGTTTACCGATTTGCATGGATGTTACCACAGAATGGCAGATAAGTGGTGGGACACATGCCAGAGTCCTCATAAGGTAGCACTATCACATCAGTTTAGTCATGTGAGTCAATGATGAGAAGCCTGGTCTAATATAGGAAAGATGAGGCAGCTTTCCAAATTAATGACTGGAGAGTTCCTGTCATGCAGATGGTCCTAAGATCAGCTGATATATCGCAATGATGATATAATGCTATTGTCATTACCCGAACAGTTTATGACCAGCACGAGGTGTCAACTGTTTTTTCAAAGTCTCTGTGATGAGAAGATTCAGGTCAGATATACCTTTACCTTCAGAAAAGTTTGGTTCGTAACTTGAGAAAGGTGGAAAAACAAACTAAATTGATGCAGCATGACTGGAGAAAAGGGACTGCGTTATTCAAAAGGTAGAAATATTTGAACAACCATAATGCACCAGACTTGTTGACTTACTGCGTACCGACACTTAATCATAAGATTGGGCATATCTCTGTCAAGGCAGCATGGTGGGGAAAATAAACCTTGCTCAATCTTCATATGTTATCGATGATGTAAAAATACAAAACCGAAGAAGTTCCCTTTTAACGTTGGAAACAACTGTTTACTATAAATCCTACCTGAATATAAATGTTAAAAGAATGTGGCATAAAGGTGGGTTTATGTGATTACCCACCCCCAGGACCCGTCTTAGACATCACAAAGGTGTTGGTGTCGAAGAGGACACCTGTTGGTATTACTTTTCATTTGACTTGGAGGACTTCCCCCACACGTCTCCTGTAAAGGTTTAATATCAGTCTCACTCAGAAACATTTAAACCTCCTCATGTCTTGACACTTTTGCAGGTGGAGAAACCATCAAAAACATCAAAGAGCAGTCTCGTGCCCACGTGGAGCTACAGAGAAACCCACCACCCAACACCGACCCCAACGTGCGCATCTTCTCCATCCGAGGCACCCCTCAGCAGTTGGAAAAGGCTCGCCAGCTGATCGATGAGAGAATTGGGGTAGGTGGTCTGACTCCAATCTCCCTGGCAGCCCCCTCCAAACAGCCATTGTCTGGCTTGATATTCATGAGCACACATGTCAATGTGGGGAGCTGCTAGGGTGAGCTAGGTTGCTGTGGGTACTGGTGGCCAGCAGGATGTCACCAGAGGTTAAACATAAAGAATCCATCAAATGGACTTAATGGAGTGCATCAGCAGCCGGCCCTGCCCTCTGACCTTGCCTGTTGGCTCCCTTTAAACACAAGTGTGGTCTCTTCATCGCCTCCTCTTCCCTCTCTCTCTCTGTGCTCCAGGGCCCAGGAATGGGGAGCAACAGCAGCTTCGGGATGAATCCCTACAACCAAGGACCAACCACTCCTCCGCAACAGTAAGGATCAATGTTTCTCCTCAACATGTCACATTTTGATATATTTCAGTTTTTACTGGTCATCTCTTTGCTGTGTGTAACTCTGTGTCTTCAGTGGGAAATAAGTTGACATGTTTTTTTTCCTCACTGTGATTTGTCTGTTTCTTTTTCCTGAAGTGGGCCTCAGACGTTCATGACCGGAGGAGGATGGGGTACGACCTTTCAAATCTGGCAGCCTCAAGGCCAACAGGACCACAGTAAGTCAGCCCGCTGACAATCACGCTCCGCAATCTATCGGAAAACTCAGTTTAAAAACAATAAATCAATAAATCAGCAGCTGCATAATTGTCTCATTCAATAAGGTAACAAACAACACACATAACCAGTATTCATCCTTTAGGTTGTTTAATTACCCATAAATTTCATTCAGAGTACGACCAGTCCAGTTGTTGCTGCTGTGTATTCAAAGTCGTGTGCAGGCTGGGATGAGACCATCTCGTTCTCTGTGGCTAACCTCATCTTTCCTACACGCACAGATTTGAAATGTGCTCTCGATGGAAATCATTAAAAAAGGGGGGGAAAGGAAAAGTCTAATCCCACTGTCAGTAACTGTGGTGGTGTTATCTGTGTCTGGTTTCAGGTCACAATGGATCCCAGACAAGCCAGATGGACTGGGAGCAGTATTATAAAAAGCTAGGCAAGTGTCATGATGACAGAACCAGATCAGGGCCCACTTCATTTGTGCTTTAACTTTGGTCACACCAGCCTCAAGTAATCTGAGAGAGAGATATATATATATATATACACAAGTATGCAAGCCTTTACTCAACCATATTGGAGAAATTATAAACCCACAACTGTTCATGGAGGTCTTGAAAACTGGGTTTCAAAAAGTCAGTGAAAGCGCTGTGTTCAAGATATGTAGTAAAATCAAAGCGTTTAAAGAATGACGTTAAGTCATCCTAAAGAAGCTGCCGTCGTAAATATTTTTGAATTGTTCTTGTACTTGATTACAGGTCAGCAAAACCAAGCCCAGAGCACTGCTCCTGAATACAACAAAACTTGGGGTGAGTCTTTATCTTCCATTCGTAGAACATAATCAAATTAAATAATTGAGGGAAGTTTGAGCTCCGACATCACCATTTTCTTCAGTTCATTTCTTGATTCCTGCCCCATTTAATTATTCCTTGCTGGTGGTTTTCCTTCCCTTCAGGCCAGACAGCCGCTCCGGCATCCCAGCAGACCTCTAATCCTGACTACAACGCCTGGGTGGACTTCTATAGACAGCCGGTGGCGTACTTCAACCAGGGCGCACAGCAGACACAAGCCCCAGGCCTTCAGGTGAGAACCAACAGCACTCCATCCAAATGTTTCTCACAGCTTCGCAGTGAAGATGTTAAAGGAAAAATCCCATGAAGGGACCAAAACCAGCCAGGTGTCCGTCTGTCACTTCTGGAATAAATCCATCCTTCAGTCTGTGGTGAACACATTTGTTTTAGTTCCTAATCAACTCGACAATATATATGTAGAAGAATGTCACAAATACATTTCTATTTTAAGACTGAAAATTCAAAGATGTTGGTTTTGACCAACATCCACTTTCTTAAGCCGGATCTTCAGGTGGTTTGTGATACAGAACCACATGGGATGGCTTTGTAGGAAACTGTTTTGAAAAGATCAGGCATTTTCATCTGGGTGAACCATCCATCTATTATGGTCAATGACTGGCTCCAATTTTCCATTGGGTAAAGAAGCCCTCAGTGTCATGTCTTTCTTTTTTCATTGAAGAAATGTATTCCTGATATAACAGATGCTGTAGCAACATAGATGCTCTTCTCTTTAGGAGCTGCTGCTGTAGATGCGCCTCACTGTCATCCCACCTAACATGTCATTAGCTGCCAGTAGTTCCTCCCTCATATGACTCTGTGGTTTAACCACAAGAGAATAGCCTGGGGCACGTTGCATCTCAAAACGTTTCGCTCCGGTTTCCGGGTTGAATGTCATGTTTGCTCAAAGATAATGTGCAACGGGCTTCAAGTTCCATTTTCTCTCATTTGGAAAGTGCGTGGCAGGTTTCTCTCAATCAGCAGCGACATGTATATAAACTCCACCGTATTAAAAAGCTTATGCACACTGGATTCTAAAGTTCTCAACTAAAGCGGCAGCTGCCGCTTCGCGTCTGCATCAGTTGAAGATGTTAGAAGCAGCTATTCAAGACGGCAAATGCAGAGACCGTAACATGAAGCGTATTTTAAGTGTTAAACATGTATTCAAACCCATGTGTCCTCAACCACAGCTGATACTTAAATAAACGTTTTATCTCGGCTGAACATTGGCCTGAAATCCAGATGATTAATCAGGTTCCACCTTCCTGCTGCTGTAAACACAAACTGTTTATAATTATGAAACATTTCACAGAGAGCCTGTGTTCTAGAGTATTTTGACTTGGTCATACGGTACAATACTCGTTTTTAAAATAGGTTTATCGTTGGTTTTGCTCTTTTCATGGGATTTAATGTGAAGAAATATTTTAAAAAATGATTCCATAAACTTCAAAACTCAGATTAAAGTCAAATTCAGTCACAACATGAAATCATCTGTAATGAGGTTAAACATTGTGAGAAATGATCAAACTGATTTTCGTCCACAGGATCATTAGAGAAGTCGCCCAGGTTAGAGACTTGAATCACTGAGAGGATGGAAAAGCCCCTTTTTTAACAGAGGGGGTTCAAGATTTGCAACGCCTTGAAGACTTTTTTTCTTAGTGAGAAACACTAGCTGTAGAATGACTTATATGATAAAGTAATATTTCTAAAATCAGGAACATTTATTTGTTACTAAATGCTTATGTACACTGTTATTTTGGATAGACAGTATCTGGGATCCCTTTTTGGACTTGAGAGAGCTGTTTCGTTTTTTCTATATTTTCCTGTTGTTGACTCAGATTGTACCGCCAAAATGAACCCAAGAGTTGTAACATTTCAAAAGGCAATATGATCTATTTTTTCTAGTTATGTTGAAGTGAAACCATGATTATGCGCTTAGCAGTCTTGAATACTGTTTTTGTCCTATGTCATAAGATGTTTAAAGAGTGTGTTCAAAATGTTTTTCCTTTTACATAATTCAGTGAAATGAAACTGTGATGTTTTGTTACAGGAAATGTATTTTTGTTACAAGGTCTAAAAAAAGGATTAATGTCAGCCAGTGGCAATAGTTCTAACTTAATTCCTGTTGTGCATTGTATGCTGTTTTTTCATTGTCATTTTATTGTATTCTGGTTTAAAAAGAAAAAGGTGCAATATCTTATTTCAGTTTTGAAACAAAGATGGGTTCTCTAATATTTTGACAAACTTTTAACTTGTAGTTTTAAGATGTTTTTTTTCTCTTTTTTTTTTCTAATGGAAATGTCATGGATAATTTATTACATTGATCTGATAAGATTTAGGGGGATGTTGCAAATAGCTTTTTTGCCTTTGCTACCTTGTAAAACTATGTATATATGCTCATATTTGACTGTTAATTTAAAATATATATGTTTCATATATATATACTTATATAAAAAATTATTTTTTTCCTGTGATCAGTGTTGCAGGAAAATTGTCCCTCCGTTTTCTGTTTCTGTTTTCATACTGAAAATGTTAAAAAAGATTGTGAATGTGTGATTTGAAATTTGATGTTGCATCTTGTTATGAAGAAAAATAAGACGTGGTAGACTTTTGTGTATGTTGTGTACCTGAACTATTCAAGACTGCTAAGCCTCTGTACTTCTACCTGTGTAATAATTAATGTATTATGATCAAAAACTCTTATTTGGTACCTCCCAGTTCACTAACGCCACACTGAGCCCTGGCTGTGGACTCAGTGGGGCGTTGGACTCAGTCCAATGCTAATAACTTTTTAATTAATTTTTTATTTGTTTGTGTGATCTAATATAAATGATGCATCATTATGGAAAAATGATTCTGGTATTAACGTCATTTCTTAATGAAAAGGGATATAATTTCAAAATGTCTAATTATGGTGTTTGTTTTTTTTTCCTCGTGTACAGTTAACCATGTATTAAAAACATCCAGACTACCTTTATTGTGTACTGTTAAGCTGATTTTCTGTTGATGAATATTATTATAAACATTTGAATGTCTTCTGTTGTATTCTGATGCTAAGTGTTGAATCCTCTTAGTTTCACGTTGGAAGCTTTCTCAGAGCTCTTGTATATGACTAAATGATACATAGAGGATCTATAGGCCAACTGTGTTTTCATGTTTTATAAGCAGAAAATCTATATTTTCTAGTCTATTTCCAGTTCTCATTCAAATAAATTTTCCGCAAGCCGCTCTTGTGGTTGAGTTATACTATTATCTCAAACTTAATGTTAACTGCAACACTTTCCCACTGCTGCTCTGTTTAACACTTCATCGTAGTTTTAATGAGTCAAACACACGTCACCACACAGCTCCCAGTGTCCCACACTGTAATATAAATGTATTGCACATGGTACCATGTCTTCAAATACTTTATTTCATGTTCTTTACTTGCTTTAATCTAAATCTGTCCATTTTGCAATATCTTGTCAAAAATTATTGAAATGATAATTTCAATGGTATATTGTTTTTAGAAATTTGTCCCAAATTACATGTTCAACTAGTTCATCTACAGTATTTCAAGTTAAATCTTTAGTATCACATCCTTGAGTATTTTTTATCAATGTTCTCATCTGTCCGGTCTTAAAACGTCAAAACACACAGTTAGGTAATAACTCAGATTGTTTGGACACAACAGAATAATATTTACGTGATTTTAATGTCTTCCTGGCTCAGTATCTGCAGATTTCCCAAATTTCCAATGCATAATTTGTCCCTGTCCAACCTCTTCCATGTGTCCGTCCCCTCACTGTCCCGCAGCATTTCATCTCTGAGCCTCCTGTCCAGTGAAATGTTCCTCTGCACCCCCCCCTGAGCTCTTCCAGCTTTTGTCCCTGCACATCTTTGCGCTCAGCGGGGAAGCTCCTGCCACAGTGGACCCTGAGCTGCCACATACGGGTCTCTGCATTGAGGCCGTGCAGCTGTTTCCAAATCCAGCCCTTGATTTTGATCCTCTTCCCTTTAAAACGCACCGTCCCCGTGGACACTTCTGACCTGGTGGTCCATCATGGCTGTCTAATAATTTAGTTGTTCCAGGATCATTCCCGCACTGAGGTCGAGAGGTGCAGTTATTATTAATATCGGCCTGTCGTAGACACTGTTCTCCTGCGGGGGTTGTTTTCATGCTGCTGCATATGAAGCCTCGTCTTTACCAACAGTCAGAGGAGGATGTAGTTCAGTTTGGGACAAAACAACTTGATTACAACAATCAAATACAATAGTATCACAATCTATGACTTGAAAAATAACCAAATTATCTTGTACAAATACTCATTTAATCATCAGCTCTTTTTTAGTATTTTGTGTATACAAAAAAATATACATTCTTTTAATGGTTATATTGTAGAATCTGTTGTTGTTTTTACTCAAATACTGTTCAAATAGGTATTTGCACTGTCTGCTACTTTATGTGTCCTCATGAGGAAAATATACTTTTTACTTCGTTAGGTTGATTCTATTCTGCTAATTGCTGCATTGCAGATGAAGCTTTAACTCACACAATATGATCAACATTGTTCAATTTTATTTAAAGCACCTTGAGCTGTTTTATGCAATGAAAAGTGCTCTATAAAGTTTATTAATATTGATTAGGCCTATTATTAAAATACCCAATTTACTTAAAGACAAATATTGAAATAGTCATTCAGCATCATTAGTACTTTTATCTTACTACACTTCTTAGCTCTGTAATAGTACTGTTCTTTTACTGCAGTAGAAATATTAAGTGCAGGATTTAAAATAATTTTTAAATTATTTTACTTGGACTCTTTCACTGCATTGTTGCTCCCCTGGTTTTCTCATTGAGTTGTATTGATCTGTGTGATTGTTCGTGCATGTTCACAATAATTAGTCCACAATGTTTGTGTAGTTTTTAACTTTCAACCGTGAAGAAAACTCTCACAAGCAGAAACACAGCATCCAGTCATTTGTTATACTTCACATACTGGAAGTGTCAAATTTAAAATGGAGAGAAACCACAAAATAAAAGAAACAAACACAAGATAATAATACTGATGATTGCCTGAGGCTAAAGTCCGTAAGCTGTGGTGAACTAGTGGGTTTTCATGAGTTTCCTGACCCATTTCACAGTAATATGAATGACATCAGATCATAAGTGATGCATTAATCTGTGAGCATCATTTTACTGTTTGGGCAGATTATATATTACTTAAAATAACTACATTAAATACTGCTGCGTATAGTTTAAGTTGATTATTTGAATCTGCTGTCACTAAAGCTGACAGATAAATATTTCACCAATACAATAAAGTACAAGTATATAAAGCATCTTAAAATGGAGTTACAAGAACCTGCATGCATATCTATTGTACTTCAGTGAATGCACTGAATTCCACCTATGAAGAAGAAAATACAACTGATCTAATGAATATAGTGTTTTTTTGTAATTATACAGTATCAGGTGATAATGTTTAAATTATTGCCTCAGATGTAAATCCGAATTTCCCTTGCTGTGTAAATTGAGGTGCGTACACACACTCATCAAGCAGGTGTCCTGTCTCCTCCTAACCAGAGGAGTTGGGGGGGATAAAAGCAGTTTTAGGGGGAGACGAGGAGGGAGTGCACCCTCTCACCTTTGCTACAGATAAGCTGATCCTCAGTATCCTCCACACTGTGGCAGATACCTTAATCTGTTTTTAATGACCCTGCGGAGCTTCCCCAGAGACTCTGCACTCACTCTCCTCCCTCCTCTCCCCCAGCTGGCTGCAGAAGTGTGTCTCTGTGTGTGTGTGTGTGTGTGTGTGTGTGTGTACTGGTTTTTGTAAGGACCTCTTCCAGCATAAACACTGTCCTGCTTGTGAGACCAAAGTCTGGTCCGAGGAGTAAAAACAAATATCTGAGCTACTGGTTGAGGTTCGTGTTAGACATGAATGAGAGGTAAAGTTTTGGTTAGGCTGCTTTTTTTAAAACCTTTTATTTCAACTTTCAACATCTTGATTTTATTGTTTTTACTTTTAACCATTTTAACATATCTTTTTTTTAACACTTCATTTTATATTTGAACCCTTTCTTTATATTTTGTGAACATTTCCTTTTTGTTTTAAACCTTTTCTTTTTTATTTGTCTAACCTTTTTATCTTCACTTACCTAAATTGTCATTTTTTACTGCAACATCTTTTTTTTTTTAGCACATTTGTATTTTAGCAGCACAAGTCACCTTGTAATTCTTACTTTTGTGTCATGGAGCAGAACATATGCAAGAAAAACTGAAAATCCCAGCAACTGAAAATGTAAAAATGTGAATCCCTCATCTTTAAATTTGGTCACTAAATGTTTCTTATTATTCTAACTCCAGAGTGTTTCCCTGCAGGCCATCAGCAGGTTCCTCTGCTGAGGGGCGTCCTCTCTGCTATTTACCCACAAACAGCCCCTGCTCTTTGATAGCTCTCCCAGCAGCTCTCTTTGAAATGAAACAATTACCGCACTCTTTGTGCAATAATTGTCAATCATCCACATGAAAATTGATAAGCTTTAAATGGACAGCAGAAGGGTTTAAATTGGTTTACAATGGAGCGGCTAAGCGGGGCTGGATTTGCCTGCGCTGACACGGCCGCGGCTTTACACGGCTCCCGCATAAAGCCACAGGTTAACGCATAAATAAGCAAATCAAATCCATGCGTTACCGCAATTCAATTCATTTAATTCCTCTTTAATAAAGAAGCGGCCCCGCCCCGCTGTCCCCGCGCCTTTTACCTCGGATTTGTGCGCTGAATGCTATAAATGTAAATCAATCTAGATGAGAAAGGATCCCATTGAAAAGAGCAGAGAAAATTTCATCTGGGAAACAGGAGGTGCGGGGTGGGGTGGGGGGGCAAAACGTAGGAGGGGCCCGCTCATAAAAAGCAGCTGTTTTTCACAGTAATCTTTTTTCGTGCCCTGTCACTCACCTTGCCTTTTCACTATCTCTGCAGCTCAGAGCAACAAAAAAAACAATGATAATCAAAAAAGATCAGCGATTGTATTTAGGTGCCAAATCTTCTTTCTCATTTCACTGCCACAGTCCATGTTCGTCCAGAGGGATGGAGAGAAAGAGGGCGCACAACTTTTCCCATTTCTTCCTCCTCCTCCTCCTCCTTCTCGGACAATCCTCCTTGTAGTTGGTGCGGTGAAAGGAGGAGAGTGCATGGATGTCAAATTGCCCTCAAAACACCATGGAAGATTGATTTGCGGCACCGTTTCAGGGCCCTGACATTACTTGGAGAGGGAGCTGAATAGGAAACCTGCGAGCCGGGGATGGAATAAAGATGTCCTCTCTGCTGGAAAAGAAGGAAAACTGCCCATTTTAGCCCCCCGGTCCATCAAGAGGAAAAAACAGTGGCTGCGGAGAAGAAAGGGGCCCCCGTATATACTCATCTAAACGTTGTCACAATACAGGGGAGGGGGCCCCGCGAACAACCATGAATATTAAACCGCTTATACCTCAACAAAAAGTGAACCAGCACGTCAAAGCAGCTTTGCATTTTTGTGCCGGGGAACAATGATGTGGAGAAAAAAACACGTCGAGCTTGTTTCCATTCTTGTTGTTCCCGCGCTTGCTCCACACACACACACACACACACACACACGCATGCACAAATGCACGCACAAAAATTAATATCACCACCGCATGAATAAGGAGTGCCATGAGAAAAAAATAGGCGAGCAGCTCCCAGACTCAATGACCCACTTCTGCGTGGACATCATCTCTTCAAACGTTCTCAGCTTATTATTATTATTATTATTGTCTTATTATTTCATATTTGTGTCCACATCCCGTTTATTGTGCACATTTATTAACAGAATAACGCTCATTCGTATTTATCCTGACCGAACATCGCAGTTTATTCTTGTTTTACGCAGTAATCTATGTTTTTATCACAATCTTCGTAATTTTGCAAGGGGTTAGTAGTTTTTTATTCTGCAGGATTTCGATTTTTATAAAGATTCAAAAGTATATGTGTGGATTTTTATTTTAACTGCTCGGATGCATTTGCAGCTTTGCGCAAATTTGCCTTAAATAAAGTCTCGGGCCCCCTCCCTCTGTGTGTGTGTGTGTGTGTGTGTGTGTGTGTGTGTGTGTGTGTGTGCGCAGCAGGCAGGTCCACACACTCACACACACACGGCGAGGGGTGTGTCATTAATAAGTAATTAGACAGGGGTCACTCAGCCACTTATATAAAGAGACCCTCACAGCCAGACAAGGCACTTTTACGCACAGCCTCTCCAGAGCAGGAGGACGCACTGATAGGAGCAGCTCTGTGGGTTCACTCCTCTTTTTTTTAAATCCAAACCCCCTTCTTCTTTTTCATCGCTCTACTTGTTGCTGCACCGCTTGTTTTTCTTTCTTTCCTTCTCTCCATCGTTTCTTTTTTCCCCCTCCTCGTTTGTTTCCTGCACCATGGGCTCCGTGCTGCCCGCCGACGCCCTGGCTCTCAAGTCTGGATTTAAGTGTCCGAGCCGTGCGCTGTCGGACGTGATCACCTCGGACATCCTGCACAGTTTCCTGTACGGCAGGTGGAGGAACGTGCTGGGCGAACACCTGGCGGAGGAGCGGCACAGCGGCACCGGTGGCTGCCCCAAGACCGCGTTCACCGCCGAGGTGCTGGCGCAGTCCTTCGCTGGAGGTAAGGATGAGCTCACCTGCTGATTTTTGTTTTAGATGTAGAGTGTTTCATGTTATTCTGGTTCTTGTTTGGAAGGTATTTTATTTAAATGATGGTTTATGAGGGTTCATTTTATGTTTTTATCCAAACAGGCTTATTTTGTTGTGCGTAAAGGTTACTAGAAGGCATAGGCTTAAAAAAAAAGCAAATATACATCAATACATCTCGACTACATACTTTTTAAAGAATGCGCTGATTTTGGATAATTTCCTGTTTCACTTAAATCCATCAGGATATTTTTCTTTTCCCATTTTTTTCCCAATTTGTCCCCAACGATTCCACCTCACGCAATGTGGATCAATTCCACCACCCTGTCAAAGAAACCAACTCTCCCAAATACGCAGCCTGTCTTCACAAACTAAATCCTCCTCTCTTGTTGCTGTTTTGCACATTTTCCCTCATTTTTCCGCTTTTCTTTCGACCCATTTAACGCATTGACCCCCTCGCAGCTCCGGGACCCGGCGCTCAGAGGCTTGTTAGGCGTGTAACTGCCGCCGATTGAAAGACGCAGGGCATTAAATTCATTTGGTTAACTTTGTGCTTGACCTGGGAAAGTTTCCACTTAAACCTCGAGGGGGAGAAAAAGTTCCCTTTCTTTGAGATGTCCCGGGTTTTTTTCTCTCTCTTATCCCGCATTCATCAATCTCCGGACAGTCTCTTTTCCTCTCTTGGCAGCTATGGGGCTCCGGAGCTTTTCTCCTTTCTCTCCCCTTAAAAGATTTGCTGTTCCTCGCATAATGCACCGTGAAGGCTAAATCTAATGCTATTCATTGCATGTCAACCATTTAATCGCCTTTCCATTTTTTTGTTGCAGAAATTCCTTCGTCTTTTTAACAAGTCCTCGTCTCATTCAGCGCAAATTTATTGCTACAAAGTTCTTAAAAGGATAATGAATTTGGAATTAGCCGTTTCTTTTCCAGTAAACTTTAATGAATATCACATCTGAAGCATGACAAATTGCTGGACCCTGGGCATTAGAGGACCATTTAACCCCCATTCACAACAGCTTTTTTTCGCAGCCTCACATAAAAAAAAAAATCTTTGATTTTGACATTAAAGAATCGCACGATCTTTTTTTTTCTTTTTCTTTTTTCCATCCTTTCTGATGCGGATGAAAATGCTTTCCAAGGGGGTTTCTGTGCGCAACAAAAACTTTCAATTCAGCCAGATAATCGAATTAAACGGAGGATAAGGTGTAGCTTAATATTTCGTGACCAAAATAAGATCCAGTCCATTTGCTGCTTTCAGGATCTTTTCCAGCAAATCCTGTTTCATGAGAAGCTCTGACCACAGACTACGCTCCCTGCTCCATCGACATTATTCTACATTTATGTTGTGTTTTTCCTTTTGCACATTTAAAACAATCGATGTAGTTTAATTCCTGTGTATGTTGTATGCTCACGTTTCTTCCTTTTTCTTTGCAGAGGTGCAGAAGCTGTCCAGTCTGGTGCTGCCCAGCGAGGTGATCATTGCGCAGAGCTCCATCCCTGGAGAAGGTCTGGGCATCTTCTCAAAGACCTGGATCAAGGCCGGGACAGAGATGGGTCCTTTCACTGGGAGAGTCCTGTCCCCTGAACACGTGGACCTGCTCAAGAACAACAACCTCATGTGGGAGGTGAGCTGCGACTCCACATTTATAAACAGCTTGTGGGGAAATAAGACCTGGGATGTGATGCAACTGATAAGATGACAGCCACAAATGATCGTTAGAGATGTTTATTTTATCGTGTGTTTTTGATATTAATCTTTGTTTCACTTGTGTGCTCAGGTGTTCAATGAAGATGGCACCGTGCGTTATTTCATCGATGCCAGTCAGGAGGATCAGCGCAGCTGGATGACCTACATCAAGTGCGCCAGGAACGAGCAGGAGCAAAATCTGGAGGTGGTGCAGATCGGCAGCAGCATCTTCTACAAGGCTGTGGAGGTGAGAACAACTTCACACCAACAGCAGTGATGCTCCACTGTGGCTGAGCAAGGATTTTATTTGAGGCCTGGCAAGGATGTCCTTTAGAAAAGCGCCACCTGCTGATGAGAAAAGAGAATTGCGTGTGTTCGTCATGCAATTTGAAGTCAATAGTCACGTTGCATTTTGATTAACTGAGCTTTACCCTCTTCCCTTCCTCCTCTCAGACCATCCCTCCAGACCAGGAGCTTCTCGTCTGGTATGGAAACACACACAACACATTCCTGGGAATCCCTGGAGTTCCTGGAATAGATGAAGAGCACCTGAAGAAAAGCAGGAATGGTGAGTAACTTTTACGCATCAATGCAGGGATAATTAAAAAAAGAGTTTAGATCTCTCTGTGCAGCAGCATCCACCTGAGACAAACTGCGGCCTTTAAATAACCTCCCTCCTTGTTTCCTCTCGCAGATGACTCCCACTCCTGTGAGGGCCCTTCCTCATGCTCTCCCTCTTCTTCCTCCTCCTCCTCCTCCTCCTCTTCCTCCTCCTCTGCGAGTCGCATGCGCTGCGTCATCTGCCACCGCGGCTTCAACTCCCGCAGCAACCTGCGCTCTCACATGCGCATCCACACTCTGGACAAGCCCTTCGTGTGCCGCTTCTGCAACCGCCGCTTCAGCCAGTCGTCCACGCTGCGCAACCACGTCCGACTGCACACCGGCGAGCGGCCCTACAAGTGCCACGTGTGCCAGAGCGCGTACTCGCAGCTGGCGGGCCTCAGGGCGCACCAGAAGAGCGCACGGCACAAGCCGGTGGTGTCCAGCGTCGACGTGCCCTCGCGCGTGTCCCCTCCACCCCCACAGATGACGGGCATTCCCCACCAGCACCAGATGCCCCTGGTGCACCACATCCCCACCATGGTGCTATGATGACACCGGCACAGAGGGACAGTCGCTCAGAACAACGTTGCACTTTAGAATAGAGCTGTTGTGGAGAAGAGGAGGGGGCTCCTGATGAGACAGGTCTTTATTAAGGAAATAAATGAGTTCATGTGAAAGTAAAACATCACACAAAGACATTTTAACTTCATTTGGTTTGTTATTCCAGCAGAAAGATGTTTTAACTGAAATGTACTGAAGAAACACCACTGTCCAGATTGTATTAATAATTATCAGTGTCTAATCTTATGGAAATGTGTCAAATATCAAATGAGAGATGAGATATTTTCTACAATTTTACATCATGTTTCTGATCCTCACCAGCTCAGGTGAACAGTTCCTTCAGTCAGAGGTTTGTACAGTTTCCACCTCGTCCTCATCGCTCCACACTGAAAACTCAACATTTGTCACTTTAACCCTGTACAGACTTTGGAGAACGCTGTTATTGTAAAATTGTATTGTATTGTATGCCACTGTACATGTGAATGTAAATACACCTGTGCTTTTTTCTATTCTAAATAAAGGATATGACGTGATCTAACACAAAGTGTGATTTGGATTTGTGATGTCTAATCGCTGGAATGTGTGGTTCTGAAAAACTGCTGCATCCAGTAACTATGAAGAAAGAGAAGCAAACAACACATTTCTGATAACAGACGGATATTCATACATTTTCTTATAGTGCAGTTCCAAGTTGACTTAATCTGATCATCTTGTCCTCGTCATTTGTCTTGACAGCTAAAGAGAAGATTTCTTTAAGAAGATATAAAACATTTGAATTTACTCACTTTAACGGCTTGTTTTTGTTTCCTCATCAGTCCTGTGTCCACTCTGAGAAGTGAAATCCAGAAATGAAGTTATTTTCATACTTTTACTCTATATATAAAACTTCCATCCACTTTATAAATGATCTGTTTTGTTATGCACCATAGCTGTGAAGAAGTTTGTTCATAGACGATGCAAAAATTCAGAGAACATTTTTCTATTGCTGAGAAACAATTGTGAAGATGTGGAGAATCATTTAGGAGTTCTTGTTGTGTATTTGTTATCTCAGAGTGTTAGAATGTTTTGATGATTCTTCCACGAGCGAACGATAAATCTGAATAATAATTCCATCCATTTTCCTTTCCCATTTAGTGTCTCAGTGGAGACCCAGTATCAAATCAACATCGTTTGTATTCACAAATCACAATTTGCCTCATACAGTTTAACAATCTGTACAAGGAGCAACATTCTCTGCTCTGACACTTAACTATGGTGTGGGGGAAAACTTCCAAATAAAAACCTCTTTTAAACAGGAGGGGGAAAACTTCAGGGAGAGTCAGAAGACAGGGATCCCTCTCCCAGGGCGGACAGATCAAGTGTTACATATAGGGTTGTGGTGTGTTTGTGTATGTTTTAATGATGGATGGGCCAGAGACAACCAATCAGTTTTAAAGTAGCACTATATTTAATTTTTGCAGTAGTTTTAAGTAGGGGTGGGTATGGCGAGGAGGTTGGTTATCTATTAATAGAAAGGTCGGTGGTTCGATCCCTGTGTGACCTTAGGCAAGACCCCAAGCCCCAAATTGCTGTGCGAGTGACATACACATGTGTGTGAATGATGATCTGTAATGTAAAACACTTGTGCAATTCATTAATATATGTTAAAACTTAAATAACAAGAATCCCAGCATTTTGAAAATATTGTGATCCTATCTAGATTATGTGTAAACAAATGATGCTCTTTACTAATGAATTAATATATATTCAATATAATTATGTTAGATATATTTGTATTCCTTATATTTTGTATAGTTCCATATGTTCTTATATTTTTTACAGTATGTATATGTTTGTGTGTAAACAAAGTCCCCCCCCCCCCCCCCCCACACACACACACACAGTGAATTTAATATATATCTACTTTCAACTTCTTGTGCATTTTTTAAATGTAAGCTTTTTCTGCATTTTTTAATTCTTGGTTGTTTCTATGATGCATGTCACTGCATCACAGAAACATGCATCTCACCATAGCAACCCCCCTCCCTCCCTGCATTCTCTAGTTTAGATTCAAGGAAAACAGTTGATACACACATTGAGTGTGATTGCATTTGCTCTTCATCACATTTCAGAAACCAGGGTACCAAGGAGCATTACCTTCTGTACAGACGGTTTAGAAGTGTGTGACAGACACTCAGTCCTCAACTTGTTTTCTTCTGATTACTTGGTTGGTTGAACTTGGATTACTTCTTTCATTGGAAGACAACTAAGATTTCTTTGGATCAACATGATGCCAAAACAAAAGCAAAACATGTTAGTTCTTGTGGAGGGAGAGAAGAGAAACGTCTTCCAGAGGCAAAGTGACAGGGAGGCAGGTGTGTTCTCCTCAAGGAAGCCAAGAAACAAACCTGATTGGAGGGGCGACAACAAACCACGGCCTCAATCCAAGCCTGTTGTCTCTCTCAACACTGCCTCCTATAAGAGGACAGAGAAGACAGAGGATGAAGCTCCAGCTGCCTCTGAAGAACCTGTGAGCAAGGAGGAGCAGGTCAAGCCCAAGGAGTCCATCAGCTGTGTCACTGAAAACTTTCAAGCCTTCGTGACTCAGCTCAGGGACACGATGATGGACACTGAGGAGAGCCTGCAGGAAATGGTTGAGCTCATTTTTGAGAGGGCCATGCAGCGTCCCAACTCTGCTGGACTCTTTGCCGAGCTGTGCCAACTCCTCTCAAAAGTAAGTTATGCATCTATGACTGGAAGCTTCTTTTATCCTTTTTCTAGTTGAGCAGCTTATCTTTTTTGCAGGTTATAAAATTAATTTAATCAAATGATGAGTTCATTTTGAGTTGAGGATAAAAATCACTATGTTTATGAGTATGTGAGTTGCATTTGTGTTAATGTTTCCTTCTGGTTTTCTTCTCTTCAGGTCAACGTCCCATCAGACAGCGTCTCCTTCAGGTCTCTGCTTGTCAAACACTGCCAGGCCGAGTACAGGAAGAGCTTTGTAATGGAGGACATTTCTCAAAAGGGGTCTTTTCTGGACCCAGTCAGGGACGTGAGGGTGCTTGATCGGCTGAGAGAAGAGCGAAACAACGCCAGCCCCTCCCCTCGCTCCCTCAATACCATCAGATTTCTTGGGGAGCTGTTCAAATCCAAGGTTCTGGGTGAGAAAGTGATGCACAGCTGCATCAAGAGGCTGCTGCAGAACGGAGATGGGCCGTCTCTTGAGAGCCTCTGTGAGCTCCTCCATCTCATCCAGCAGGACCTGGAGGTGGTCACGTCCAGGAAGGTGATGGACTCCTACTGTCACCAGCTGGAGTTCATTGCACAGGAAGGGAAGAGGTCACGAAGGCTCTCCCTTTTGTTGAAGGACACAGTGGACGCAAGGAAGAGAGCCGGCTCCACTCGCCACTAACCCCCCACCCCACCCCTACTCCTACTAAACCCCCCACCCCACCCCTACTCCTACTAAACCCCCCACCCCACCCCTACTCCTACTAAACCCCCCACCCCAACCCTACTCCTACTAAACCCCCCACCCCAACCCTACTCCCACTAACCCCCCACCCCAACCCTACTCCCACTAACATCCCCCCCAACCCTACTCCCACTAACCCCCTACCCCAACCCTACTCCCACTAACCCCCCACCCCACCCCTACTCCCACTAACATCCCCCCCAACCCTACTCCCACTAACCCCCTACCCCAACCCTACTCCCACTAACACCCCACCCCAACCCTACTCCCACTAACCCCCCACCCCACCCCTACTCCTACTAAACCCCCACCCCAACCCTACTCCCACTAACCCCCCACCCCACCCCTACTCCTACTAAACCCCCACCCCTCCCCTACTCCCACTAGCCCCCGTACCTGAACTACCTATTTAAAGTTTCACTGTTTAGTTTTTCTGTGTTTTATTTTATGCCGTGAATATTGAAATTCACAATGGCAGTAAATTTTACTAAAAAAAGGAGGCAAGGTTCGAAAGAAAGACTCAGCATATTTGGCGTCAGTGACAAACGGGTGTAGGCTGATGAGGTCGATGAGTATTTTTCCATACTGGAGCTCAACAAATGATGATTTATTTTTGATGAAAAAAACTAAAAGAAGTAATCATCTAGTTCTGACTGAGTAATCATCTAATATTGTAATTTTTGTATTTTATAATGGATGTCTATCTGAGGCTTCTGTACAATGTACACTGGGTGATATCACACCCTGAGAAATGTCAGTACTCAGATAGAGATTGTTCCTATGTTGGCAACTAATGAATAAAATGTTCAAATTTCATTTGGGGGTTTTTGTGTCCTCCATGCAGCTGCTCCCACATTTCAAGTGAAACATATGTGGGAAATATCACTTTACATTTACATTTTTCCCAATAACCAAAGAAAAGCACAGAGCACTGGAGACTCTGACTAAAATACTTGTCCTGAACTGTTTTAGATCAAATCAGGAGAATTCAGTTAAAAAAACTATTTGATGTCACATTTGATCTCCTTACAGATTCCACTGGTTGTGTAAGACTAGTTCTACTTCAAGCTGTGAGCATATTCACCTTTGGAGAGTGATATTTATGAAGCAACAGCATGGTGTTATTTGACAAGGAAAGATAAAATGCAGCTTTATCTATCTATCTATAGTTACACGTTTCTTCCACATGATGGAGCCAGATACTCTCCTGGAGAGTGTACAGTCACTGATAAAGAGATGAACTCAGAAGCCATTTATTTAATTCATTGGTTTATTATATTGCATTAGTAAGTTAGTAGTTGGTGTTGCACTTGTCAGTTCTCAGATTTTATCTGGCTTCCCAACAGGGAGTTTTCAGACAAGTCATCATTAAAACAACTGCACAGCAACATATACACACATGCTTCATGATAAGAAACTTCACTGATAAATGACCGGGCATAGAAACGAGAGCATCTCCTCAGTCCACCCTGCAGGATTTTTAAACTGGTGGTGGTGCTTTATCACATCTGGAGACTGTCCACACATTCTGCCCTGCACAGTGAGGAACATAAAGACAGTTACACCAACAGAACTACAACAATCCTTATTTGTATCATCTGACACAATGAGTGATCACCTTTACACCGTGACAGTCATCCTGCTGCTACCCTGCGCGGTATTAAGGAGCCACAGCATGAAGCTATCCAGCTGGCCATTTTACGCAGTGCTGTAGAGAAACAGAGTAAAACAGGAAGAATTATTATTCTATCTGTATCATCTGCCACATTGTCAGCAAGTCTTACCTGCTGAGAAAATGCAGAAGCAGGTAACATGATCCTGCCCCTATCAGGTTTAACACACTCTGTTTTACACACTAAGGTATTTTCATGTTGTAAAACTTGATTAAAATCTGTTAGAGAATGAAGCTGCACCTGAGAAAATATATGTCACAGTTCCCTGGTCCTTAAAACCCGTTTGCTACTAATCTGCCTGTTTAAAAACTCACTATAATTTTGTCTCATCCCCAAAAAAGTTGGAATACTTACGATACAGTATTCGTCACAGCATCCCTCCACTTTAATTTCTCTCTTCATACATGCGTCTTGCAGAGCAGCTCTGTTGTTCCTGTGCAGTCAGTGTTGTCATGAGTGACCACCCACACAACAATGATAATGACACAGCGTTTTATACTAACAGAGCCTCTGAGGCTCAAACGAATGACGCTCACTGTTGGAGGTATCATGTTACTGCATGGACACAGGTGTTGTTCAGTAATATTTTCCAGTGATTACATCATGGTCACAAAAACAAGGAACAAAATTATGCTAAGATGTTATTTCTGACACTAAATGTGATCACAACAACATTGATAAGGGATCTTTGTTATTCAATGCAGACAACATAAATTTAAATAAAAGTTTGTTTTTGGAATATAATATTTAATATCTAATTGGAGACATTATTACATTTTATAATTTCTTTAAATTTTTCAATCTTCATAATCTGCAGCCCTCAACAATATAAATGCTTTAAAGTTGAAATGAGATTGTGACAAATAAAGAAAATAAAAGTATTTTAGTGTATTGTGGTCTTCTGTCCCCAAATTATTACAAACATGTTTAGGGTTACCATCATTATTAAGATTGGTGAGTGCTTAATATTAATAAATAAAAGAAAGAAAAACACAGTAAATCTGTCCATGCTTTTCTCCTCAGATGTATGATGTTAGATGTGTTTTAATCTGTTTTGTGGTACACTTGAAATAAAACATTGCTGGCATTGCTGACAGTATTTTACTAATACTGTTAGTATTATAGTATTTATCACTATTATTACAATTACAGTATTTATCTTATTAATACTCCTGTTTGTTTTTATTACTTCACTTCTAATTTGTTTGCTGTTGGAGCTTTTGAATAATGAGGGTTTGAACATTAAAAGACCTTTGTCCCAGTGATGATGTTGAATAAATATTAAACAGATACCTTGTTGCTCTTGAGATGATTTTCTGACGATAAACATATTTCATTAAACTCCGGATGGATTGAGTTGGTCTTTCTCTTGCTGCATCGATGCTCCTGTTATCTGCTGATAGAGTCTGGCTGGCTCCACACAACACCGGGGGGGGTTGTTGTCATTTCTGTGCTGCTAGCTCTTAGCGCTAGCTAGCTGTTTGATTTCAACCTCTGCCTAATTCGACCCAGCAGGTGAGTCTCAGGTCATGTCAGTAACTTTGCACTGAACTTAAGTGGTTAACTAATGGCGTCATGGCGCTGATGTATCAAACCAACCGTGAGTCGGTGAAATGAAGTCGTAGGACGGAGAGAAAAGTTGAAAACAAATCCAGGCTAACAGCTAGCTTAACGTTAGCTGGATAGGTGTCCGTGGCTAGCTTAGCAGTAAACCAAGTGGTTTACAACAAACACCCGCTGGTTATCAGGGGACGGGGTTGTTAATGTTTCACGGGTCAGCACCGAGGCTCTGGCTTCTCTCTGTTAAAATGTGTTACGAACTTTCACGCTCAGCGACTAAAATGTCCATGTTTGGTCATCTGCACACGGAGGTTTGATTCAGCGGAGATCGGAGGGAATGTGCGGAGCCACGAGACCCCTGGTTATTTTTATAGAGTGATCGCCACATGAAGTGATGAATGTGACACGATTGTTTGATGCCACGCTAACGTGGCTCTGCCCCAGGATCTACGCACAATGAGAAACACGTTGTACAGGATTTAAGTTGAGTGTCAGGGATCTGACACGTCGCTGGTATTTTTGGGACGCACAGCTCAGTGCTGCCTGTAACTTCAGCAGTGTGAACTATCAGCTGTCAGACACAGATCACAGAGGATTGACCTCAGGCTCCTGATGTTTGCACAGAAAGATTTAACTTTCTGACTGATGTCATGCTCTCTTCATTTTATATCTGTTAGTCTGGGCTGGAGGTAATGGCCAATAATCATATGAAAATAATTTTTTTTATATCAGTCACATTATTATTTCTGTGAAGTTTAAAGGCTTATTTTTAGTAAAACATTTCATAAAGCAATGTGTGAATGTGTTCTTCTTCCTCACCATGCTGACACACCGTGTAAGTAATATATTGATAAATATTGCATTTTTGTTGCGTTGCTAGTGATGAAACCTATATAACAATTATTATTTATATTGTTTTATTGCCCAGCCCTAGTTAATATGCTCTTAGTGTGCAGTTTATTAGGTTCACCTAGTTAAAGCTTAATGTTGGTCATACTGCTCAGGTGTTATTTGAGTTTTTTTTTTAGAAAGGTGTTGATTCAATATGATCATTTTGGAAGCTGCAGTTTGTGGTGCTGTTGTATTGCATCATACAGAAAACAGTTGTCATCAAGAATGGTTTGATTAACAGAAACATCTCTTTGCAGACACAATATTAATAATGTGTGTGTGTGTGTGTGTGTGTGTTGCATAGGATGTTATTATGGAGTGTGGCCTAGTTCTGCCTGACAGCCTCGTGTTGGAGATCTTCCTGCGTCTGTCCTATGATGCTGTGCTGAGTGCTGGTCTGACCTGCAGACAGTGGCTGGCTGTCTCTAGAGATGAGTTCTTGTGGAGGGACTTGTTCTACAGCTACTACCGCATCCCCCACCATGTGCCCCGACACCCAGGTGAATATTAATAACCACGTGTTTCAAATGGGATTTATATGAAAAATGATTTATTACAAAATACACTTTTTATACAAATGTTTAGAGCGGGTGAAGTTTTAAATAATTTATAATCTCTCATTTGCAGCGGCGGTGTCATGGTACAGGGAGTTCAAGCGTCTATTTGACTGTATCCCCTGTGTGGAGGTTCAGACACTGAGAGAGCACAGCGACCAAGTCCTCCACTTAGCGTTCTCTCACAGGGGTCATCGATTCTCATCCTGCTCCAAAGACTGCACTGTTAAGGTAGGGATTCAATTATTGAATGATTTAACGTTCATACCGGATCTTATTTACCTTCTTTCTGCCAGCGTGACGAGTGATTGTTTTCATTATTTGGTTACTTACTTAAATGTCGGACTTCTTTCTGGTTCAGTGAGAGTCCTTCTCGACATTATACAATTCGAAAATTAAGGTACAACAGATCAATGTTATAAAATAAAAAAGATTTCAATACACAACCACTTAAAGTGCTGCTGTAAAACTGTAAAGAACTCAGTGTTTCAGTTAAAGGTCCTTTATGCTTTGATAATTATCTTTCTATCATACTTTTAAATGTTGAAACTTGCTGGTGCTTGCCTGTATTGAGAAAGCAACTCGACTACATCAAACTGGAGACATGCAGGGAACACTATACTACTAAACTGTTCAGCTTTCATGTTGTTTCCTTATTGTGTTACTGGCCCCGGCTCTCTTCTTCCTAATTATCCTCTCCCTTATTTCCAAACGTCTCTTCTTCCTTCTCATGAGCAGCTGTGGGACACGGAGCGACCAGATGGCAACCTCTCATTGGTGCACAGCTCCAGCATGCGGCAGTTTAACTGGGGCTACACTCAGTTCTCCCAGTTCAATGCTGACGACAGCCTGCTGCTCGTGTCTGGGGTTTACCTGGGCCCACACCACTCCTCTTCTGGGGAAATCGCCGTCATCAGTCTGGGTACGAGTCAAAAGGGGAAATTACTCTGCTGTCGTCTTATTCTGAAGAAGTCTCTTGAAGACAAATTAATGTTCACTTTTCACATTAATATTATGAAGTTTTCTCGAACAAAGTCCTCATTATGTTTCATAACCTTTGAGAGTAGATCAAGTAATAACGGCCATATGATATGTTTGATTCTAGGATAAAGAGCAGTGTATACCAGACATCTTTCACTTCGTTTGCTGAAAACAAAGATTGTCTAAATATGTTGATTCCCAGCTTTATGAAACACTCTCAGCCTGATTAAAGTTTACAGACAACTGAAATGATAATTGTCATATAAAACTGTCGACTGGCCAAAAATCAAGCTCTGTTTTATTGCAGCTATGTTTTAAATTACTTGTCACTATCTCGCTCTCACTTTCCTTCTTTGTGCCATCACAGAAAATTACACACTGTTGTCTCGGGTAAGGAACAAGCCGTACGATGTGTTCGGCTGCTGGCTGAATGAGACCCACCTGATCTCTGGAAACTTGCACTGGATCGGCAACATGACCTCATGCTCTGTGCTGTGGCTCAATAAAGCTTTCCAGGTGAGGGAAAATATAGCTTGTGTTTGTCAGGTATTTAAAAACCTTTCAACTGCATGTCCTCTTTGCTTTCATGCATTCATCATTGCTATAAAACACTTTATTACTTTTCAAATGTAAATTGTATAATCAGGTTAAATTAGAAAATTTGCTTTTGCTTTGTATTAAACCAATTCCATAAATTTTTTGGAAACTTGCAGGTGCCATTGTGTTTAACTGTGTGAAAACTCTCCCTCAAAGTCTTTCTCTGCTTCTCAAACTTTTATTTTCTGCGACAGGATATCGAATCAGAGAATGTCAACGTGGTCAAGCGCCTTTTTAAGATCCAGAACATTAACGCAAGCACCATCCGCACAGTGATGGTGGCCCACTGCCGTCGTCATGACAACCCGGACTTGGTGCTGGATTATGAGGCCCAGTCTCAGGCTCAGAGGCAGAAAGGGCCACAGCGGAAGCACCAGCCCCTCCTCTTTGACCTGGGAACCTCCGGCAGCGATGAAGACGACGAGGAAGCAGCAGAGGATGAGTGTCAGAGGGAGGCGAGGTGTCAAGGCTTTACCGCTGCCCGTGCCCCTCAGCCAACTATATCAAACATGGAGCACGTTATACAAGTGAGCTGCGTGTAAACAATCTGGAGCATTTTGTTCCATGTTTTTAAAGATAATATTCTTCATTCTGCCACGTGTCTCTCTCGTTTTTGTCAGAGTCGTAAAAAAGTCGGGCCCAGGGACCTGGCGATTGAAACCCACGTGGCTAAGATTATGGGCAAAACCCACACGAAGGCACCCGACTGCAGCCTCAAAGAGCCGCCTGAGTCCGGGGAAGAAGACAAAACCTACTTGCTCTTCACCACCGGAAGCCTTACATACTCCCCTCACCAGATAGGTATTGTTTCCAAGCTGCGAGGAATAAACCAATTCATGACATTAACACAATGCAACACATTTATGAAATGTGTAGATAGAAGTCTCCTCATGTGGCAGTTGATCTTTGTTTCCAGGTATTAAGCGGATCAAGCCCGACCAGATGACAACCTCTGGTCCTGTCCTTGGTAAAGAGCGTAGCTCCGAGGAGTTTTTTGATTCCCTGGACCATGTCATTGATATCCATGGACACATTATTGGAATGGGTCTTTCTCCAGACCACAGGTAAATAAACATAAAGTAATAGATATTGAATGTAGAAATTATTATATTTATATAAAGTAAGTAATTGCACACTTTTCACAGCGAGGCCTTATTATCAAACATCAGAGTTTGACCTCACCAACGCTCTTGTGTCAATGGGAAATATGTTCAACCGAGCCTTTACAGTAGTGTGGCGGTATTAGTATAGTAGTAGTATAATGAATGTCCAGTATCTTCAATGACATATCGCGTCATCCAATTTGAATCTAATAATCTTGAATCTAGTAAGCTTGTCTGCATACATTTGGCCATGTAATGTAGCATCGCATAATATTTTCTAAACCTCAAAAGCTCAAAATAGATTATTAGTACATATCAACAGTATAGTTTATGTCTGAGTGTTACTGCAGCAGATCAGAAATGTCTTTTCAACCCTAACTTGTCTTCATCTCTTCGTTGAGCAGGTACCTTTATGTAAACAGTCGGGCTTGGCCTGCTGGATGTGTTATCTCCGACCCCATGTCTCCGCCTCCCATCGCAGAGGAGATAGACCTGCATGTCATCGATCTAAAGAGCTTGAGGGAGGAGAGAAGAAGTCTGCGCGCTCACCGTGCCTTCACTCCCAACGACGAGTGCTTCTTCATCTTCCTTGATGTTAGCAGGGACTTTGTTGCCAGGTGAGACCGTGTACTTAGTGGTCACGTATGAATAGTGGTGGGAAATCTGTCACCACATTATGGATGCTCATGTCGTCGTAAAAGCTCTTTTGTCTCTTTTTATAATAATCATATAATCTTATATGAGTCACACATGATTTCCTCCTTTTTCTTAAGATTACCCACCTAACACCTATTTTGAAAGGTTTATTGATGATGAATGTAATCTTCTGATTTAGCCCATATAATGACAGATTGAAACACATAACCTGACAGCAGTGTTGAAATGATTTTGTTGTGAAGGCTGTGCTGACCCATCCCTCCACTCTCTTTCCTGTAGTGGAGCTGAGGACAAGCACGGCTACATCTGGGACCGTCACTATAACATCTGCCTGGCACGTCTGGCGCACGACGACGTGGTGAACTCGGTGGCATTCAGCCCCTCCGATCAGGAGCTGCTGCTGTCCGCCAGCGATGACTCTACCATTAAGGTGTGGCGTTCGCCGCGCATGGTCCGCCTAGCGCAGGCCCCTGCGCGGCAACCGAGGCCTCGCAGCCTCCTGTCGTCCTGGTTGAGCCACAAGAACTCCACTTCTAACAGAAGCGTCAATGGGAAACCATGAGTCAGGTTGGAAAACACTTTGAGTGGTAGGGAGCGAGGACAGGAAAGTTAGTCCTGCCTCCTCTGTGGTGGGAATATATATGCACTCCATGTATATGTACAGTGTGGTTACAGTCTGTGGTTTTGCTTGAGCTCACGGTGTCTGGCAGGAGACGTGCTGAAACTCGGTTTTGGACACAAGGGTGCGCTGTTGTGCCAACAAAGGACAGACTGTTGAATTGACATGTGGAGTTAACACCTTACTTGCACAAGACAGACATTCTGTTCCCTGAGAGACAGTTTATTTCTGTTGTATGTGTAACATGCGTCTGAACAGGTCCGACACAGAACTCCTGGACCTGAGGTGTAAATGTGCTGCAGAGACGGCACCTGATGATCAGAGGCAGTAAGTGCTGTACCTGAAAATGTTTTCAGAGTTTCTCCCTTTATTAATGTAATTATATCCAAATGATGTCTTGAGTATGAACCCCCCCCAGTTTTCGATGAATTATAAACCCCTAAAACCAAAAGGGAAAAGATGTTTAGCTGCATGTGCTGCAGCCTGCCTTGGTTTTTAATGACTTCCCTTCCTATTGCCCCAGAAACGGCCAATCCCAATTCTCTTCAACGTAGAATTATTGAGCGACTGATTCTAAAAGAAAAACTGCTGTCGTGAAGCATGACTGTGTGTTTTGGGGCCTATATTATGTAGAAATGTATTTAAACACCTTCATTTATTAGTAGCACAAACTGACACCAATTTGTTTTGAAAAATCTCAGAAATTCATGATTTCAAAATGGGTTAGGCTAAGGGTCGTTTTTTCAAAAACTCAAAGTAGCACTTCTGGTGCTATGTTGTTGACACAAAATTCTGGAGATAAAAATACAACAAAGCCCCCTCCTAGCAATCTCTGGAGTGCCAGCCAAATCTACCCAATATGGGACTAAAGCATTATTGCCTTCATCACTCTTTTGGCACTTCGTAGAATGCTGCTTGCTCCTATCCCACCATCTCAGTCTGATTGGCTAACGGATGTGGTGTTTTTCTTGAGCACACTAATAAATAAGCACTCAGGGGATCTAAGTATCATTTAAGGTAATAAATGGCAACCTTTCATTTGATATTTTAACAATCGGGCTACGAGTGAGACTGACCTGTCTTTTATGCTATATTTATTAATTTAACACTGTATCATCACACTGTAGCTTCACAACACAACACAACTACTGTGCTACTGAACTTTATTTAATTGTTTAAGCTATCTGGATGGGGGGGGGGTGAAGGGGCCTGTTGGTACCTGTTTTTTCTCTTTTATTTATTTACTTATTGTTTGTGCTGTTGTGATGGTTTTCTTTTCAGTGTTTGTGTGTTTTTCATTTTCATTGTGATTTACTAAAAATGGGGGAAAAAAACATGGATCTTGAAATTCTGTATGTTATGTTATACACTACATTGAATAAAGTATAAGGGGAAAACTAAAAAACTCAAAATAGAGTATGAGGTACACAGAAATATGAGCTAAACTAAAATACATTTTTGGTCATTTTAGTTGCACTGTTATCTAATCCCTGTTTTTAAGGTCATCTGTTAAACACTACATTTTAATTAACCACCAAATAACCACCATCCTTTTTAATAGTGTGCACATTAGAACAAGCCATGTTACATTACATATTTATGTGTTTTATGTTCAAGACGTACATCGTGGGAGATAATCATCATATTCACATGGCACGTATTTAATTGTTACATTAACTAACGCAGTTTTTTCGATAGTTGTACATCTGTTTAAAGAACAGATACTTAATTTTATTTTAAATATAACAGATCAATAGATAGAATTTCTTGGATATTTCAACTCAAACTAATGTTGCCCATGACGTAATGTGTGTAATACACCTTAACTGTATCATAGGAACAATCAATACCTTCAAGTACTTATTTAGAAAAACATCATGAATGACAGTGACGTAGAAATACCAGAGGCCTGTTCAACCCAAACATCTTCAAATGTTTACCAGTCATTCCGGGACTACTTGACATAGCTATCATCCTCATCAAGGTACTTTTGTTGATATAAGTTTGTTCTGAGAAAAGCAAAATAAAACTAAAACATGACAAGTGAACCATGAGACTTTGTGCGTCAGCTGCAGTTAAGCTATCAATGCAGGTACTTTACTCGGTAAATTATCATGTTAGTGTGGAGAGTCCCTGCTCTACAAGCTTTTCCTGTAGCTGATTAAAAACTCTTTAAAGTTCACTTTCTATGAAATCTCTTCCTTTATCAGATGAGTCTCGTCACCAGTTGTACAGCAGTGTTTTGGACATGTGTGGTCTTGTTGGTCCCCTTCAACCAATTTAAATACTTTTTCAGTATCCCCATATTTCTGATCATGTTTACTGCCTCTACTCCCCTAAAATAAAAGTCTCAACATGTGTCAGGTTCATTTCCTTTTCATCCCAAATACTTGGGTTGTTGTTCAGTTTTGTTGGTGAAAGTTGTGGACGGTGATACTTGCAAAAACCTTACGTCAGATTTCTTGACAAAAGACATTTGATCTTGTTGACACTCAAAACAGGAGGCAACAAAAGGCACCTTTGAGTCCTGACGCAGACCTGATTCAAACACATAACAATGTGGCTCTGTCACACTGGAACAATGACAAATCCTGTATCCTGCATTTGCAATGTTGCATGAGACAGTCTAATTCCGTGTGTAAACTCCAAACCTACCCAACTCAGCTTACATGTAAAAGTACCCAGTTGCCAAATACAGGCTAAATTGTCACTCCATGAGTACTTCGTAATCATATTAAAGTATTACCAGTACACAGTAGTTGTTACCACATCATAAACATCAGTACTCATATTAATGTATTGCATGAATACACAGTACTTTATTATTACATTAATACTTAAAGTGGTACTGAACTGACAGCTGAATGACAGGCAGGAGAGAGAACATTTTAAACTTGGCAGCTTACAGCTGATTGGCTACAGGAGGGTGTGTCAGGTTGTGATTGGATGAAAATAGAGAATCACACGAAATGTGCATGTGACTTAAAGGTCCAGTGTGTAAGATTTAGGTGAAAGGGATCTATTGGCAGAAATCTTATGTAGAATAATCCTCATCATGTTTTCACAAGTTGAAATTGTATGAATTGTAGTTTTCTTTAACCCATAAAAGGCCCTTTATATTTAAATACTTTATATTTACATCGAGGGGACCCTCTCTACGGAGGCTGCCATGTTTTTTACATTAGTCTAGACTGGACAAACTAAAACCTTTTGAGTTTTAATGACAACTGAAGCTACAGGTTCTTTTTCATGTTTAGAAGGAGAGGGTGAGGTGAGGGGTGTTCAGCTGCAACATGCAACTTCAACACTAGATATCACTAAATTCTACACACTGTACCTTTAAGAGGCAAGTTCCTGACTGAACCTTTGCTCAGTTTCATTTCAATGAAACAGTAAATTAGAATGAAATGAAATTTATTGCGAACAAGTGAAAACTTGTTTTCAAACTCAGCCTTCATTTTGATCCTCAGCTACACACCAGCAATGTTTTGTGACAGCGTCTTGCTCAGTTGTGATGGTATCACTGACAGCATGTGGTCACACAGACAGACACACACTTGCACACAAAAACCTTGTGGGGGAGGGTGCGGTGTTACAATGCAATGCTTTCCTGTAACATACTAAGACTTTATCTTGACTTGGAGCTAAATGTTAACACTGGTATGAAAACACATGCTTGTAGTAACAATTGTGTTATTCTCCATATTGTTTCAGACTGCCTGCTTTATAACGTTTTCTAATTGACACTAAACACACAGAGGATGATGAGAATTAACTTATTGTTGTGATTTCTTTTATGAGTTCTTATTCTATAAAGTTTCAGAAAATAGTAACCGATGCCCACTTCAGTTTCCTGAGCTCAGAGAAGATGTCATCATTTGTTGAATGGACAGTTCAGAATCAGTCTGCTATCACACAAAGCAGAGGATGGCAACATATGTGCAGCTAGAATGAGGAAATATATACAGATGATCATTAATTATTAATTATTGATTATTTTACTGTCGGAGTATATTGAATGAATCAATATAGCTGCAAACCATCAGAAAATTGAAATCAAAATGATAGAAATATTTTACCAAATCTAAATACACTAAAAGTCTTTCTATTTTGATGGAAACGTCTTGCTTTCTATTTTTTTAGACACATTCATTGTTCAGTTATTTAAGCCTCAGGTCTCACACGAGAGAACCATTCTCAACCATTGATTGTGCTAGTTGAGAATCTTGATGACCGCCCTCCCCCGCAGGAAAGAACATTCCACCCGCCCTGGGCTGGCTCGGTATGTTCGATAGTGTCGAGATGACGAGGTGTAACCACTTTCGATATCGTTGAGATCATAGCAGGGAGGATGTGTTTGTGGTTGAAACCATCACTTCAACGGTGACATATAGGTTTTAATCATGAAGGCGAGAATTTGTAAAAAAAAAAAACCCCGCCAAAAAAACCTGTCCAAATGTTTGTGATGCAACGTCTATAGTTACCACCCAAAGAAGTAGTAGACTCAGCACGAACATGCTCACAGTGCTGATGTTAACATGCTTGTATTTAAGAGGTATAAAGTTAAACATGTTCACCATCTTGATGATGATTTTGCGCATTAGTTCCAAACCAAAACACAAAATACAGCTGGAGCTGATGGGAATGTTTTGCAGGGACTTGGTTTAAAATCAAAAATCAAATTGGGACAAATGTACTTTTTACCATTTTGCCATTAACATTGATTTACATTTAGCATAAATCACTGAGATTATTTGACCATTAGCCGTTATGATGAGTCAGGTGTAGCATGTTTCTTTTTTTACCATGTTACTGTTAGCATTTATGATACAACTTTAACATGTTTTATTTTAACCATTTTAATGATTTACCATTAGCCTGCATTTTGTTGATGCTTGACTTACATCTTCAACTCAGTATCTTGAGTCCACGAGGTCTATGTTTCAAAGAACTTTTATTCTAAGAATGAAACTCACTGGCAAATTTGCAGAATTTGCAAATCTGTAAACAAAGCTCGGTAGTTTGCATTTTCTCTGCAGTAACAACGTGAAACAAAAAAACTGTACATCATGTCCACATTCATGTAAACAGCAACCCAAAGCAAACACAGCATGAAGTGGGTCAACACAGGCTAACTACATTTTTGTGACACTTGGTGTGTGGTTATTATTTCCATCAACATCTTGATATAGAAACATGAGTCTGTTTCCGTGTCAGAGGCAAAAGAGACCTGAAAGTGGTCTGCTCATAGAACCACGGTGGACCACAGGGGAAATTTATCAGCAGGGTTAATGGCAATAAAAAGAGACCCCCAGTTCTTATTTGTACCTAACCCCATAACAGTTTATTCTGGCTGGTGGTATACGATGAACCACAGGAGTACACGATGTGTGAGTTGAGTGAGGCTGCGTGTCAGAATGAGTTTCATCAGTCTGCTTGAACTATGAAGTGTCATGAAAGAGTAAAAAGACATTTTTTAAAGCCATAGAACTCATTTTAATCTATACCATGCACACACAATTAAATTTGTTGTTATAAATAATTTCCTTACACAAGATGTCAGATAATAAATGTACATATTATAATTGTATAACCAGAAATACACCAAAACAGAAATGGGACATGGCAAACTCATATAGTTTAGAATATACTAGTGAATATTATCTAAATATATCATCACTATGAGTGATTAAGATGTATGGTTAATAAATTTGTAAACTGCTATTTACTAAAGATTACAATCCAGGTTTTCTACGAAACCTGGTAGAAGGTTGGAACATGGACCAACAAAGAAATTAATTTTGTGGCGGATCCAGGATTATTTTCCACTTTCTTTAACATCGCAAGATGGTGTTTCTTCTGACTGTTTCCCTGATTTTTTCAGTGAATGATTCATGATGCAAAAAAATTGAGGGGACCCCAATTTGGCACAGATTCAAATAAAATCCATTTGTAGTTTAATTATAGTTTCAAAGGAGGGTAGGTTTTTTCAGCTCCTGTAAAATACATTTTGGCTGATGTATGTGCTCTGAGTGCCATTCTAGTTTATTTCTTTAATTTCCTTGGAATATATTTGAGGGATAACTGTTTGCGTTAGAGTTACTTTGTTAAGTTTAATGAACCAGCAGCTACTCATAAGGCAAAAAATCTGTAATATAAGTATCGGTTATATTCAGTGTTGAACTAGGAGACTAAAGATGGTGAGTGATTATTGAAACGTTACCCACACGTGATGAATAGAGGCTTGCTCCATTTACGGTACACAACAGGCCAAAGTCGCAGAATTTAAACAGTATTCCAAAAAACACTTCATCATTTAAATGCAGTGAGAGAATTCCCCACAGCATATATATATATGTATAAAATAATATTTTTTTACCAGATTTAATTAGAGCCTATTCGTTTGTATTATTACAGAACTATAGAACTCAGCATCTGTTAGTTACTTAAGCCCAGAGCTTTACTGTTGTTCTTCTTGAACCTGATGACAGCTTTACACACTAACAGAATTCATTTATATATATTCAGTCACAATCATAATGTGACTTCCTTTCTTTCATTAATTATATGATTCTATATATATATATATATGAATCTTTAATTCATATAATGTTATGATCACATATTTAATATAGTATAATGCATATTGCTATGAAATATTATTATTTCCATTATAATTTATTAGAGATTTCTTCATGAAACTTTAGTGCAGCTTCCACAGTCTGCATTCTATAAGCCTGTGAGGTCGACAATAGCTTTGATGAAAATTGTGTCATCTCTCAGATAGGGGCTCTTGCCGGCCAATTTAGCCAGTGGGCAGAACAACGGGCAGCCACTGGCGATGTTCATCTCACTGATCGGCCGCTGGAAGGATGTGGAGGTGACATCAGGACGGAAAGCGTCGATAATGTGCTCCCTGTTATTCTGATCCAAGAGCATTAGAGTCACCTGGGGGACAGGACAGGAAGAATGCATCAGTTGATCTGGGATTAAGGATTTAAATAAGTGAACAGGTGAATTTTTTTTCTCTTACCTTCTGACTGAATGGCCATTTCAGCAGAGCGTCATACCTGCCCCTCATGACCACAAAGAACAGTGAAAGGTGCGTCCCACGTCCTGTTCCATCGCCATTCAAATACAGCCTCAGACACATTTTGTAGCCGTACTTGCTGGAGTAAAATGCTAAAACGAAGAAAAAGAGGAATTCAGAATGTAAACAGAGCCTAAAACCAGTGTCATATGAGAATAGGAGTGACTCCTTAAGGAAAACAAGGGTGTACTTCAGTGGAAGTTCCCTCATCTACATGCCAAGAGCTAACATCATGCAAACCACATGAACTCATTCAAATTCAAAAGTAAGCTGTGGTGTAGGATGTGCTACAATAGACCTTTGAAATAGGTGTGGGCGTGTTGTCTTACCAGGTGAGAACATTGCAGGAGTCCGCCCAGCCACCGCATCCTGTCTGCGGCGTGAGAAGTCAGAGACTTTCCAAACAAATATCCCATCGTAGGTGCAGAACTGGAGTTCTCGCAGCAGATGTTCGGTCTCCGACAGCTGCAAGTCTCTTATATTCAGCGTCCTCTCCAGCTGTCGTACTTTGTTTGACAGATCTTCAATCTTTTCTTGGTCTAAGCGATGTTGATGCGAGAAAGCTTCCAATGTAACAGTGCTGCGCTCCACTTCACGGTTCAAGACACACACAATGTTTTGTAAAGCGTTCACCTGTCGAGAAAGGGCAACAAATACAAATGCATTCAGATCCTCATAATAAGACAACAGTGGGTAACAAATAGCGTTAGATCCACTGGGCCTTACCTTTTTTTCCAGGTCCACGGACGGTGTGAAGGCTGCAGCTCCAGCATCCATACTGACTCCCTCCTCAGGAGCCCTGTACAGGCCCAGACCAGAGTCCTCCTGCCACTCACCGGGACCTGTAGCCTCTGCACGTACCCGACCCACTGACATCACCATGGGCAGCAGCAGACGCAAGTGCTCCATGGTGCTGCTGTGCTCATGTTCACTGAGCTTCCCGTTCTCCACCTGGGAAGAACAACAGAGCTTATTTAGCTGATACTGTAAGAAGGTCAAAGCTTAACTCTCCGAAATCCAGGTGTTTCGGTCAGTTTAGTGTTGAGCACTTGCTCTGCTGAAATGTTATGTTGCTAGTTTTACTTTGGAGGTTTTGGAAAGTTGAATTTAATCTTTTGCCTCTTGTGAATAAGGTTAGCAACTAGGGAGTGTTCAGAAAGATGTGAAGCCTTAAAGTGTTAGGAAAGGAGAACCAAGATGCAGAGAATATCCAACCCCACTTCCACTTAGCATAAAAAAAACAAAAAAAAAACCTTTATTCATAACAGAAGATAGGCACTAAATGTACTATGCGCTTTTATTTTGTAACCCTTATTAATCACTCTCCCTTCCAGGTTTACTTCCAGGAGTGGGTTTTCATGCACACATGTAAATGCACAGGATTCCAGCAGATGTAAATGTTTCCTGAGTAAATTAAGCATTTTCTTTCAAATGTATAAGTCACTGGTCATTTGCATGTATGTGTATAAAGAACAGTGAGAAATATGAAAATGTAAATATATGTTTTATTGTGGGAGTGTTTCCCTGGAGGAGGGGAGAGATCAGTGTGTGTGAGAAGGAGGGGAATCTCCCACTCTGCTGCTGAAATCTGCTACACCTGGGTGACCTCTTTGTGAGCCAGTAGTCTGCTGTTTTTTTGGTGAGAAAATTTGATCTTTTTGTGCACCACCACAGGTACAACTTTGAAAATGTTTTAAAAATCATTCAATAGCTGGAATATGTTTTCTTCCAGATTGTTAGAAGAGTGGATTCTGTGGATATAGCAAGTGCTTTTATCAGGCCTCTTACAAAAGAGAATTTATCAATATTATTTGCTGTTTAAATGAACAAATAACTCAATAAGAGCATCATAATTGATTAACATACATACCACAAATTTGCAGCCCACTTCACTGAATGGACAGGCACTCTTTGACTTGGCGCAGGTTCTGCTGTGATCATTGAACTGAAGGTAGAATGAAGAAAAGAAAATGTTACAGAACCAGATCCAAAACGCAAATGACTCAACTAGAAAACTGGACATTAAGGGTAGGATTGTTGGTGTGAAAGAAACTAAAAAGTCATACACTGAATTTGAAAACAACATTTCCTAAAACCTCCATTAGAAAGAGGACTTTAAATGTAAAGATGTGGAATTAGCAGGATTATATCCAACTAAATTTTACTTTAGTCGATTGTTACATGGATATTCTGTCTGTTGCTTGTGTATTGGATGATACTTTTTTTTTTTTTTTAAATAGCATTTTTTTTAGCATCATTTTTTTAGCCTACAAATGCTATATGTAGCATTACCCTATTTGGTGATTAGTCTATGCTTAGGTGCAGTATATTGAAGCAACCAGATAGACCTTTTCAGTTTTATTTCCAGACAGAGTATAGCATACAAAAGCTGAATAATTTGTAACCACTGAATTTATATGTAAAGTTAGAGGTCTAGTTGAATAATCGCTCAAACCTTTTCTCTTGGGATCTTCTTCTTGCCACAGTCTTTGCATTGTAATGGAAACTTCAGGCAGATTTCATCATGGGCCTAAAATACACCACGAAGGAGAAATTAGCTTGTGCCCATTTAAGGAGACAGAACCAGCCGCTGCTTCACTTGAGATGTGGGTATGTGGGATCTCAATCACTCACCTTGATTTCTTTAAAGTTGAATGTCATTTTGCAGTATTTGCAGTTGAGTGTCCTTGCCTCACATTCTCTCTCATTGTGGCGGGGCTGGTCTGAGAGCAGGATCGAGGTTTTGCAGGCCTCACACTGAACTCGCTCCAAGTCACATTGGCCTTCATGCTGAGCCTGAAAAATGGAGGACAGTTTTTTTCACCACTGCATTCCTACAGTTTGTGCTTCTCACGCAAGCCGCATGAGTCCATTCATTATCGTAATGTGATGTTATCGGAGAATGACATTTGAGCTTAAGTGTTCCGGTTTTGTTTGGCTGCACATAACACAAAGAATTCAAGACCTGTGGCTCTTTTGTTATGTGTTCTTATTTAAAGACACTACACCCTAGTCAATCATTGTTAAAATAAATGACTCCCATGATTGCAATTTAACTAATACACCCATGCAATGTTATTGAGTAAATGAGGTGAAAGCTCTGGAAGAACACGTTCTGTTCTTGCAAAACAATTTTTTTTATCTCCAGTGCAGGTCAAAGTTCAGAACAGTACACGTGATGTGCATAATTATATTTGTTATTATCAGTCTAGTTGTCTTCTCCTGTAACCTAATCAGTACAAATATTCAAGGAATTAGTATATTAATTTTATGTTGTATGTGGTTGAAAAATAATAATATACTAAAGAAATGAGATAAACAGATCTTTTTTCCAAACATCTTCCCTCAAAACAAATGAAAACAAAACCAGAAAGTTACTAGAAGATGTGAACGTGAAAGTGCAAAAACACAGAAGCAGGGATTTAAAAAGAAGCGTAACAATAGATAAGGGGATATTAATTAATGACCATCTTTTTTTTTTTGAACCGGCAAGGTCAAGTCTTTTTGAAAAGAACCGGGAAAAGAAAGTGGGCGGAGCTCCAAAGCGAGGTGGAGTTTCATGCCCCGTGAAGTGCAACTCCCTTTTCAAAATGTCCACCAGCATCGGCACGCTGACACATCACAGCAGAAACCACAGGTAGGTTAACCTCTTATCGCTTTGACTGCTCGCTATCTGACGCACAAAACCTTGAACTGAAATTCCACAGTAAGTGTGATAATCTTAATCAGTTTTTCAGTCGGATGCCCGTCCCTGCTACCCCACACATACGCCACATTCAGCTTCGTAACACTTCGTTATGGGTGTGTTTGGCTAGCTCATGACAGCGGAAGATCTTTCCAGACGACAGTGACTAATACTGCATCCCACAAGTAATCATACATGAGTGTTGATGTATCACCGACTGTTGTTGAAAATTCCATGAACTCTGTGGTAAAACTACAGCACATGAGAGGATGGTTCATTGGAGGGAGAAACCAGTCAGAGCCACCTCTGCAAAACATGCAAAAATAAATCTCATATTCAAACATTTCCTGCCATCACATCATTTCAATGTTTCCTGTGTCAGTACCTATCTAGGTCACAAAACCACAAACGATGAAAACTACAGACCAAAAAAAACATCCTGTACACAAAATTTAAGATAAAGATCTCATTTAATCAATAAATCTGACTTACATGCCCAGCACCGAGATGGTTACAGTTGAAACACAACTGTAGACACATGAGACCCATTCAGACACAACACCAGAAAGCAGCTTTATGATTTTAAATCGGTTTGTTTCCTTTCTTGCAGCCTTTAAAAATTAGGTAGTTCCCTTATATAAACCAGGCAGTTTAATTTTCATGTAATGGTTTTTTCACCCTCCATCACCAAATAAGTCTAAAGCAGCATTTATCTGTCCATCTCCGAGTGTGTTTGACTGCCTTTAATTGCCCTGGTACTTTTCCACCAAGCTGTTGTTGATAAGTAAGTTAGATATGTTCGGGACTTTCCAGGCATGTTAAGTTTCACTTCCTGTTTCCCTGTAATACAAGCACACTGTTGAGAACTGAAAGCTTTAAGAAGAAGAAGAAAAAAAACTGTTGCACAAGGTCAGTACAAGAGAGAGAGAACATAACAGAAAGCAGACAACGAAAATGAAAATTAAAGTTTGAACTATACTCCCTCACCTCATACTCTTTTATAGAGCCTGTCCAGTTGCAGCCTTGGTTCAAACACCTGGCTGGCAAACTTGCAATTTCTCGACCTGCTGCATTGTCTGGAAATGCCTGATGAAAGAGGAAAGAACAAAGAGCTCAGTGAAGCCAGAAATAAAACCAGCTGGCAGACAGAGTGGGATGCATTGTATGAGGTTGTGGTGAAGGAAATCCCCCACCACTAAAAGCAGCATGTGGGAGTCATACATTGCCTTTCAAACAGACTCGGAGTAAAGGGGGTAAACTGATGACACAGAGGATGGTTCACAAAATGACTGCATAATTGAACACTTACTTCTTTTCCATTAAGAATGGATATAGGCTCCTCATATATTTCTTCCTGGCGGCAGGCTTCACAAGGCTTTGGCCCCGAACTGACAAACAAAACAGGTTTGTGAGTTTACAGTTAAATAGCTTGTTTCCTGCTGATCCAGAACTGGAACAACTGATAAGTGATGTTAATGATAACAGAAGTGACAGGAAGGAAGAAAAAGAAATGTGGGAAATCAATGACTAGGTTAAAAAGCATGTGACATATTAATTATCTCATACTTTCAAAACATCTAGCTAACATTAAGGATCAGGTTTATCACATGTGAAACAACATTTCACATGACCCAGGCACTTTTTGTTTATAGACTTTTCATAAGTAGAAACACAAATGTCACAGGAGCTTTTTGCTGTGGTGTGAATGTCTGCATATCCATCCATCCATTATCTATACTGGCTATCATTCAGGGGGAGCTGAAGCCAATCCCAGCTGACATTAAGCAAGAGGCGGACAGGTTGCCAGCATATCGCAGGGTCGATTATACAGAGACAAACAACCATCCACACTCACATTCACACCTATGGTCAATTCAAGACCATTGGAGTCTCCAATTAACATAATGCTAATCTGCATGTCTTTGGACTGTGGGAGAAAACCCAAGCAGACAAGGGGGAAAACATGCGAACTCATGCAAACTGTTAACAACAATCATTAGTGCATCAATGAACAACCATTGAGTCAGTGAGAGGGAAAAAACAATGGACACCTTTAGCATGATTCAATCAGATCCTTGTAATTCACTGACACCAGTATTAGAGTCCAGTCATCTGAGGGATGAGTGTGTGCATGAACCAACTGATCTTGGGTGCACAAAAAAAGGAAAAATAATCCCCAGAGGCTAGCAGAGATAGGAACACAGGATGGGCTGAAGCATGTCCAATTAGAGATTAAGCATTAGGGGGTGGAAGGAGGGAGTTGCATGTCACATTGTTGTAGGCGGTCTGTGGATCTCCAGTCTACCTGGTGAGTTGCTTGAAGCAGTGTACACAGAAGCGATGACCGCACTGAGCCTGAACGGGCTTCCTCAGGACCTGGAGACACTGCTGACATTTGTATTTATTCTCCATGGGCACTGAGAGAACACTGAGGGGGATCCCCGGTAAAGAGTTTGCACATTCCAGCGATGTTCGGGCCATCCTTGTCCGTCAATCTGGAGCTCTTCTGTGAATAGATAGAAGACATAGCACATTTTAACGGCCAAACAATTCTTAAGCAAAATGAAGAGACAGCCAATCGATCACATTTTGTTCTGATTCCAGTAACTGCTGACAACACAGGTTTGGTGTTCTTCACATACCATTGAGTAATTATTGGTTCTACCCATCCAGGTTACATTTTCTGGCAGTGTTAGATGTAATTTGAACAGCATTATGCCTTAGGCAAATAATCTTGGTGCCATTTCAACAGCAGTAACCTTTGGCTACAGACTCAAACATGTGTCACAGCCAAATGATGAAGGCACATTTAGAACACAAGGTCTTTATTGTCACCGCACTCACACACAAGCTGAGGATCATTAAACACCCAAAATATGATATATGATGCCTCAGTGTAAGTATTGCACCTACTAGTTGAGTATTTGCAGAGGCATCAGGCTACATTAAATCCACTGGTTAGTGTGTGGGTTCCTGGCAGAGGGACAGGTGATAGATGGGTATGGGTTTGACAAAGTTCAGTTAACAGATGGCTGTGGGTGTGCAAGCCCAGGATTTTATAGCCACGACGTGCTTGTCAGATGTCAACAGGGCAAACAGGTAATGTGATGGGACAAGTCTTTGGAAGCTCTGTAAAGGCAGCAAGAGGGAAGGACAGCTCTGCATATACAATGGCCATAATACCATACATGCAAAAATCAAATGGTTTTTCATAAAATGTTAAAATGCTGTTCCACAGTTCAACATTGTTAAACTAAAACCTGCTGAGACATGCTGCTTATCAGCTTATCGGTTGAATCTGTGGGGGAGATGCTTATCTGTCATAAAAAAGACACGCTGGTGACAGATTTATCCAACGAATACCTCAAAGAATGTAAAACTGGTAGAGCTAAAGATCAATGAATAACACATTGAGAGAGCTTCGTTGGAACTTGTGTTACTTCATAAGAGGAACAGGATGCAACTAAATAGTAAAGCCTTACCTAACACATGAATTTCAAAAGTTCTGTGAACTTATACACACTTACGAAATCCTATTACACAGAAACTGACTGCATCCTCTTCAACGTTCAGGAGATATAGGTCAAACTGCACGATGATGGTTAAACTGCAACCATGTGTTGTGCAATATTTTTTTCCTTGGGTAAAGACAGAGATTTTAAAAACATTAAATGTTGGGTAAGCTACTGAAAAGTTGGAATTTATTCATTAGTAACTGATAATCATGCTTGCACTGCCATCTAGTGGTTATCTATAACCCAATGCACAGTGGATCAAAGGGGTGTGTGGTCACACGGCGAAACGTGTTTCGTAAGATCACACTGATCTTGACTTTTGAACACCCAAATCTTATCAGTTCATCCTTGAGTCAAATTGAACCTTTGTAACAAATTTGAAGAAATCCCCTTCAGGAGGTCTTGAGATATCGTGTTCATAGCAATGAAGACGGACATGTACCCTGAAAAACATAATGCCTCTGTGTCACTGGGTGTCTGGGTGTCACCGAGTGCCACTGGGTGTCACTGGTGCAGATTTATATGCTTTAATAAATAAATACATAAAATGTATTTAAAATGCTTTCAAAGAAAGCCACTATGCTTATAATTTGGAATATTTCTTCCTTAAGTGCCATCTAGTGTCATAATCAAGAATGACATTGTGAAAAATTGAAGGATGTGAACAGTATGAAACATCTTCCATGTCAACAGGTGTGCCCAGTTTGAATGAGGTCTCAGGAGCCTGCAGCTTTTCCCTTTCATTAAAACCAAGATGAGGTAACGGTGGTGTTATCTGCACAGAGGGGCTCTTGTATCAAGTCTTTTGTGGCAGAAAGACATTATTACACTGACCTCTATGGGTGAAAAGAAACTTAAAATGTTAAAACTTGACACCACTTTCAGTTACACCCCAAGCAGTATATACCACAAAAAGTACCTTGCTGGTGTTGTAGTTTAACCCCTTGTGAGCTTTTACTCTTCTCTTTATCAATGGATATAATGTAAACTAATGGGTAGGCAAGAATTATCCATGTCACCAGGTTATAACTCTGCTCACTGACACTATTTCTTTCCATTTAAACTTTTTAGTTTGTCTTTGTTTTACATGATGCAACTTAGGCACAAAATGCATTCATAATATCAACATGCAAGTCTTAAATTACAAAAGAATGGAAGGGCTGAGTTTCTGAGGTAACTTTCATCATGAATTTTTATTGGATTCATTATCATTAACATAATTATAATACATTGTATGTATTGAAGACAAACAGCAGGTTTAGTCCAAGCCCCCCCCCCCAAAAAAATATCTCCCTCAAACATTGCATCTTCTTGAGAAACTTCAATAATGTTCAAAATTAACCTACATTTACATGTTGCTGATCAAAGATGAGTAAATTCAATGGCATTTCTGTGTGATGTTTTACAGTGCAGGGGCTCAACCAGGATTTCTGCAGTGGTAGTTGTAAAATGTAATATAACAGACTAATAAGGCTCTTGTGGCAATTATTTCATGTCCACAGCACTTGATTGAGCAGACTACAGAGCCTGCTGAGTACACAGAATCTGCACACTTTCACATTTTCACAAAAAATGGGGGAGGGTTCCCATATGGCAGAAGTCATCATATACAGATATATCCCACATGTCCACCAAACCTGGTTTTACAGCTGCAGAAAACAGCATGCAATATATATATATATATAAACCTTAGTGCTTAAGTGGGTGTTTACAGATTTTATTTTGCAATGACATGAAAATACAACCGTTGAAATATCTCTGCTTGTTGGCAGAGGGCTAAAGGCTGCATAATAATGTTTATATGGTTTAAACTGTGCTGTAAAAAAGCAAACAGCTTTCTGCAGTGTCTGAACCAGTCTACTGATGACTTTAATCAATATATATTCATAGATTAATATTCAGTGTCAGTTGAAATGTCAGTGACATTTATGGGGCAGTACAACCTGCTTACACATGTTAATACATGTTTCTATTTCCAGTCCATAATTAAGTTTTAAGTGTTGCTTGGTTACAAAACAAGCTCTTCATCTTGCACAAACTAACTGGGAGTTTTTATGGACAATAAATCCGGGTGGTGAACTTTTGTTGATGTGACACAGAAGTAGAAAAGTTCCATATTCCTCTTTTTGGTGAACCCCCTCCTAAGCCTATTTAAAGTTGTTTTAAGAAATAAGAGAAACAATCCTCTAAAAAGTGTGTAGGGAAGTGAAAAATTAAAACTATTACAAAATCCATCTGAAACTGCAATGTCATATTCATACTTATCTGAACAAAGAAAGTTATGCTGACAATCTGCAACACTTATATCTCATGCTTATCATGAGACATGGACATCCCGAGCACAATGTGAGCATATGACTACTGGTCATACATAGACATAGTTACAAGTACAAGTATTTAACTCTACTTGAACTGATAACTATTACTGACATTTTGTTATCCTATCACATTATTCTAAATAATGTTGGTTCATATTTCTATAGTTATATCTTGTTTATTACATACAAATATTACTAATAATTTAGAAAATATTCTGCCCCATAACATGGAAAGTGAAACAGCAATTTTGACTTATGATCAGTAATTATTCAGCTGACTTGATCCACTTGAGGTGCTTTCTCATTAATCTCAAGAAAACCCCCAGCTGAGGTGGTAAAACTTTTGACATTTCACATCTCAGAAAACCCTGAAGTTGTTTAAATTATTCCGGAAACTCTTTTTCCTGTCATATGACTCATATGATTACTTTCATAACATCCCTATATTCATATTCTCTAACGACTAATATTTCAACACTAGTATGACACATCTCTCTGAAGCAAAACCCACAACTTTATTTCAAAATCACTCCACATGCTGTCCTGCTCAAACAAGTCACCAAGCACTGTTGACATGAAAAACAAAGAGCAAAGCAGCCAATCCTTGCTTAAACACAAGACTACACCCAAGCTGCTGCTGTTAGTAAAGTGTATCCATAGACACAGAGGGTAGACTCTACAAATCCAGTGAGAACAGCTGTTAAACCAGTCAGTCTCATGTAGAAACCATGTGCTGGACCTCTTTGTCATACTCCCTGTACAGACGTAACACTGAGGAAGTGACTTTACTCTGAAAACTGAGCTGTAAATTAAAACAATAAACGTGTCCACGCAGACGTCCAAAGTTGCAAAGTCCACAAAGCAACCCCCTTGAAGATTTGAGTCACTGCCAAACAAAGGCAACAGTCTGACATCTAGCACAAACTACTGAAAACACACTCTCTCTCTGTCTCTCTCTCTCTCTTCTGTGTGTGTGGTATACGCCATGTTTGTGCCCCGATCCTCCAGACAGACAGACAGACAGACAGACAGACTCTCTCTCTCTACTCTTCCTGTGCAGCACACTTCTCCTCTCCTCCTTTCTCTCTCTCAAACTGAACCTGTGGATGTACTCACCGAGCTGGTTGCCGACGATCTCTCGTCCTTATAGCGACACGACTCTCCTGTATTTCATTACGCACGGAGAGCTGCCCTCCTACACACGTCAGCACATATATAAACGACTCTCACCAGAAGTGAGTCAGTCCCTCAGAGGATCTCTCCCCGAGCGGTCCCCTGCGTCTGTCTGCGGCTGATTATCTCATCCATCTAGCATGTTTACTCATTTCTACGCAAATTAACTTGAACTTAACACATTTTTTTTCAGCAGCTACGTAACTTTGTGCGGGTTGTTTACCGGGAAGTGGGGCGGTGCTGTGCTGTAACTTTAACCAAACTACTACCAGGTTAGCTCTATGCTAACTTTGTTGTTTGTGGGTGAGAAGGGGTGCTCGGCTAACTAACCTTGCCGGGTTTGTCGCGTCTGTGCCGGCGGACGGGAAACTCATCCGTCCCCGCGTGACCAGAAGGACAAGTCAACCTTTAGTGAGCTGTTGACATTTTTCACAGAGTGCGCTCGCTTCTCACAGCCGAGGAGGACGTAGTCATTCTCTTCTCCAACGCTGCGCTGAGAAAACACATGCCACTGCCCACCGCGGCTCGTGCGCCATTGCTGCTCCCGGTGAAGAAAACGAGCGCACCGTTCCCCCATAAGCACACACAGTGGCGTTCGCAATGTGGCGGAGTGTTAGTAAACGTCTCCACCGGTTGACTCAGCGACATCACGGTTTGATCGCGAAAGGTACGAGCTTCTGAACGTGTGGTCTGCGTTGTTTTATAATCAGACACGGAACTAGTCACGTAGCTTTTATAAACCTGGCGTGTTAGGTGCTTTATTGTGCATGAATGTCGATGCTAAGGTGTTAGCCTAGCACACTCGGAGATGTCAGAGAGCACTGGGGTGACTGCTGTGAATCGAGGGACAGGCAGCTTCTGCTCCAGTGTCGTAAACAATAAAGGAAGTTACTAACTATTACATCAGATGCACACTGCTTACCATTTAATCCAATATTCAGGTGTTAGCCCCAATGTGGTGTTTGATTTTAGCTTCTTTCTGTCTAACATAAGGTCACAGTCAGCTGTTCACTGCGTGTATGAGGGAATATCTGCTTTATTTGACTTTGATTTACATCATTCAATGTGGTGTTGAAATGTTTGTCAAAACACACACATAAGTGAGTTTATTATTATATTGTCTTTGTCCAGTTCAAGAACAAGATGATAAACCTTTTGGAGAAATTCACATGTTACAGAAGCAGATTGTCAAAATGAGGTAGAAAGAGACCACGAAGTATAAAATTAAATAAGAATAACTATTAGAAAACTACATGAAATGAAAATAGGAAGAATATGTATATAATGTAGACCTCACACTACAGACTCAAATATTTGTGAAGAAATGTTCTCTGGTAAAGTTGACAAGATGATAACGTATACTACTTTTCAGCATTATGTGTGTATTTTACATATTTAAGTAAATATACATGTATATGAATATTTAGACTGCAAGTGCATGTATATTGGCTGGTTTGGTATACAATGTGTGATTAATTTTGCAGTATTATAATAAATAGTAGTAGAATACTTAGTATGTACTACTGTACATATACATATGTATAAATTTTGTTCATCTACACATATTTCTAAAATGTTTCATATGCTGCTCCACCTGTGTCTCTGCAGTGTGCAGCCAGCAGCTGTGCAGCAGCAGCAGTGAGTTTACAGATGGCTGCTATGATGGGCTGTATCCCGGACACATTCCCACCACCCACATCCAGAAAGCCCTGCTGGCTGTTGGGTCAGGTGTGGCGGCACTACAGGACCCCTACAGACATGGTAATGCACTTACATCATCAGCATGGCGGTCAGGCTACATTCTCTGTCATTGTTCAGGCTCATCTGTTTTATAGATAATGTATGGGAAGCATGGGGGAGTTCAGCTCTGGCTAAGGAATTTGGTTGCTGGGATCACAACCCCATCCGCCCTCCAATTTCCTGTCTCTGTCTGTATAAATAGCCGTCCCAAGATAAGAAATGTTTGTCACTGAGGACCAAACACAGATTGGTTTGTTGAATGATTGGCTTTAAAGGTCATGTCATTTTCTATTTCTCTAGGAATAAATTCAAACTGAAAGATGAGAGACCAGTTATTTCCCTTAGTGACTAATCCAAGCTAATGTTTCATTATCCTTTTCACTTATCAGTGAAGTGATACCAGGGACTGTACTCAGTTCCTTTCTTAATTGCAGTATGAGTAATTTTGCTCACTCTTTCATTCTGTCACATATTTCAAAATCCTAGTTTGGTTTCTCTCTGGCAACTCCTGGCTCGTGGTGCATAGTATCGGTTGACCTCTTAAAAAGCTGGATCCTGGTCATTTTGATTCCTTTTTCAGTAGATCTCGTCTGCTTGGTAAACCCCACAGTCATTCCAATCCCACACTCAGTTTATAATGCAGGATTCTTGATCTCTTGCTAACATTTTTATTACCATATTTCAACTGAGATAACTCGAACATCACCAGACTTGAAAAATCTTAACAATGTGTACAACACCTACCAGCCGTTTTCACAGATTTTTTTTAAATGTAGGAATTATTATAAGCACAGCTTAAACATAAACTTCACATGTTGGAGAATCCTTAAGACAACTCATGTTATTTTAAGGAAATCGATCATTATATACAAAGTTTGGCAGCAACAGATTGTTCCCGGAAAATCTCTTTATTGTCCAATTCTATGGAACTCTCTGCGCTCTTTACAGACATGGTTGCGGTGCTCGGAGAGACGACGGGAAACCTAGCGTTGTTAAAACTCAGGGACAGGATGAGAAATGACCCTGAAGGCTACACAATCCTAACGTGAGACGCTGCACACTTGTCTGCAAACTTATTTTTTCGACTGTAATTGAATTTCAGCATTCTCTTGCTGGTTGTTGCAGAGAACGGCCCAGGATCCGACTTTCCACACTTGATCTGACCACAATGGCCTCGCTGCCCAACGGCTCCTTTGGGAGAGAATACCTCCGTTTCCTGGAGGACAATGTGAGTGTCTGCTCATGTGTTGTAAAACTCCATACAAAGAGCATTCAACCCTTGTCTCCCATTTTGATAACACTGATTTCATCATTTTAAAAATCACTGCATCCCTTTTTTCACATTTCTCTTTCATTGTCACAGCAATATTCGCTTTTCTGTTCTCTCAGCATGTGACCCCTGACTCGAGGGCAGACGTGAAGTTTGTGGACAACGAGGAGCTTGCTTACGTCATGCAGAGATACAGAGAGGTCCATGATTTGTTGCACACCTTACTGGGCATGCCTACAAACATGCTGGGTGAGTCAGACCTCACATCATCAGAGAAGGATGCTCACAAATCATTTCAAAACCTATTTTCAGATTGTGTTTTATTGATACAGATTGTATTGATACAGATTGTATTTATTGTAACTACTAAGCCTAGGGAAGCTCTTTTGACATTTATTACTGTGTGCATGACGGACATTTGATCTGAACTTTGTATTTAGCTGAAAAAAGATAAATGAACTGTCAAAATGGATATATAATTTTCACATCTGTCTCTTTCTCCTTTGATTTTCAGGTGAAGTGGCAGTAAAATGGTTCGAAGCCGCTCAGACAGGGCTTCCCATGTGCGCCCTCGGAGCTGTGCTGGGGCCAACTCGGCTAAGCACAAGGTACAAATACCTGTGCTTTTACCTCAGAGTAGATTTTAGTGTTGATTTGGACCACAAATATGTTTAGTAAGATCTGAATCAATATGATCAGAGGTCAGTAACTCCCTAAAATCTCTCGAAAACAGTATGTGATCACTTTGAGCAGACTGAGCCATTCATAGCATTTCTTTCTGAAAAAGTGACAATAGTCATGCATTGAAAAGTTCCATCTCAGGTCTTCCTACGCACTGGCCAGGTGTGTGTGCCACAGTTTCCAAACTTACTCATCCGTTTTGTTCAGTACTTCTGTTGAAGCGGGCTGGTAGTTTTTCTGCAGGCGTCATGATGCACATGAAAGGAGCTCTGATAGACTCATTGTAGCCACTCTCCTCAAAGTGAAAATCTGTTTCTTGTTTTCAGGAGGAAGTGATTCATTGTTTGTTCAAGAAAAACCCTAAACATAAAAACATATTCAGAATTAAAAATTCATAATAGAAGATAAACTATAAAGCTGCAGTGGCTTCGGCTCCTCTGCACTGAGGCTCTCACACTGTCCACCAAGCACTTCAGAGTGCGTTTGTGAGAGTGAAAATGCATGACAGTTTTATGATCACAGACCTTGTTATGGTATTTCTTACCATCCTCACACATTACTGTATATGCCACTGTATATTATGTATATAGTGTTTATTACACTATATCTGTACACCATTGCAAGTTTATTGCCTCTCTAATTCCACAGATACTCCCTTCTCTCTTTGCAGAGCCAAAGGTCAGGTTATAGATAAACGGCCAGCCAACAGTACATTGTAGTGTCTACACTCGCCCAGACAGAGAGGCTTCAACTCTTTTGCGTATTACACCAGTGGCAAGACACAAGGACAAAATGTGATTTAGGATTTCATACTTTAGGCTTAACTATCCAATAGGATGCGAACACCTACATGTAACATAGGGAGTGACAGCAACTCAAGCCTTTAATGGATAATGTGCTGTTAGAATGGGTGACGCAAGTAGAGGAAGATATATGGGGATGTTGTGGGAGACATATTCAGACTAGCATTCAGTTAGCATTTGTATATTGTTCCACATTCTGGCGTCCTTGATGCAAGTTTACATTAAAATCTTCTGAATAAGACATGAGTTGCTGCCTGAGTTCTCCTTTCACCAGCCTCCAGAAAACTTCCCTAACAGTACTGAGTTCTTGACTCTGAGCTGTATATCATGGCTGCTATAACAAAGAACAAAGGGCTGTAGATCATTTCTCTACCCGTAAATTGTTAGTCCTTCCTTATTTGACTAATTAAAGAACATCCCTTGTTTTCAGGGAAGTAACCTGTTTCCTGTTCACTGTATCATGTTCAAATTTTCCCTTCTTGTGTTTCCTTCTCTCAGACGTTTGCAGATGCTGTTCACGTCTCTGGGGCCCTGGGCTCTTCAGAATGGTCAGAGGGCCCGATGCGTCCTCAGCGTCTTTTACGAGAGACGGTGGGAGCAGAACCTCGAGGACCTCCGGCAAGAGCTCAACATTGACCCACCCCCAGTTATACCAAGTGCATCCAAACAGAGAAGCACCTGAGAAAAAAAGTGGATGAATCACCTGCCAAAAGACTTTTAAACAGACAAACCATAAATATTTGGAGTGTGACTGTGACACTGGATGTTAAATATAAACTACTGAGGAAATGGGGAAATTTCACACTTGGCAAACACTGGCTTGTTCCTTTTTACATTACAAATATATCTGCCTTGGCATCAAGTCTATATATATATGAATGAAACCATTCAAACTGATGAAGCGTGACAGCAGGTCTGGTTCAACAGGCCGCACTCAGTCACCATCTGTTGTTAGCATATATATTTTCATAATGTTTTTCTGTTTTTAGCATAAAAATAAATGTAGAACTGAATGATCTGTAATTATGCACTTACATACACCCATATACTGTCTTCAGCTTTGAAATATAATGTTATTACAACAGTTCTTTAATTTATCCCAACAATTAGCCAGATGTGACATGTTTGTGACCTTTTTCTTCTTTAATAGTTATCGTGTTATTGAGAAACCGAACAATGTGCACCTGCAATTGTGTAAATACCCCTGGATGGGAAGGGAGCAGCTGCTTCCGTTATGGTTAGACTCACTATGTTGACAAATCAAACAGGCATTACTTTTTTACAGTAGATATGTGTACAAAATAGACTCATTACGAAACTCAGGGTCCATCAAAACGACCTTTAATTTATATACTCAAGAGCAGCACTGAAAAAGAATTTGAAGTATTTACGACTGTTAATTTCACACCTCAGAAAATATTTGAGTTGTTCTTTGTTGTACTTTTATTGTAGTAACATGTAAAATATTAACACCACATAAAAGAGTAAAAACCTTATAGCATCTTTTACTTTGTGTTTTATTGCTTTATCACATTTCTGTAGAAGGTGCTTTTGATTGCTCAGAGAAACATGGCCGGCATGATTGGGCTGTTTCATCACTGCTGCACCTGAGGTGTTTCATCCTGATCACATGTCGCTCCTGAAGTATTGAATAGAGTATTTTCTGCAGGGCTGCACTGTACTTACTGGTTAATCGCTACGAATAATACACATGAATGTAAAATAACTAATCATTCATCATAATTGTTGATTGTGCCTCAGTGCTTTAATGTTGCTTTTAAATGTCAGTTGATATCAGTTCATTACTTTGATCCACACACTCATTGAACAGATGTCCCACGTGTGTCCCTGTGTTATTATCAGAACCTGTAACTGTCCATGGTCCTGGAGGAACGTTTCCACCTCAGACTTGATTTACTGATTTCACATGATGTGTCCTCACTGCTGCTTCATATTTATCATGTTGGTCCTGAAGGTTAGCTTTGACATCACCGCCCTCTAGTGGTTTTCTGTTTCAGCTACTAAAGTGTCAGAAAGTGTTGAGATCCACTTGTTTCCAAGAAACATCTCTGATTTTATGGCATATTGTAGATAATACCAAAAATATGTTGTAATCTTAAAAAAAGGCACAATTTCTTTCTGAGTTATTTTGCACTTCCAGATTGGCCACTTGTGCGTTTATCCTTTTTTTTCAGTCCTTTTTGTTTTTGTGTGAACCATTTATTCACAAGTCTGTTTCTCTAATCTTCATGCCCCCCCACTGCCCCTTTTTATTAATGTTAAAGAAGAAGAATATAATATAACTTTGAGACGAGGAAATCACAGTTACAGGTTTTTGTAAACAGGTACAACCAACCTCAAACCTTTAATTTCAGATTGACACAAAACTCAATGAGAACGACAAGTATTTATCATTTACAATCATTCTGTTCACATGTCTTCCTATTGAGTGCCATGTTACTGCAAGTAAAACTAAACCCAGCTGTTTCACAACAGAACAAACACAATGCTTTTGATCTCAAAGAAAATATTATAGTAATGAAAAAAATTACAAAATACTAACTTTGTTTAACATAAGAGTCAGAAAATCGAACAGTCAACTTGATGTGTTATATTGTCAGATTACTGAGAATATAACATAACATTTACATTTGTAGTCCTGGATCAACCAGTGTAATCAATAACTCTTTTACATCATTACACAGTTCAAAGTGATTATATAAAGAATCATATTAAAAACATTGTAAAAAAACAATCACTGTCAGGCACAATAGCACAACTACTGCATAATATGATCAACAGACAAATTATCACAACCAGTAAAAAAGCATCTCTAACAAAGACAAAAGAATAAATAGAACTGATGCAAAGTCTGGAGATAAAACAAAGTCTCTTCCTTGCTATTCTTCACATCTTTAAAGTTATTTAGTATTTGTTTGTCATATGGCACAATCTGTGTACTAAGGCGATAGTCAGTGTACTATGGAGATACTGCGGTCTGTCACGGCACACGCCAGTAGCAGCGGGGCGGTGAAGTTTCGTGTGATGCAGTACAGCAAGGTGCAGGAGTCTGGCTCGTAAAACAACAGCGTCTGACTTGGCCAGTCCAGCAGCACGCCGATCCTCTTGGGGGTCCTCACCACCTGCAGGGGCACCTTTTCCCCCGCGTGGCAGAAGGAGTAGTCCCTGTCATAGTGAGACAACACCCAGGACTGAGTGTTGTAACCGAGCCGCGCGTCATTCCCGGAGCCTTTGCGTTCCAGAGAGGCGTAGCAGACCCCGATCTTAAAGGCGCCACTCTGGCCAACGTCCACCATCCAGCTGTGGGTGCCTGAGGACACGGACAGTGAACCCAGTGCGTTGGGCCAACAGTCGAATCGTGCTGGGTCGTACAGAGGGGATTGGCGAGCTTTCTTGTGGAGGAAGGTCAAAGTGCAGGAGTCCTCGGACAGGGACAGGAGCGGGCTCACAGTGCGCTGGTCAAACTTTGAATATGATGATCCATAGGCTGTGGGAAGAAGATTAGGAACATATATATATGAGAGTATGTCACAAACTGCTGCATTACAAAATAACAAAAGACACCATTTAACTACTGGATCTGTCATGTTTGCATGAAGCAACAGGATGATTCACAGCTGAATATAAAAATCTACTGACCATTTGGACCGAGCATCACCGCCGTGGCCCACAGACCCCTCAGCAGCTTGCTGTCACTGCAGCCTGGGTTCAGGTTGAGTTGCTCTGTATCGCAGGGCTCCCCGACCCCTTCTGCCTCCTCCACCCTGACACAAACACACAAACACAGAGATGAGATATATTACCTCTCTGGTACGTCCTGAGCAAATAAAGAAAATATTTACAAGCCTGTCGTGTAATAAAATATTACCTTTCAACTATGTCCTGGACGCTAATCTGAAAGACGAAACAGGAAACAACAGATTACTCTCCTGGACATGAACATAATTCAGTCATTTATGGCCATTATTAGGATTCTGTTATTATAACTTCCCCCTTCCTGCTACAACAACCCAGCTCTCTTACCACTAGCTGTGCGTCAGGAGTGTGCGTGAGCGTGTGAACCAGACGTGAACGTGTTTGTGACAGATTCACCACGGCCTGGCTCCAGTGGGCCCTCTGGGTGAGGAGACACTGTTCCACCCGCTCTTCCTCCCTCTGTACCTCCTCCAGCAGACGCTGCTCCTCTTCCTCCAGGGCCTCCCGTGCTGCGCTGACCTGAGCCAGCACCTGCTCCCTCGCCCTGCTCGCAGATGCCTTCAGAAAGAGACGGGAGAGAAGGAGAAATGCTAAAGATGAGAGTTAGGGGAAGGAAGAAATGGCGTCTTAAACTATTCCCTCTGCAAACCTTCAATACAGAGTAACGTCTACTCTTGACACAGTGCACATGTCTGTGTGTTAGTGATTATCACAGTACCTCCACTAAGGAGATTCTTCTCTGTCTACTTGTTTGTTTGTGAGCAGAATTTTGCAAACAAGTCGTAAATGGATTTTCATGAAACTTGGAGGGAAGTATGATTCGTTTTTCTCTTTTGCTTGAGGTCTGGTTTGCTCTGTTACACTATACATGCACACCCTGCACATCTGACCTCCGCAGACCCATTCTGTTGACAGAGATTAATAAGTATAGGTGCAGTGAAAGGGAGGCAATCTTTGCTTTGTTGCATTATGGTGATAAATTGACAATATCAGCAAACTCAATAGTTATTTCAAGGTATACATGAAGAGTGAACTAATTCTATTATTATCTTACTAATCAATTTACAGTGGTATGTTTCACTATTTTAAACACTAAACAATACATTGACTGATCATATGAAACACTCCTCAGGTTAATTCTTAGGGAAAAAAGTACTTTGTTGCAGCCCTAATGCAACAAGTCTTGTTAGAGGAGAGATAATCCGTATACACCAACTCAGAAAGGTGAGCCACCCAATGTCAATACTTGAGACACAGTGTGGGCACCACTGAGCAACATGTGTCATTAAGAGTTGTTAGCAACGTTTCTATGTGATTATTATTGTATTATTGTGTGTGGTTGAATGAGAGTGGAGTATCAAGGCATTTCTCACCTGGAGCTTTTGCTCTTTGACTATCAGCGTCTGGTCGATGAACCTTTCGATCCTCAGTGCCTGCAGCTGCATTTTCTCACACACATCCACCAGTTCGTTCTACAAACACACACACACACACACACACGCATACACACCACCAGCCCCACCACAACACCTTAATATGATCAGTTGGAGACTCAACAAGAATATCCTGTCTTTTCAAATACCATGCAGTGGAATCAGAGAACAGAGCCATGTGACAACCGTGACACACCCAACAAGGAACGATGAACTAAATACATATAACACTGTTGAAAATTGAATTCCCACATGTTTTTAGTGAGCACTCTTGGCTTATTATCAACTGAAATCATTAATACAGGGGCTGAAATGGGCAGCCGTAATCTGATTGGCCCCTGAAGTGCCCCCCTCCTACCTGTCAGTAGTCTTAAAGACACACTTATGAACAATACTAACAATAAACATGACAATTTATTAAGGAGTTTGAATTTTTATTTAGTCGATAATGTGTGGCTTTGCTTAAAGCTGGAGGGGCTGCAGCACCACCTACTGGCAGGGAGTGTAACTACAAGGGGGGAAAGTTTACTTTAAAAGTTTTATTTCATAAACTTTTTTCAAATAAGATTTTGAGAATAGCAACTGAGCATCTATTTAAAAAGATTGATTAGCTTTTTAGAACAATCAGTGTATTTTCTGTGTAGCTTATCTGACACACATATGTAGAACGTAACGCAGATTGTTTGTTATAATTAAATAAAATGTTAAAAAACAGGTGTAATAGGCTATAACAAAACTGTACAAACTTTCTCATGCATTGATGTTGCACAAATGATGATGTGTAAATTGTGGCCCCCTTAATGGCCCCCAATTTAGAAAATTCCTAGATCAGCCTCTGCCCTCAGTAAAGGAAATATATTTACCTGAACTGTCAAACTCTAAATCAGGCAAAGTCAAAACGACATGACAGAAGTAGAACCGCAGTTTGAGAGTTGGTCCACACACTCACCCTGATCGCTGTGACCCTGGTGGCTAGAGGGGTCACGGTGTGTCCGCGGCAGGAGCCCACTATGGCGCAGTGGGAGCAGATGAGTTTCTGTTCGGTGCCGCAGAACCAGTCGAGCTCGGACTCGTGCTCCACACAGACCTCACTCTCACCGGAGAAGATCCCGGACTCGGTATCGGAGGGAGAGGCTGCTCCTCCACCCCCACCGCCGCCGGAGCTCTTCACCGCGGTGTCCCCCACCACCACTGTCGCCGCCGCCGCCGCTGTCGTCCTGTCCTTGGCACCGCCGCCGCTCAACACGGAGAAAATGGGCTGTTCGCAGTCCATGTTCCTGCTCTCGATCCACGGAGAATCCCCCGGTGGTTCCCTCGGTGAGCGGGAGTTTGTTAGTTCACACGGTACGAGCTCCTCCGACATGACGCGGTAATAACGCAGCAGGTGCAGCAGCAGCGGAGAGTCGCACCTTCACACCGGTGGAGCAGGTGAGCAGAACACGGAAGTAACACGGACACCAGAGGTCAGAGCTCCAGAAACAACTGCTGCTATTGTAAATAGTGTTTCCTCATAACAAACAGGGAAACGCATTCTGAGCAGGAATCAACCTACTATACATCTATATCTATAGATATATAGATATAGATATATAGATGTACATACAAACAAATCTAAAAGAAAGGCAATAGAATGAAAATTGAATTAAGAATGCTGAGTATGTACATTATATATATTTTTTACTGTAGTGGATTGTATGACATGTTAAAGTGCAGTGGCACAGGATGATTGTAATGATATTATGAACATGAATGCATCAGGACTGAAACTGAAGTGCAGTCCTTATCATGTTAAAACTCAAATCACAGGATTTAAACCTATACATTATTGATTTCTATGTCTTTTATTGAGGGTTTAACACAGAAAAAGCAACTCTAATCAACATAGTGTGACATTGTTTAGTGTTGCATCAATGATCTTTCTAAACAAAGTAGTAAAACAGGCCTGTATGTTGTCTTACGGATCAGCATATATGCAGAGTTTCACTGTGTGTGTGTGTGTGTGTGTGTGAGGAATTAGTGCTTTACACTTTCCTTTGACTGACAGACAATAGATTTAAATGTCCATTTTCTGACTATATGATATTTTACTTGCTATTAAAGCAATCTCATATTCACAGACACCAATGTTTGTGTTTGTGAGAGTATGATTAAACTTTCCAGGGTGGATAGCTGTGATAGATACCGTTTCATCATGAGCACACAGGGATGAGAAGTGTGACCACACCTCAGAGAGGAGACAGTTCGGTTAAGCAATAATGAGCTACACCCAGTGTCTGGGGAAGCCCTTTGTTCCAGAGAGGAAAATTAACATCATCTAATGCTAATCTAATATCTAATATGTGCAGTCTGGTGGAAGCTGGAGGTGTTGGTGTGTCAGGTGTGGCACCACAAAGATGATGGTTTTATTTCAGGGGCAGTTATTAAATATCCAGAAACAATCAGAGGGAAATCAGTATCATATAAAACTAACGAAAATAAAGATATCCCATGGAAAGTTTCAAATTTTGTATCCTTTTCTGTCACAGTCCCCTTCTCACACTGAACTAAGATCACAGACTTCTGCAGAAGGACTTCTCAGAAGTCCAAAAAATTCAAAGCACAAGTAACAAACACATCTCCCACTCCTCCCAGCCCCCTCGTCTGTGGGTAACTTGATACAGGAGTTATTGACAGAATCATGCCTTGGGTGGGTTTCCACACATTTCGCTTTGAAACAGGAACAGTAGCAGCACAGGGGTACCATTGTTACACAGTCATGAAAGGCTGTCTTGTCGATGGTAAAACTACTAACACACAAAATATAGTGCAGGTGATCAGATCGTGTGTCAAACAAGAGTTTCCTGTGTTTGTGTTTGGAAGAGAGATCTGAACACAGGAGTCTTACTGGCATCCATCTTGACAGGGATGCAGGAAAAATGATCAATAAACAAAAGAATAAATAATAATGTCACATGTCTGATGAAATGCTTAATATTTCACCCAGTAAAATCCAAACTTGGACATCTATTTTAAATGTACATTATTGCATTTTATTCCATTTATTTGTCTTACTGTGACTTATGAATTTCCCTCTGGGGATTCATAAAGTATTTGTGATTCTGATTCTGATTTACATGTAATTATTTTGATTAATATTATTACATAAAATATAGGAAGTCCCTGCTTGCTACTTTATATTTACCTTGAAAAAATTGAGAGAGGTGGGTTTAGTCTAAAAAATGACGACAGACATGTTTTTTTGACTGTTCATCTTAATGGTGAACTAGATATAACTCATTTATAATGACACACTGATTTCCCTCCAATTATTATTTAATACTCTTAAATAAACCAATTTAAGTAGCCTGAGTAAAGTGGTGAAAGTAGATGAGGGTGTTGAGATGTTGATTCCAGACCATCTTTATCCATTCACATGTAACGTTTTTGAAAAAAATTGGTCTGGAAACACAACTCAATTTTAATCTGGTGTTCTGATCTACCCCTTTTCTCGCTACATCTCTCCACCTCCAGAGGGAGCTCAACCACTTCACTGACTGAGCCACGGATTCCCCTTCATCACTGAACAGATGTGCTGTGATTTTAAATCAAAATGTTGTTGACCACATGACAGAAGTCAGGCAATGGAGATCATTTACACAGATGAATGCACATAGCAAGCTGCTTTAAGGGTCCAGTGTGTAAGATTCAGGTGAAATCAATCTATTGGCAGAAATGTATTATAAAATAAAACTAGTGATGTTTCATCTAACTTGTATGAATTGTTTTTTCTTTACCCTAGAATGAGCCCTTTATATTTATATACTCTATATTTACATGGGGAATGGGTCCTCGCTACGGAGGCCGCCATGTTTTTTACAGTGACTTAGACTGGACAAACTAAAAACCTTTTGAGTTTTTATGACAACTGAAGTTTTCCACAGGTTCTTTTTCATGTTTGGAAGGGGAGGGTCAGATGAGGGGTATTCAGCTGCAACATGCACATTCACAACTAGATGTCACTTAATTCTACACACTGAACCCAAACAGTGGTCACATTTCAGTCATTGCACATCCCCAGTTTATCCTCAGCTGCTATTTTGGATGTGAATGTGGATCATTGTGTTTCTCTCAAGTATTTTGACTTGAGAGTTAATTTGTAGGTTTCTTTTTGACCAAGGACTTTACTCTTCAGTGTGCTGATTGTGCTAAAATAATTTGACTGAAGTCCACCCAGCTGATTTCTTGTTTTTATCAGGGCGTTTGGAGAATATTAGGAGCAGGGTTTATAGAATAATAACCCATGGAGCCCCAGTGGCCTGCTCTCATGTTTGGATGTGGAAATTAAATCCTGCCGTCAAATGATTTAATAAACACAAGATACCATAGCCCACAGAAGCAACAAAAAATAGTAAGTCAGTTAGATCTGAAGAGTAATGTGCTTTGGCTGTGATTTACCCTTTTTAAAGTTCAGAAGGGGAAACAGAACAGTGAAAAAACGAGATTTAAAAATACAGACTCTGAAAGGAAAATGTTTGGTAAAACATAACTCAATAACCAACCCAGCTAAAAGAATCATGGGAATTTAGAGTCAGTCAACTGCAGTTTGTATTCAACAAGACAACAATCACAGGCAAGTGAAGAACAAACACAAGTGTTCACAGGTATTGATGTCTACATCTGATATTAAAACAAAACTTCAGTACTTTCTTTCTCCATAATAGCTATTTAACTGTTTTTGAGTTATTATTCTTTTAAACAGAAGGAAGAAAGACTTGAAAATCTTGTCATTGGTTATGTCTCGTGTACATAAAGTTAAAGCTTTCACGAGTAACTGCATGATGTCTTTTCATTACTCATCTCGTGTTGCCTCCCAGCAGAGGTTGGTGTAGAGACACATTCTCACAGGCCTGCGTCAGGTCTAAATCCACAGTAAACGTCACGAGCGGTGACGTCCTGTGTGATCATTTTAATAAAGGTCCGTGATCCCACCCAGCATCAAACATTTCGCGGGAAAATGGATGGACGTGGTCACGAGAGTGTGATGACGTAGCGCCTAAAAGAGACGCTTCTGGGAGATACTCGTTTTCTATTGGGCGGCGCGGTCGTGCGTGCGGAGTTAAAAAACCTAACGTCGGTTGTGATTGGCCGGTGCGGTTAGCGGCTGGTCGCGCCCCGCCCCCTCCTCAGCAGCTCGCTCGGCTCTCCTGCGCCAGCAGCGGTGTGTGTGTCACCGAGCTGCTGCTGCCGGACAGACCCGGAGTCAGCGCGAACACCCGACCGGTCCACCCAAACTGGCATCGGGGCCGAGGGGCTGCCCCGGCGAGGCTAACACCCGAGCGACGTTCAGGTCGGACCCCGCGCCTCTCCCTGTCACCGCCGCCCGTCCCTCCCGATGTCGGACTTCAAGCTGGGGATCGTGCGGCTCGGCCGTGTGGCCGGGAAGGTGAGCTGGATCTCAGGGCTGCCATGTGCGGCCGGGGGAGGGCCCGCGGGGATCACAAAAGACGCTGGTAAAAACACATTTGGAGCCGAGGAGCCGCTGCTTGTCTCCCGCGTCGATGTTTATCAAGCCTTTGCCGACGCGGGAGCAGTTGAACGGCGCCTATTTTAGCCGCTTTTGAGTGGATTAGAGAAGCCGGCCGTGCCGAGCCAGACTGCTTCTGTGTTCCTCCGCCGCCGCCGCACAGTCTCGCTACCAAGCTAACGCTAACTAGCACGTTAGCGGGTCAAGTTAGCTATGTTGGCTCACATTAAACGATGAAATAACGTCACGGAGGTCCAGGCATGGATTGTGTTTTTGTCATTCCCGGTGTCGGGTGTTGTAGAAACGGTGAAGACGGTTGTTAGCTTGTCGGCGGGGGCTCGTGTTGACGCTCGGCGGGTGAGTTAGCAGTGCCACGCTAGCTGTTATTTGGATTACAAGGGCTGCTCATGAGGAAGCCACCGCCATGCTCCATCAACTGATTCTTTTGTGCAACGTGACAAAGCACCGGCAACACAACACACGCCGCTCTGCAGCTGTGAATATAAACCTGCATTGTGTTATTATCGTTTAATGTGAAAAAACCACGTTATGTGTCGCGTTGTTGAACTACAGCTGAGCGTCGGTGAAGAACCGCTCCTGGCTGCTGGTGTCACAAGACTCTCACACTGGGGATAAACGGTGCAGACAGTTCAGTTCGCCCACCTGCTGAGGGACACTGCTCCTAAGCTGCAGTCACACATCTACTTCACATGGCGTCACGATGGTCGTTTTAGATCCACACGGTTCGCTTTGTTGCAGCAGTGTCACGTTTCGACCTTTTGGTTTGTGGACATCACCTCGGCTGAGTTGAACCATGCTCCATGAGGCTGTAGTGTCCCACCTCCCGACAGAGCCCAGGCTGATCTGAAGTGGTTGAAACCAGCTGCTACTTATATACGAATTTGTTCCATCTCGAGTGCAAATGTGGTTAATGTCAACGTTTTAGATGCTGCCTGCCGTTTGGTGTTCACAAGGTCCATTCAGCTAATTTTCTTGTTGATATGGATCACTTATTTGTACTCAAAAGAGAGACCCCATCTTTTTAATGCCTGTGTTGCAACTGTGACTTAAAGTGCAAGTTCCAGAAGAGGAACGTTTTAACATATCCTCAGCTTCTGGTCTCTGCAAACATGTCACCTTTGAGAAGTTGTGCTGTTTCTCTATTAACTAGGTAAACTGCACAATTCTCAACAGTCTTTGCTGCAATAGGCACAAACCCTCCTTGGGAAGAAGTGACATTTGCCCACCACCCAAAAAAGGGTTAGGGTTGAAAGTAGAAAGATCCTACTCTATTTATGAATGCCTAAGGGGGAAAGTTTTAAATGCATGTAGCTGTTTATGAGACTCTGCTTGTTGCTCATATACTATTTTATAAGTTTATATGGTTCTCACACTGGCTGCGCCTCAAGTAAATATTTTTAAAATATTGGCATTGTGTTAAATAAGACCATGATAATATGTTGCTCTGAGTTGTGCTTTTTACGGGTTTGTCTTATCTCTAAATTTTCTCATTCCAGACGAAATACACACTAATTGATGAGCAGGACATACCGCTTGTGGAAAACTATGCCTTTGAGGTACGTTATTTTTCATCTGCAAAATTATTGTTGAGTTTGATTTTCCCTCTTTTCTGATAATACACTTTTATATTTGTTTTTCTAGGCACGAATGGAGGTAGATGCAGATGGCAACGGAGCTAAGATTTTTGCCTACGCCTTTGACATCGGTAAAGGCCGCTGGGCAGGGAGGCCGCTGCACGAGCTGCTTTGGTAAGTAATTTCTTCATTCAAGTGAACGATAGACAGGTTTTTATTAGGGTATCTGTAGTTAGCGGTCTGTGCTGTCAAACGTTCTCTGTTCAACCCCTCGGGATTGTTCTGGTTGTGATCAACTAAGCACTGTAGCTGCCTCCTCGTCTGCCATCTAAGATAACCTATTTCAGCTATCAGCAAAACTTCAAAATAAGTTGGTATCTTGCTGGTGTGTGATTGGAGAACAATTTATAATTTTTGATTTGCTGATTGGTTGCTGTGAATGTTTTGATTGATCTTTTGTACGGTGAGCACTCATGGTCTTGTAGAAGCAAGCAAGCATCCATCTCCGCATCCATAAATCTATGTAGTGTCACTAGCCATCAACAATGTTGTTGCATTGATGAGCGCCGGTTAGTTTGTAAGTGACAACACTTAACATCTGGATCCATGTCTTGACCCAGGGAGAAGCACAGAGGAGGAATTGCACCCAGTTTTCAAGTCATCCACATCAACTCTGTGACAGTGGACAACCGGCTAGACAACCTGCGACTGGTGCCAGTAGGCTGGAGCCCCAAACCGGAGGAGATCTCCAGCAAACAAAGGTACGACCACAAGTTTTCTCCATAAATGAAACCAGTTTGATTTATGAAGGGCTTTAGGCTGGCCTGTTTCTGTGCTGGAGAAAAATGACTTTATCCTTTAAAACAAACGTTTTTGGGTTTCTTTGTCTTCCAGTCTTCTTAATGGTTTGTTTACTTGAGATATTAGTTAGTAAAATGTTGTAACCTGGGTTTTCCTACAAGTGTTACACGTATCTAAACACATTGGGGGGAAAAAGAAAAAACAAGTCCAACATTTTACTGCACTCATGACCGTCGCAGTTTGATCTGACATCATCGTTTAATGAAAAAATATTGTAAAATAATCCTTATTTAATTATAATCGAGGTAAAAGATTGAAACAATCATTATATTGATTTGAAGTCATATCGTAAAGCCCTTATTCTGGTTAAGCAGTTCTTAAAATTGTGGTTACTTACTTTATATGTTTTGCTGTAATATTTCTCCTCGTATTCCCTTACTCGTGCAGAGAGCAGTCTCTGTACTGGTTGGCCATCCAACAGGTGCCGGCCGACCCTGTGGAAGAACAGTATCTCGAGCTAAGCCGCACACGCTACTACAACGCTAACGGGGAGCTGGTGGAGGAAGAGGAGTGCTCCTGTACCTACTATGAGTGTCATTATCCTCCCTGTTCACTCATTGAAAGGAGGGTATGTACTATAACTGGTATCTTGTGAAACCTGCATGATTTTCCAGTCTAATTGTAACAAAATCAAACGTTTTAAGCCCGTTCACACGTTGATTTGTTTTCTTATCCTGAAATGTTCCTTGTCTTCTCACAGCTCCGGGAGTTCAACATCTGCGGTCGCTGCCAGGTGGCCCGCTACTGTGGCTCCCAGTGCCAGCAGAGGGACTGGCCTGCCCACAAGAAGCAGTGTCGCGAGCGCAAGCGAGTGTTGGCCCTGGAGTCAGAGCCCGAGCGATGATCGGCCTTCATCCTCACCTGGGAGAGGATGGGGGAGAATTGGGGTGGGGGGGGGGGGGGGGTTCAGGGTTTGACTTGTGGGATGGGAGCAGGTATGGAGGGCTAGATGGGGAAATTTGATGACGAGAGACTAATGACGGAGGACAATATTGGTTGCTTGATTGTTTGGAATCGGGGGGGTCCAGAAGACGGAGGAGAGGAAAGAAGAATAAAGCAAAAAGACATCGGCTACTTCCCAGAACTGGTAGTTCTCCATAGCTTGCTTTTCATTTGGATGACGGGGAAAGTGTATTATTATTAATATTATTATTATTTTTTGTTTGTTTGTTTTTGTCTTTATTTTTCTCGAGGGGGGGGCACACCCTCGAGCTCAACCTGCTGCTATGGTTTTGTGTGTGAGGGGGAACAAGTCGTCTTGTTGTTGAACTGGACAAGCTTCTTTGGACCACAGTCGTAGATGGACAGTTGTCCTCATCCACTTTTTCGCTCCTCCACCCAGCCGCTTGGGTGCGGCGACGTCTGTGCGAACGGGGGATTCCGTACCCATCGTTCAAGCTGGTACAATGGGACATGGACCTTTTCACTGTATCGCTCCCTCTCTGACCTCTGGTGTGCACAGCTGCCGTCTTCATGGTCATCGACACCGCCGCCTCCCTGTCTTGTCGCACTCTCCACGCAGCCAACCACGACACGCATCAGACAGATTTCACTGATTGAACCACACTTCCAGTATTGAGTGTGGGTGTGAGTGAGTGTGTGTGTGTGTATGTGTATGTATGCTTGTATGTATGCTTGTATGTGTATTTGCTGCCAATATGTACTGAAGGACATTGAAATGCTTAACATGGTTTACAGGCCGCACTAACGTTATGTCTGTTCTCTTCTTAAAGGGGCCATATTACGCAATTTTAAATTTCATATTTAATCAAACTGGTGGGTTCAAAATTTTCACTGTTCTGTAATAAAAGTAGTTGCCAAGTAAAGGCTTTAATTTTTTTCTTTAGAGGTTTTCTCCACCCATTAGTTATTTTTCAATCACTTTGATTAGACTTATATATACATTAAAACATTTGTGTTTTCAAAATGACTGTTTTAGAAGCTGTTCCTGATGTTCGGTACTGAAGTCAATCTTTTTCCATTATCACAAAAGTTATAAACTGTTAATGAAAATAATTATCCTGTGTTCTCAAGACAAATTTCCTCAATCACATGGAAACTAAATGGAAGAAATGATCTTTACCAAAGTCTGCTCTTCTTCTGTGGTTTGACACACTGAATCCCTCCAGTCAGTCTTACTTTGCTTGGTTTTAACACACGCCTGTCTTCTTCACGGTATTTTCTTGCATCTGCAGGGTTATGGTGTGTGTGTGTGTGTTGTGGAGTTTGCTCTAAGGTTATTTTTTTGAAGAAATTGAGCTATATATTTATTTAAAGCAAGCGGTTGTGAAATGTGCTTTTGTCCTGATGATATTTGAAGGTAAACAGATAATAGAGTGGGGGCCTTTTTGTCACATTTTTATGGATGGGGGAGGGGGACTGAACATTTCATCCCTTGTTACTCAGTTTTGATTTTACTTTTCTCATCCTGAAGAGTCCTCCTGGTTGTTGCCCCTCCAGATGTTCCATGAAAACACTGCACACCATCATCGTCACTAAAATCTTCCATGGGAGCGTAAACTTGAATTACCCCACTTTTGTTTTGTACAGTGGTTCTACAGGCAGAAGCAATTCTTGCTTTTTTCTAACACACAGCAGTCCGAGTGAAATTGTTCTGTTCAAATTTGTCCTTAACGGCCTGCCCTTCCTGTATTACCCACAGTGCACACCTGCTTAGACGTGTCCTTGTGTGTCTTAGGTGAGGAGTCCAGACACTACGCATGTTATTCCCACGTGTACATGCGACCTGTTGATTGTTTCTTATGTGTGTGTGCGTGTGTGTGTGTGTGTGTGAGTGAGAACAGGTTTTCAACACTGCACTAAACCATGGCTCCCATTTTAGCGTATTTGTCGTAGATGGGCTGAAGGGAGGGGTGATTTGGACAGCGTGTACAGATCGTGTCTGGAATCTTTTTGTTTTGTAAGAATATAAGCATTAATCACCTAGAAATAAAGAGCTACAATATGTGAATGGAAGTACAGTTGGGGATTACTGACAGTTGCTTTTCCAATGTAAAATGACAATAAATAAAATGAAACCTCATCTGTTGGACTTGACTATTGATAAGTGTAGGAGGAGAAGAAGATACATCTCTAAATACATGTTTTCCAACTTGCATGATAACTTATTAGTATATGACTATGATTTGTTAATGGAGGGTTTTGTCCTTGGGTAAAAAAATGCAATATAAAGTAAGTTCTGTATATTTTCTATAAGTAAGCTGTAAGACTGCTCTCATTAGTGTACAGTGTTGGAACAGAGGAATAGTTTTACTTTTGACTTGTGGGTAAACTTTCAGTCATGGACAGATCATGGAAACTTGTTTATCAAAAGAAAGTGTCCATCCAGTGTCCTTGTATGCATTACAGCAAGCTGATTATTTAAAAACATGGGGTTCATCACTTTAATCTCTAAAGTCTTAAAGTCTGTCCAATATTTCTTCTGTCTCTTGAATGTAACAAGTGGCAGATGTTCAGCTGCATCAGTCTGGTAACTCGAGCCTCTGTGTTGTTGCTCCTACCTCAGTGGTAGTTGGATTCTCTTCTCTCCAGCTCTCACGTCTTCCTCTTCTTCTTCTTCTTCTTCTCGCTGGACATCTCCACTTTGTGTTCTCCAGATCACCACGGTGTCAAAGTTCAACCGAGGGGGTCACAGAGGTTAGTGTGTCATTGCAGACCTGATTTCTCCACGTAGCAGACACAGGTCACTGCGATAACTTTATTTAAGCTCCAGCTTTCATGTGACAATCTGTTTGCTGAGGCTGTTGTAAGACCCATTAATGGATTAAGATTAATTTACAATGATGGTGATTAAAGAAAAAAAACACATTTGCCCTGACAGGATAATAATGGTGTCTCTAAATTCTAAATTCAATGTGTGAAAAACAGGACCAGATTAACTTTTAAATACCAGGTAACAGATTTAATAATTATCTTCATCCTTTTACAAAGGTCAGGTCAGAGCTCATTTATATAGCATGCAAACAACCACTGTTGAAGAAAGTGATGAACAGGCTTCAAATATGAAAATAGAAGAGTATAAAAACATTTTTAACACTTCTCTTCTGCTCGTCTGAATTCCTAAAGATTCAATTCTCTGCCCTGAACTTCTGTAAATACAGACAACAATGGTTAAGGCTGATTGGGATCATAATTTTTTACTTTACACAGTTTTTGGGACTTTATCAAATGTAACCTGTCAACACCTTTACAAATGTCCTGTAGTGACAGTTTGCAGTACCACCTCCCCTCCTTTAGATGTCGCTAGCAGTTCAAGCAAACTGCTGTAATCTCTCATGATTTAGATTCTGTTCTTGCAAACACGGAAGTTGTATAACATCACAGAGAAGACACACACATGGTTTTATAATATCAAACATTGTCTCAATGACAAACTAACAGCTGCAAGTTTAACGTTAGCAGCGGGAGTAAACATGGTGAATCTCGGTCTGACCAGAGTGGACGATGCGCTGGTCGCCAAACATCCGGTGGGTTTATTATGTTCTGCCTCTTGTCCCCGGAGGACACTGAGTACAGATCACCTCTGTAATATGTGAATATCTTGGAAAACAGTATGTGGATGTTCCAGCAGAAACAATCATGTGCTAAGTTTCTCCTCCTCAGGGGTTAGAGACTTATGCTGCCTGTCAGTCTCGCGCCTTCATGAAGGGAACTGGCAGCTTTGTACTTGGTAAGTGTCATTTCTCATCCACCCGCATTGTCTTATCATTTATAATTGTATTTAATTAATAAAACATCAATTCTAACTTTAGTTTGTTTTATTGTTGCAGTTTATAATTGCACTGCATGTTTTGTCTCTGTCTGTAAACGTGTTCTTTGAAAAGTATTATGTGAATAGTAGTTTATTATTATAATATATTTTTACTATTGTTAGTAATTCCTTTATTCCAGTGTCTCTACATCAGTCCATAATCTGGCAAATCTTCAGATAAATGATTCTGAGGAAAATGTCTTTAGACAAATGGAGAATAAAGACCAAAGAAATTACAGAAATAAAACACGCATTGTTTTGACCAGTGTTCACCACAGGGGGGAGCTGTGCCCTGCAAGTGCTTTGTGGTATCAACCATAGCAGAATGTTTTTCTTCATATGAGGCTGATGGTCACGTTGTTATTTCAGTTTCATTATAATATAAGCTCTGATGTGAATTGTTTATCGCTGCTGTATCAAAAATGCACAAGAGTTTCAAACAAAATTGACAGCAGATTGTCAAAGGTAGACAGAAGAGTAAGTGAAAGTACAAAATAGAATAAATAAATATAATAAAATATAAAACATATGGAGATATGTACAATATATCAACCCTTCCTTCTTGACGGGAAGTTTTAATGTTCGTCCTGCTGCTGGAAGTTTCAGTGAAACAAACATTCAGGTATCAGTGACGTGTTAATGCACCTCATGTGGCGTTTGCTATGTTTGTAGGTGCTGTTGGTTTACTTGCCGTTCAAACGGCTTTACAGAGGAAACTTCCTTATCCTCTTCAGTGGAGCCTGCTCATTTCAATAGGTGAGAGGTGAAACCTTGACTAGACAAAAATGTATTTGCATACAGGAGCGATGTTAATGCAGCCTCTAAGCCTCCCTCCCCTCCCTCTCTCAGTGGCCTCCTCAGTCGGCAGTTATGCAGTGACTCGCTGGGAATCACAGAAATGCTCAGATCTGTGGCTGCTGCTGGAAACAGGAAAAATCCCGGACAGATCACCACCACAGTGTGAGTACAGTGCAGACAGGCTCGCTATGCCAGCTCTGTTCTTCAGTCATGACAAACCAAATGAGCACAGTTCAGAGACATTTATGCTTAAAGTTAATGTTCTCTGTGTTTCTTTTAGTGCCTAAACCAGAAGAATCGAAGGGACCTGGGAAGACAAAATATGGCGACGTAATAGATTGAACATGATCATAAATAAACATATTTAAACTGTATATATAACTGCTGAAGAAATATCTTATGCACAGTTGTCTGATGATGATGCCGATGGTAGAACTTCTTGTCCTTACTTGAATACATGACTTTATTACAACAATGGATCTGTATACAAAGAAGATGCTTTGTCTAACTTGCATGCAGACAGTCAAACCAAAAAGCCTGAAGTACAGAAAAGAAATTCATTATTATACTATTCTGGAGGGAAACTGACGGCAGTACACGTTATACAAATCACAACACAGGCACATACTGGAGACTGGATGGCACCAAACAACTAATCTATGGCACAGAGGACACTGTGCCCCTTTAGGTCACCCATCTGTGGGACATTTGTCACTTCCATCCAGAGATCTATTTCACTTTTCTCTCTTTAATTTCCTTAATAAACCACATGGATGAAGAGCCAGTTTTTTGACGTGGATGTGTTTCCTGAATCAGAAGACCGAATTATTTGGCTTTTTTTTTTTTTACGAGGAATCAGATTTTAAGCTTATGATCCGGTATTATTATCTTTCGGGCATGTTTGTTTGACATGCAACAGAATTAAAGCAGCACTGCCAAGATGAGATATTAGTTGTCGCTGTATACCTCATGTGATCTGCAGAGCTGTGCTTCGGGCCCATGTGGGTTAATATACTCAGTAAATGACCAGTTTTCTTTTTTCAAGCATCTTATATAAACTACACATTGACATGTTTTAATCAAGTTAGCTTTGAGCTACACACAGAAAATCCTTAATAGATAAATAAGTTGACATTCTGAGCTATTAAATGAAAGTCTCAGAGCAGCATAAAATCATTTACTGTTGTTTCTTTCAGCCACTGCACGTTTGCTCGACTGTCTTCAGTTAGGTTATTATCGCACGGTGATTAAACATATATTTTTTGGAATTTGTTGCAAGGATTTTATACGTCACTACAAATTGAATTTTGTTTATGAATAAATAGAGAATTGAGAATGTAGGTACTCAGAGAAGGAGACTATTTAAGAGACTGGAAATCTTCTTACTAGATTTTTAAATCTGTAATTCTAACTCTACTCTGGTGTCTTCTAATAATTTCACTTCATATTATTGAGGTGAGAGAAAGTACCCAGATTGTAACCTATCACCATTACCATAACAACTACAATTCTTGCAAACATAAACGGTTTTGGAGATCCAGGCGCAGCAACCGTCTCCTTCACAAAGACCAGTGCTGATAAACAGATGTTAGAATTCGAAAGTGTTCACTAATGTGTGAAAATCTAGAGTCAGGTTCCATCAATCAGAATCAGCTTCTGTTGTTAAACGTGTTCACAAAAGAAAAAAAGGGATGACTACATTCTGTTATTGGCCTAGCTTAACTCATCTGTACAGTAAGGTGTTCGATTGTCCACTGTGCAGTGCAGGCCATTGAAACAATAGAGTCTTTCAAACATACTTTAACACCTCGAGAGAATGAAGTGGCCAAAGTCCAGGCGTTTGGTTCATGGAGAACAAGCCAAAGAAATTCTGAGCTGTGGAGAAAATCTCATACACAGGAAAGGAGAAAAATGCCTGGATGGGAAATTCTCATAGTAAAGAAAATGTGGATGAGAGAAGATTTTTTGTCGTTGGTTTGATATTCCTTTTCTCTCTCCATCTCTGTGCAGTCTTATTCCACCCCCACTCATGCTTCCTCTCGCTCTCGTCCTCCCCCTGACTGCAATTCAAATCTGATTTAACACCTCCAGGATTTGTAGGTTTAGAAGTCTCTTTCTCTCTCTCTCTCTCTCTCTCTCTCTTGCCTCCATCCAAAAAAACAGGCTCCATGAATTGAATAAGCTCTCAGATCCTTTGTCACATGCACATTGATACGACTGAAGGGAAAGACTCAGAGGAACAGAAAGCAAACAGGAGATAATGAGAGGGAAGATTGCGTGTGTGTTGCATGACAGGACTGACTGGCCGCTGGACAGTAACTGAAACGTGCAGCAGTATGGACGAGGCTGCTGGGATGCTTGGCACGGCTAATAGATCCTACAGAAAGGGGGGGCATGAGTGTGTGTGTCTGTCTGTGTGTATGTCTGTGTCTGTGTTTGCAGCAGCAGTGTGTGTGCGTGACAACGTGAGACCAGAGGAGCAGTGAGTGTGCACTTGTCTGACTCTGTGGGTTGAGTGATCAGACTGAGTAGAGCTGCAACTGGACTTTGTGTGTCTGTGTGTGTGTTTGTGTGTGTGTCTGTCCCCTCCACTCTCAGCCTTTCTTTTGTTGTATAACAATCGAGCCTGAAATGCCCCAAAAAGCCAGATACCAGATACAATTTTCCGTTTCTCCAGCCCAAAGTGGAAGAACCAGTATTGTAGCAATAATGATAAACTCTTCGGGACCTTTTCCAGTATTGACACTGACCTTCTCAGGACCAGTAGACCTCAAGGGCACCAAATCCTGGTCCAAGCATCATTTCTTAGGGTGTAGTTAAGATAAGGTTTTAGTGAGGCTGTCTACACTTAATGGAAGTCAAAAAAAGCCCCAAGATTAGCTGCGCAAACCTGTTCCACCGTGGAAGAACCAAAACTATGGGGCCGGTTTTGAAGCAGTGTGTGTGTGTGTGTGTGTGTGGTATGAGGGTTGTGCAACTGTATCTCAATCCCTGTGTGTGTAATCATTCTTATAGAGGTGTAAAAAATCAGTGTGATCAGATTTGTGTATGGAAAAATCATCTACACCTACAAATCTCAATCACAAATACTTTTGATACAATCTTGGCCCCATACAAAACCACTGCTGGATGAAATCAATACTCTGAAGCTGTATTATTGGGTATTTGAGCACATTATCTCTTTGACATGCTCTATTGCCTAGAGTCATGGTCGATTCCCCACAAATTAATATGTTAACTAGAACAACTGGTACGAGAGTGATTGTCAAACGGGGCACATGCGTTTGCTCTGAGGGGATTTATTGATTGTGCGTTCTGTCTGTCAGCTTCTACACAGTGGATTTGATAAATATAAACGGGAGAAAATGTGTGATTCACCATCAGTTCTGACAGGAAAAGAATTCACTGAGTGGGCAGCATTAGGCAGACGAGTCACAGGGAGCCCTTTGTGGCAGTGTCTTCATCAGTCACTGCATACGTTGGTGCATGTGATGATGGGATGAGAGATCAAGTCTGGACAGGCCACATATAAACACAGGGCTGAGCAGGGGCTGAGCGTTCCTCTCCCTGTGACTCACCGCTGGGAAAAGAGAAAGAGGAAAAAGTCTCACTGACACGCCAGATATGTTTGCAATGTGTTTGCACTGTGTGAAATTGGATGTAGGTTTTGTGCAGGGAGTGAGTGCAGAACGGATGATGAAAGGGTCAGAATCACAGTCAGGACTTTATCTTGATAGGATTAGCTGTTGTCTTTATTGTCACTTGATAGTGGCCTTGTTTGGAGGTCAGGGCTATTCTGTAAAGTGTGACCAAATCCATAATCAATGGTTGTTCATCAGAATAACATCCAATGCATGAATGACAAATAAGAATACTTCATATTTCAATCAAAGATGATGTGTTTTTATACAAATTCTTAAAATGAAGAGTGATTATAATTGACATGTAAATGCAGTGAAGTCAATGTTACTGTGACACAAGCGCGGGGACCCATTCTAGTGACCTTGTGCTTGTGAACAAGATTTCACAAAAACAGAGAGACAGATTTCCATGAAACTTGGAGGAAGGATGCGGAACAGATCAGAGAAGAATCAACGTTGGTGCAGATCCAGACTTTCTTTAAAACTGTGAGATACAGTGTGTTTCAACATTTTTGCTGTCTTACCAGCAAGTTGATGAAAAAAACAGGAATATTTAGAGGACTAATTTGTATTGTGTGAAATATGGTGCAGCTTGATTAAATGGAAGTGGTCTGTTAGTGAACCTGGGTATTGTTTAATGGCTTTTAACACTTGATGAATTGTGGACTTTTAATCATTGGGTTTAAAGTCAAACAAAAGGATAAGGTTCCTCGTGGTGATTTGTGTGTTAGTGTGTGTGTGTGTGTGTGTGTGTGTAAGGTGATAGTTAGCTCAGCTCTTTCTGATTAAGAGTGTGTGTGTGTGTGTGTGTGTGTGTGTGTGTGTGTGTGTGTGTGTGTGTGTGTGTGTGTGTGTGTGTGTGTGTGCATAATATGATCCAGATCTTTATGAATAACGTCTCGGCAGCTTCAGTAATAACAAAAGCACAACTCAAACTGAAGCCCACCTCAGCGCTGCGCCAATCAGCGACCAGCTCGTGCGCGCCGCGACCAATGGCAGGCCTCGGGACGCTCGCGCACGGCCGTTTGAAGGGCGGTCCTCGGCAGAAAAAGGAAAGTATGGATCAGAGCAGCGGCGGCGGAGGCTGGACCCACAAGACCCGGGAATCATAGCCCGAACCCAGGCTGAAGAAACCCCCTCGTAGAGACATGAACCCTGCTTCTCAGTGAGCGGCAGACCTGTGTGTTATCGTGTGTGTGTGTGTTATCAGGGTTGTGTGTACACTCAGCGGACTCGTGCTCGCGTGTTTCTGACTGATTGGATCATCAGTATCTACCTCCATGGCTCTGATAGCGACTGACCGCGGCTGCAAACTCAACGGGACGTCGGTGATCTACGGCAGAGTTGGGCCGAGAAAAGAAGTGTTCCAGGGGAAAAGTGAGAGCTTTAAAAGTGGCAAAATGCAGCCGAAGGAGACGGAGTATTCAACAGATGGTCTCCCCAAAGCCTTCCTCCACAGCCTGAGGACCCTCTTTGACATCTTGGATGACGGGGGACGAGGCTACGTCCACATCTCGGAGATTGAGAGCCGCTGGCAGGGCGCAGACACCCGGGCGCTGCCCGGCGGGGTGCTGGGCTGCCTGAGGAGGGTCACCCCACCGCATGGGTGCCTCACCTTCGAGCGGTTCGTCGCGGGGCTGCGGTACTCCATGCTCAACCCGGAGAACAGCTCCCACTTCAAGGCCCAGGCTGCCGTGCACCCGCAAAAGCAACCGCAGAAACCCGCGCCGCTGTCCGCATGTGGTGTGGGGACCCGGGCGGAGAACAAGGTACGACCGCTGGGCCCGAGCAACGCGTCCAACACCCAGCACCGGGCGTCCTCGCTCCAGAGCCGGGCCAGGCCTGAGGAGGGGGCCGGGTACCCCGTGTGTGGTCCGGGGAGGTACGGCGCGGGCTTCGAGAGGTCCGGGCGGAGTTTGGAGCGGATTCCCGGCGCTCCGGAGGGAGGGTGCTACCGGACCGAGCAGAGCCATGCCGCCAAACCGACACAGCCTCAGCAGAGCCGGGTCAGAGCCATCGAGTCACTCGCTCTGGAGTCACCGCAGCTCCAAGGACCAAGTAAGTGGCACCATGTGATGAGCCTGTTCATGTAAAAGACTAGTGGAGACATTTCATCAGTTCCCCAAAGCACAAGATGTTGTATTCCAGTAGTTTATGCTGTTTTGACATTTGACATGCAAATAATATGAGTTGTTAAATCATGTTTTGTTGATTTAAAACCTCCACCATCAAGGTATCTGCCAGGTGCTTCTGTCACTTCTGCATCTCCTCTTGCTTTCTCTGGGTTTGCAAATCTGTTGCTGTTGCTCCAGAAACTAAATCTAAACGTTATCTGAACACAGAAGTGCTGGAGGGTGGGATTCAGAATACCAGAGCACCACTTGAGACTAAACTCCCATGAGCCGGCCATTTGACTGCATGCATAACTGAGCTGATGTGTCCACTGCAGCCTTGCCAGCTTTGCTCTTGTATTATGATTTGATTTGATGCAGTGATCCATGAGTTGCACAGTCACACACAGACACACAAGTGCACAGTGTATGCATCCATGGTGCTTGTGTTTTTGTATTTCGTTCAGCAGGGGTCTCACAGGAGTTGACGACTGTCATTGTTTTTGGTTTTGACAGCAACATCTCAGGTATCACTATTACGTCATAGCTGAGACCCTCCACGGCCCGTTGGTCTCTGGTCTGTGCTCCCAACATGGGCGCCCAGTTGAATAGTTGCCATTGTTAACCCGAGGTCAGGTCAGAGATCACGTCATAAATTCCTGCGGAGATTTATCCACCCAGCGAGGACGGAGTTATCCCCACTGTGGCACACTGATTGGGAGCAGGCATCGGTCGGTTGCATGCATGCTCGTGTGTTCGGTATTTCCGCCGGGGTATCGGATGTAGGTTGAAGGAGTCGCTGCAGAAAGAAGTGTCCAGTTTGCTCATCATATCTCTTACTGTTGTTCATCTCTCTCTTTCAATCATACAGGAGTCCTCTCACTCCCTATATAGGGACAGTGTTGTGTTTTCAGATAGATGAATAGATGGATAAACAGATACAGTAACTGGACAAAAAGAACAAGTTTGCATACTTGTGTGTGCCTTTGGTCTCAGCTTCTTAGGGGTGGTGTACTTCTAACCTTGTTGCACCAACATGTGGAAGGCCCCCTTTGAAGTCCCATGATAGTTCCCTTTGTGCATAGCTTGAAGACTATGTGTCTTCAAGCTCTATATGTGATTATCTGAGTTTGATGAATTTCAGTGGCTACACAGCTCTGATCTCAACCACACAGCTCTGATCTCCATCCTACACCTTTAGGGATGAATTGCACTGATTCTGAGTCAGATCTCATCGCTCAAGAAGCTTAATAGAAGTGAAACACTGCAGCTAGTTTCCAAATTCTTGTGTGACCCTTAAACAAAGATTAGTAGATGTGTATTCGTGCCCACAGTGTTGTAATAAAATTCTCAGTTGACACACATGGATGTAATGTTTGCGTGTCCACACACTTTTGTCCATATAGTGCTAAGAGACCAGCAGACCAGCAGTATTCATGTTCTAATCTCTCACATGCAGCCAAACCTGGATTAGGCCAGATTACACCAGAAAGGCCACTGGGCACACCAAATCACTGCAGCAGTGAAAAACCTCCAACACCCTGGACATCAGCACAAATTCATCACTCCCTCTCCGACTGCTCTCAGTTTTTTTTAGAGAGGTCAGCAGGGATGGTGTGCACTTACATTTAAAAAATATGATGATAATAAAATACCACAGAGGAACTGCCACAGAGATGCTACGCCAAATTTTCACTCTCAAATCAAAACGCTTGGAAAAAGCCTCTGCTCCATCAGACCTGCATGTTTTAACACATTCAAATACAAACTCCACACACAGGAACAGAGCGGAGGTTTAAGGAGAGTTGAAGAAGGGAAGCAAACAGAGAGACCTTGTTCCATAACAGAAATTAATTAGTTAATTTTGGGTTTCACAATTAGTTTGCTTCCTGTCATCTCCTCATGGTGTTTTACAGCCTCGAGCTCAGATACTTCACATACTTCCTCCTGCTCACTCAGTCTAGTTATCATTCCAGAGCATAATCAGATTAAGTTAACCCAGTGAAGGTGCAGAATTCACAGAAGCAACTTGATGATGATGATGGACATTTTTAAATCAACAAAAAAATGATTTTATTTATTTTTTCCTATTATTTATAAGGAGCATTTTCAGTATCTCTTTTTTACTGCAATCATCATCCCTCTCTACTGAATTCATTCAGTGCCACATAATACAATTCATCCTACCTTGTTTAGCTGAAACACTGGCAGAGTAGAGCTCCCTCCTGTGGCTCACACTGGCAACCCAGATGCATTATCAAGCCAATTTGATGTATATATATTTTTGATCCTGTAGTTTTCTTAGTCTTCCTCCTCATTTTCCATCTATAGATGTGGAGTTGTTTTCAGATCAGGGACTCATTTAGAAACACATGAAATGTGTATGTTTTCTGAGCTGCACATTACTCATGCAGATTATCTCGTATGCATATGTTTGTGTGTGTAAATAATCATGTAGTGCTTTGTGTGTTTATGAATTAGTTGTTGCATAATGCTTAATATTAACCCTATCATATCATCCTCAACAGTCTTTTTTTTTACCATGTTCCACTTGTTATGTCCACTGTGTTTGTTCTCACTTAATTAAAAAAACAAAAAACATAACTGTGTCAGAAGTTTTAGACACGTGGATTATGTATTTTACATGAATGACAAATGTGGTTGTTCTAATTATGGCGTGTAACATGTATCATTATCTCTGTAAGTGTTTAAAACCTCCTTTAGCAGAGTTACTTTGGCTATTACATTTGTATATAGTGTGTATTTATTTTGTTTGAGATTAATCTGCCTAAATGATTAGAGTGAGTCATATTTTCACAGTTTTCTTTCCCTGCACTGTTACCACATTCAGCAGGAGACAGAACAGACTCCAGTGATTACAGAGCACGTTTCCAGGCTACAGTGTTGTGTTTAAATAGGTTAAAAGTGTCTGTTTCTCATTTCTCTGTGTAGGTGTTGTGAAATCAGGTTTACCAAGATCTCAGAGTGAATCTGCAACAGGATTTACTGGCGGCTCCAGGCGGCACGGGCGGAGTCGGGACGAGCAGAGACGGCATACCATATCCAATGGGGTGGATTATGGAATGGTAGGCATACCTGCGCACTCACACGCAAACACACTGTCTGTATATGAGTGATGTGTTCCATTATTTACCTGGTTGCTCAACAATCCGGGTTCTGTGTTGACATAAGCAATGAGTGGGTTTGTTGTGGATTCTTATAATCCACCTGCTCTACACCCTGGGAGACAGCTGCACCCATCTTCACAAACCCACTCCCTTTTTGTGTCACCTCTTTTGAAAATCATTCGTGTTCACAGGTAAAACGACAGACCATGCAAATCTAATCAGAGCTGAAACTATCACTCGGTTGATCTGATCGGTAACTGAAAATGTCAACCATCCTTTCTCAGATGTGAAGATTTGAGGCCTTGAGGTTTATTAGACAAAAATGAATCACATATAGTTTATTCCATTCAGTACATGTCACCTTTCACTGTTAGAAACTTTTTAAAAACATTTTAAACTACGTTCAGACATATAGACAAAACAGATGAATTGATACCGAAACTCTACCTCAGACTTGTTGGTGGCTTTAATATTTGAGACATTGTCTTTTCACTTTTGGTCGACATTTGCACAAATTCAAATATGGCAGTGTGATGTAATATCGTAGAAATCAGGTTGGAGCTGTTACCGTAACTACTGAGTCATCTTTTCTCTTTACTGCACAATAATAGTTTTCAAATAAATAAAAAAAACCTGAAATGACCTTGTTGTACACTTTGGGTTGACAAATTGTCACTCCAAGATGTTGTGATGGACATTTTTCTTTAGCAATTTCTGACATTTCATACACTGACAGGTTTATCATTAAAGCTCTTTCAGCTATGCACTGAAGTTCAGACATTTTCCTGAAATATTCTGAAGGGGATTTACTGTATGTAAGAACGTAAATGTCCGAGTCGGTTGTTGGGGACATTTTCTGGATTTTCCTGCCAACCCCCTAAGGAGGAAGGTCCAGAGTGAGCCCATGTGAGTAATCAGCAGGAAAACATTAAGTGAGTGAGTGGGCCCATTGATATGTGACTTACAAATATTTCAGGATAAATAGGTGGAGCCTCACACAGACAAAGATGTCAAAGAAGTGATTTGAGAGCTTTTGGTGATTGAGTGTCAATGCGCTATGAACAAAAGATTTCCTGAAGGTTCCAGGTGTTTTCCTGCTGTTGTGAATGCATCTGACCTGGAACAATCTCCTGCTGCGTTCTTCATAGTTTCAAGGCAAACCCTGAAAAGTGTCCAGGCCCACATTTCTGGGCATTTTCAAGTCTAAAAGCGACTTAATAGTCTTGCTCACTAAAATGTAACATTAGATAAACAAGCAGCTTTTCTAGATCCTTGGCAAAGACAGAGATCTTATGTATGGATGTTAAGTATCACAATATAAGTTATAGACAAAGAATAGTTTAGGTCTGTAGGAAAGTATTTAGTTGATAAATACCATGAAAGTCCTGGGAAAGTGTAAAAAAGTTTTCAGCTGAGGCTATTCTCCATTTCACTTTCGATCGGCCCCCCACATGCCCCTCCCATCCCTTTGCCCCTGGCCTCCCCCCTCCCCCTGCCCCTCCCACCTCCCATCCCAGAGCTCATGCCTCCTCTCACTCTCCGTCTCTTCCCCCTGCCTCACCGTTTTTCTTTCTCTCCAGCTCGCCTCCTCTCCCTCCTTCTCTCCCCGTCCGTGTCGCCATCTCCGTCTCTTTTCTCTCCCCCCACCTCGGCCTCTGCATCTGAAGAGGCTGACTGACCGACTCCCCCCTTCCTTCTCCCTCCCTCTCTCCCTGCCCCTCTCCTCCTCCCCCTCCCTCTCTGTCCCTCCCACCAACACCGACACCAACACCACCCAGGCCGACTTGGCCCGCTGCTGCCCTGATGGTAGTGAGCCGGGTCGGGCCCAGGGGCCTAGTAGAAGTAGAGGACTCTCTCGGCCGACCCGGGACGGCCTGGACGGCTGTGTGGGCTGCCTACACCACCGTCTTCATCCCACTCAGCAGTAGCCTCTACAGCAGCAAGGCCCTGCACTTTTTCCTCTGGGTGAGTTTGACAAGAGGGAGAGTTGGACAGGGAGGTGAGAGTTGTTGTCGAGGATAGAGAGAATGGATCTGTAATGAGTCTATTTCAGGATTCAAAAATGTTTGTGTGTGTTCAGGAAAGTATAGGAGATAAGTTGTGATCAGGCTCAGTAATTCAGTATGTGTGACGATCAGGGTACTAAACACTATCTGTCTTTCTTTCTAGTTTTCTGGACTGTGCCACATATATGCTGATTTATTTTGGAGCCTCAGGGTGTAGACTTGTGTTGTAATGAGATGTGATAGACAAATTTTAATCAACAACAGTGTTTCAACTCATTTATCAAACAAGATGACAGTTATTTTGCAGTTTCTCAAATTTGCTACACTTTCATATCATCGTGTTTTGACATTTCATAAACTCGACCGATCAAAAATGAAAATAAATCTCTTTTCTTTTAGGGACTTTTCCCAAGCCAAACCCTAATGGAGTACTAACGAATTTTGGGCGTGAATAGTGCTGAGTCTTCAATTAGCTGAATAATTCACATTAAGCAAAAATACCAAACACTCCCAGCTTTTGAAAATGTTTGGCGTTGCTACATTTCTCTCTTTATTCTAAAACAGATTTTTTTTTTAACTGTAGTTTGGACCAAACAAGCAATTTTAAGAAATTACCGTTGTATTTTTACTATTTTCGGACATTTCTTACTAAATGTAAACATTGGTTGTCTGAACTGTTATTTAAACTCTCCTTTTTCTTATGCATGTTGGCATTTGTTTTCTCTGACCTGCTGTTGTATTGTGCAGCCTTGTGTATGAATATGAAAGGCTGTTATGTTCTTCTTTGTGTTTTGGCCACACAGCTTGTGCAGTGAGTGTCATGTTATTGTGTGTGTTGCTGTGTGTATTCACGTCTGCTCATTCAGCACTCACAGAGCAGACAAACATACATGCACAGACTTTTTCCACAATTGTTTAGCCACTTGCTGCTCTGCTCCCTCTCTCTTTATTTTCTCTTCCCTGCTCCCCCCTCTCTGTATTATTTCTTTTTTTTTATGGTGGGTTTTCCTGCCTGTGGCCCTCACACATTCACACAGCCTGACACTGGGTCATGCTTCATTCTAAACACGGAGCCCAGACCCCCTCCTCTTCCCTCTGTTTTCTCTCTCTCTTGTCACGCTTTATTGGGAAAGAGCACCAGTGTGTGTTAAACAGATTTTGATGTCGGTGTCCTCCTGTGTTCGTTTGCGACATGTATCTGGGGGTATGAGCGATGGTCAGTGGAATGTACTGAGCCATTAGCGGACGGAGGGATGGAGCGATAGGTGGATAGAAAGATGACACACCAGGTGGCTGAATGCCAGCAATGAGGCCTGCGCTGTGGCAGTGTGTCACATGGACAGCCTGGTCAGCACAACTCAATGCAACACACACACACACACACACACACACACACACACACACTGGGGTGGCCATAGCTGAAGTGGGTCTGCTGTTTACCCCATTCTTGCGTTGCTGCGCAGTTGCCATGACACTGGACTGATTGCTCCTCTGAACATTGTTCAGGATGGGAGTGAGTGCGGCACAATTGGTATGGCGCCATTGTCTCCACCGGCACAAAAGAGTTTGCAGCAGATGCCCTTGTGAAAACACGGGAGTCAGTCTGCCAGGCAGTCTGCTGGCAGCCCGGTGTCAATGATTAGATTTAATCTTGGCAGAAATCTGAAAGCTGTCTTACTGACGGCATGGGAAATGTTTTGTTTGTGTCGCGTCTCCGTGAAACCTGGTTTGTGTTCGTCTGTTATTAATAGAAACTTTCCCTCCCTCTTCGACCATTTTGCCCCCGTCCTGCCCCCTCTTTTCAACATGCCATCCCCTTTTCAACTTTCCACTCACACAGTTGAAGCAAATGAAAGAGCTCGAGCAGGAGAAGGACTCCCTGCTGGCGGGCCTGGAGGTGGTGGAGCGGGCCAGAGACTGGTACCAGGGCCAAATCCACAATGTCACAGAGAGACAGCGGCAGGTCGGCCAGAGCTCGCACTGCACGGTCAGTTCACCAAACTGTTACAACTAATAGACGAGCAGAGATTCAACCTGTTTTGTAATTCTATACTATAACATTATATTACACATCATATTATTACCTTAATATCAATTTCAAACGTATCTCACTTTATTTTAGTGTGTCCCTTTTCTCACATTTACTCTGTGTGTCTTCTTTCCTCTTAGGATTTCTTCACAGAAGCCAATCAGAGTCGCATGAATGTTCTCATCCCCAAACTACAAGAAGTCAACCACTGCCTTAGTGACCTTATTTCCTGCACTGGGATGGTGAGTGTTAACTGCTCCTGCTCTAGCTGTGGTTTAAGGTTCAGGAAGTGTAGACACAATCTGTAAACAGAGATTGTGCATATACAGTTATTGATCCATTACCATTATAAGTAAAACCCACAATGGAGTAGGTAGTTTGTATTGGTCAGAATAAATGTCACCTGACTTTTCACACATCCTCTATCCCAGTCTACTAATTGGCTTGTGCAACAGTGTTTTAGACTCACTTTAGCAAACTTTTGAGTGTTTGGGACATTTAGAATCTAGATGGACCTTCTCGTTGGTGAAGGACATTATTCTGCAGTGATCTGAGAAGTTTATTTTACTTTTGATACTTTCTTCATGATTAAACCTGGTGTTCTAGCAACGAGTTTAACTGCAAATCTAAAAATGTACAATTATATTAAAAAAACCACAATAAACAAAAGTGACATTTCATGTATATTCTATTTTATCATACGTCCAATTAATATTTTAAATATGTGCTTGTTACTTGGGGAGGATTATATAATAGTTTGAGTAATTAACAGTAAGCAGTTCTACACAAAACATGACTTCTTTGTTCCTGGACATCTCTCTCATCTGTAATTCAAAACTCTTTTGAGAAAGTCAAACAAACCATTTCCTTGGACAGATGACATGACACCTACATGTAGAGCTGCTTTTTCATTTATAACCTGTTCCTCTTTGTTAACCCAGCAGTCATTTCCTGCCAGCGGCAGTCAGACTGCAGCGTTGTCTGCAAACTCACAGCCTCCACCTCCAGCTCCTCCACAAGCCATCCAGAGGCTGAAGGACCAGAACCGGCTCCTCACAAAGGTTTAACACCGTCCACAAAATAGTAAAAATCTCAGTAGCCTTTAGGAGAATGTGTGACACTCACTTAATTTCCAATTTTGTCCATCAAGGAGGTGACAGAGAAGAGCGAGCGCATCGCCCAGCTGGAACAGGAGAAGTCGGCTTTGATAAAGCAGCTTTTTGAGGCTCGAGCCCGCAGCGCTCAGGACACCAGCACCATGGACTCCACCTTCATCTGAAAACACTCCAGCCCTCGACATATCTGTTCTGGTCAGGAGCAAACTTTTTCTGAGACTGAAGCTGACTCTTTGTTTACCCAGCTGACCACTTGTGGCAGTGACGCACCTTTTAGCCATGACACGCCAAAACCCTCGACTGCAACATGTCACCACTACACCCCAAACTAAACCATGCACTACCTAGACATGAACACTCCCGAATGACTTGACCCAAGAGTCTAAAGGCTCTTTTACTTGCTGCCTTCCCTCTTCCTGCACCCAGTAAGGATGCAATAAAAAAAAAATAGGGCTTATGAGCTCCCATCACTCCATTTTTTAAAAAAAATTTTTTTTACATCATCTGCAAGATCTCCTTACTTATCCTAAAGGATTGTTGTTTTTCTCCTACTGCTTCACTCCACAGGCAGCATTAAAAACGTAGAGGTCCATAAAGGAATTGGACATTAGGGGGAAATGGTTTTCGTTGGAATAAAATGCCATATTCTTACAGTTTAATATGAAAACTTATCAGCTGCATCTGTTTGCTGTGACCTATCACTTACTTTTTTATTTTAAATCTTTTAAGTTTGGTACTTAAATCACGGTCATCATGAGGTACACTTTACTTTATGCTTGTCGTTCAGTATTCCCTTCCTTTTAATGTAATGTTTACGTGACGTTTGCTTTCTAGTTTTTGATTTCTTTAATCTCGAACTAAAAGCAATGGCTAAAGAACAGGTTTTTACTGTGTTTTATAATAGCATGTCAAATGTTCAGACCTTTTGAGACGTTTTTTAGCTTGAAGCAAGAGATGGGAGGACAGTTTACAAAACCAACAAGACGTTGGGGCGGAAACAGATGAGAGACGTTTGCACGTAGAAAAGAGCCGAGGAGGATGAACGCGGTAGACGGAGAATGTGACAGAGATGTGCGAGGCGTAGATCTGATGTCATGTCAGAAACAAATTGAACAAAAAAAAAATCACTTTGGCTGTTAATGCTGCAGCCATTGTCTTTACAGTGGATTCTTTGCATGGATCATGACATATTTATCTTCTGAAGAGATTTCTGTTTGAAACCTGGAGATTAAAAATTAGTGTACGTGGACAAACCCATGTTGTCTTTGTAAGTGTCCCCTTTTACTAGGTTCAGCCTGGAAACAGTTGACTTTAGACTAAACTGAAAAAAAAACATTTAGACATCCACAAGTTTACAAGAGAAATATTTAGTTTGTGGGTGGTGGTAGAAAAAGAAATCTTGTAGTTTTTTACTGGGTATGTACGGTTCTGATGGGACGTCTGCACATAACATAGTTATATGCTGTTGGTGTTTGTTTTCCACTTGTTTGATTGTATGTTTCTTGCTGCTCAAACTTCATTATGTGTGAGTGAAACTCTCCCTAGAGTTCTCTGATGAAATGTAAAAAATAAATAAGATGAAAGATGCTAACTGGTTCTATGGTTCTTTGTTAGAGTCTTTTTCTAATTTATTACAACACTGCACTGAGACAAACCAAATCTGTCCATAGCAACAAGTGATGAGTTATTTCCTGCCCCAGGCTTGTTCTCTTAGAAAATTATAAATATGAGACTGTATGTATTTGTACATCTCTGCCAAAATATGTTTTGTTTTATATTGTTGCCCTCAGTTTTGTTTTGTTACTCAGCAGGATTATGCAAAGACTACTGAGTAGATCATGGGCCAAGAAAGAACCCATTCAATTCTGGCACAGATCTGATTTTTTATTTTTATTTTTTTTGATACTGTGATGTGAAAGCAAATTTAAATTCTACAGATGCAGATTTTGATATGTTTTTTCATTGAATTCCAGACTCATAGATATCAGTCCCCTAAATGTGCCTGATTTTATTTTCATCACAATCCACAAAATATTATCTTAGAAATCGATGAAAATGTATCTCGAGATGTGAAAGAAGTGTATCCTTATCTGCCTCCTGATCCAGATTCACACCAAAATGAAATGGGTTCTTTCCTGACCCATGCAACATCCTTCCACCTAATTTCTTGGTATTCTGTTCTGTAGTTTTTGTGTAATCTTGCTAATTAACAGACAAACACAGAGGAAACCAACCTCCTCGGCAGGAGGGGTTAATATTACGACAGGATTAGTTTGATCAAAATCTCACAAAATAGCTACAAAAATGTTTTTGTCCACTTCTCATGTGGATCTTTGTACAACAGACTTGTGTTTTATGCGTGTGTGCGTGCGTGTGTGTGTGTGTGTGTGTGAACGAAACACAACCTGTAAACCTGACACCAAGACAAACAGACACATGCACACAAACCTGGGTCAAATTACAGACAGCTGTTCAAACACACAACTCAGTGCGGTGCCACAAAATACTGGAGTATATTCATAAAGGGCCATACATGTACTGTGTCAACGTGGTTTCAATTAGTTTCTGTTCACTGTCGATGAGTCTGATCACATCCCGTCACACAGCAGCAGATGATGTGTGACACAAACGGAAAAGTACACCGAAAGAGCTATGCACAGTTCCCAGTTCGCCCAACAAACCCAGAGACGGGCCTTGTGTAACATGTTACTCAGTGTTACACTGAATTGAATCAGAAGTCATTTTCTGGACGGTTGCATCAGTTGTTTACTGACGATTTTCCGTCAGGCACCAATGGTTTGTTGCATCATTGCCAATCGGTGTAAATGGATGACGGCACACAAACCCTATTACTTATATTTACTTTTTAATGTTATTCTTTTTTACTTTACTCCCAAATAATCTTTTACACTTCAGCACCATTCCTGCTTATTGTTTTATAATTATTTAATTTGTATAGCTCAAAAAAGTGATGGATGCACCAGGGGCCACACAAGACCTCCAGCTTCCAGACACTTGTGTCGAAGCTGTGATTGGACGATCAGATGGAGCAGGATCCCTGAAGTGTTGGGTCATTTTCCAAATACGTGTTTTTTCTTTCTATTCATTTTAAGGTGAGGGCTCAGCGTTTGCTTACACTGGAATTAGCCGGAGAGTAGAGACGCCGGCCACATCAGGAAAGTGCTGCAGTCTCCCACAGAACAGGTGAGTGTCATTTTGCATTAAAAGGAAACTCTCTGACCTCGCCACCTGAATGCAAACTAGTTTTACATAACCCTCCTCCTGTGGTTGTATGGATGCACGCTCAGATATTTTTGCAGTGGCTCCACAGACTTAATTAGTTTACCTGTTCTGCAGGAGATGAGGTGCTGTTTATGGCCATGGTGCACATTTACATGTCAGCCTTATATAGAGATAATGGGATACAGTATATTCCTTGTGTTGACCTGATGGTAACACAGAAACAATTCTGTGATCACATTCAACACAAAGACAAGTCTCTTGTGGATGTCACAGAGTGAAGAGGAAATGAGCTGAAGAGTGAGGCAACAGTGAATCTTTCACAGCTGAGGGTGAAGGAGTTCAATTCAGTGAAAGATAAATATTCTATAACAAGGTAAGAAACAGAAATTCAAATTTAGGGAAATGCATGTTGTAAAGCCTAAGTCTTAAAGAGATAGATAGAGAGATAGATAGATAGAGAGATACTTTATTGATCCTGAAGGAAATTCAAGAAATCCTCTGATAAAAAAAGTAGCATCACACTTTTCTATTTTTGATCCTATGTTTTTGTTCATTACTATTTCATAGACAGCATGTTTTTCTTGTTACTGTAGTCCATTATCATTAATACTCTGCACAATGAGTGAAGCGTACAACAGGAAAGTGTAATTTACTTGATAAAGGTTTGATGTCTGATAAGAGTTTTTTTTTGTTTGTGACTTGGTGGCTCCATATAAATCATGTATATGACAATGACTGGTGCCTTTATGCAGTATTTAATCTGAGACGGCTGAAACACACTGACATTAGAATAACCAGCAATCGAGAGTAGATTATAATGTGAAAAAAATTTGTTCTGTATGATTTAAATCGTGGCATTATAAAATCTGTAGTCATAAATTATACCTAGTCAAATAAGATAATACTAGGATTTTAGTAGTGTAGCATATTGGTAGATACATGTCACATGGACCAATTAGAAAAATAAAGCTTAAGATTCCTAAAAGAAGAATATGATAAACATTTGATTGTAGAAAAGCAACACTGTTGTACTAAATGAAACATAACTCCAAACATACAACTGTGGCTCTCTAACCTTTTGGCAGTTTTGTCTCTTGTCATAGAATTGCAGTATCTTTTACTTATAGACAGGAGGGAAAAAAGTGTTGAAAAAAGATAATCTCTGGAGTCAACCGCTACAACAAAAAAGTAGAAAAATCCAGGTTACACTTATCGGCTTTCATGGGTTATTGAAGTGACAGAAGAACAGACACATAACTGTGTTAATCATCATGTGCCTTCATTCTCTCTCCCTTCATTTCCTGCTATCTCTTGGTTATTGACACTCTCCTCCTCTGTCAACTAACTTGTTATTTCCAATTCGGATTGTTTTTCCATTAAACTGATTGTGGATTGTTTGAAGGGAACAATGCTGGATGTCTTTTTATGTATAAACCAAAGACCAAAACCTATATGTCAGTTTACAGTTAATTATGGTCATTCAATCTTAATTGATGTGGGGGCTTTGCTGCCAAAGGAGGTTTGACCAGTGACTGCTGTGAATAATTAAAGGTTGTGATCATCGATATTGAATCATGTGAATTCTCTCTATCCCAGAAAAACTGACACTGACACTGGACCTTTACAATTCAGTAAAGTTTTTCTTTTGACACATGCTTCTCTGGCAGATCTCTGTTCCTCCTGCTGGTCTCCTCTGACGACTTCACTGGGATCAGGCCGTCATGGAGGTTTTATACATCAACTCCTCTTTGCTCTTGGTCTCTCTCAGACCCTCAAACTACAGCGATGGGGAGAAGACGGTGTACGAGCAATGCAAAGACATGCCCGCCGTCCTCATTTGGTACCTGGTCATGCAGTTTATCAACATGTTCCTGGGCATCCCAGCCAACCTCACGGTGCTGTGGCTCATCCACAAGAACAAGGGCGACTCCTCCACCTCGGACATCTTCATCCTTCACCTGGCGATTCTAGATGTGCTTTTCTGCCTCATCCCTCCATTGGAGCTGGCCAACATAGTCTTCCTCAACTCCAGCAGCGCCTGGTACGTCCTGCGGTTCTTCTACGGCATCAAAGACTCCTCGCCGCTCTTCCTCTCCTGCATTTGCCTGGACCGCTACATGGCTGTGATCCACCCCATCACCTTCACCGAGCTCAAAGACCGCCAACACAGAACGGTCCTGGCCATGCTGGCCTGGCTGTTCACCCTGGCCTACGCTGCCACCAAGTGCGTGGGCGACATCAAAAACTTTGAGAAGGTCTTCACGGCAATGATCCTCGCCTCGTTCGCCTTCATGGTCTTCTGCAACATCGCCATTCTCTGGGTGCTGCGGCAGTCTGGGCCCGGCAGAGACGAGATGCACCCAGTGAAGAAGAGAGCCTTCAAAATGGTCCTCATCGTCCTGGCCATCATTGTGTTCAACTACTTCCCACCTGTGGCGCTGTTTCCCTTCCAGGACTACTTCTCTCCCGACGTGTTCCGCTGCTACATTCACTACATCGCCTTCGGCCTGATGGACTTCAGCAGCACCATTCAGCCCGTGCTCTACCTCTCCAAGGTAAAAATGCCAAGGAGCCTCAACTGTTGTCCACCAGCACGACTCACGACCAATGAGGGCAAAAGCAGGGTTTCTATTTCTGTCGCCCAATTGTCGTAATGTGAATGCACTGATATAGTGAAATGCAAGATAATAGGTTTTGATTTCTTCAGATCGGTTTTCTGATATATTTTGTACTTTCTAAAACTTTCATCAGCTAGAGACGTCATTTCCACTTCAAACTGGTCACAAGACAGATATTAAAGTTGTATTCAGCTTTTTGATGGCTTGTAAACTTTTTTAATTATTGCTGTTTGTATTTTAGGCTTTCCTTCGGACTGAGTTTATAATATACAATATGCCTTCTCACATATTCTACCATCACTGGCAATAAATTGCACCTGTCCATTATGTTAAAAATGGTTTCTTCTAATCAGTGTTGTAAATATTTGAATTGTGATGAGATGTGTTCAGTTACTCGCTGCATCTATCACGCTTCTGTCTGTCCTGGGAGAGGGATCCTTCAGATGTTGCTCCCTCTGAGGTTTCTACATTTCTGTTCCCTGGATGTTGCACCTCGTTAAGCCATATGAGACAAATTGTGATTTGTGAATATGGGCTATACAAATACAATTTGTTTTTATTTGTTTTAAATTGATTGATTATGGTAACCTGTGACCTGAGTTTTTTTAAATTACACATTTTAAACATTACATTTTAGGACAATCTGAGCTGTTTCACACTGAAAATTCAAGCACTTGCTGGTTTTCAATGTTCAGGGCTTAAGCAACAAGTGGAGCGATCAACTTCTCCATCTTATCCAATGTTTTTGACCCAAATGTGTAAAGAAAGTTTTGTACACTTATATTTTCTGCACTTTACCTTTGATTGTACAATAAAACCACATCTGTATGGAGTAAATGAGTCAAAAACTATTATTTGGGTTAACGTTTCTTTTTAATTTAGACACAAACCACACAATAAATTGCTAGTAGCAAACAGTCAGTTATGATGTACATTGCTATGCAGTTATATCAACCAGTTATCACAATAAACAGTCGGTCTATGATCATGAACATAAAACTTTACTCCTGCATGTGTCAGTTGTACAATATTCATATATGTCATCGTACTATTATTAGAGTGAAAAATCATCTAGAAGCTGGACATTGTTTGAGATCAGCATTGCTTACAAAACAGGTTACTACTGAAAGCTGGTCAATCGATACTGATTATCTGCAGTAACAGTATTACACAAATACATTCTCGTCAGGTCAATAGACCTCTGACTGTATAGTTAAAGCTATATACAGTGTTATATTAACTTTAAAATCACTGAGCAGAACAAATTTCTAACTCTCGGGCTACAAAGTTTTGTAGCTACAAAGTGTGTAGATGTATCTTCTAAGACAATTGTTTTTTTTTTAAATCAACCCTGTGGGAACATTTCAGCACCTTATCAATTTGATAGACATTCTAATCAATCAATAATAGTTACTTTCCTGTAAAGTATTTTATAAACACATAATCTACCAACATTTTGGTAACATAGAGCAGGATTTCAGGGTCCTGTTTTCTGCCTGTGTCTTACACTGTGAGAACTGCCTACAAGGAGAATATTGGAGTTAATCAATCAAATGTATATAAGTCAATATATAGTATTGCTGACTAAATATTCAGTCCTGTTAATACAGGGGGCTGCACTGGTGGGGGGTATTTTTACAGGTACCAGTTTGGCTGCATAAGACATTTGGGAAGTAGAGATTGAGTAACAGATAAATGAGTTTTGCAGGTTTATCAGATGCCAAACCCCTGCAACAGTTTGTACTCAGTCAGAATTTTACAACAAAGTTATCACAGCAAATAAGATCACATGGTTAATGGTAGAAATACAATGTTCAGCAGCTTTAAGGCGTTTTCACATCTGCAAGTCCGAACCAAGATTCATGTCTTACTGTGTTTACATTAGTTTTGGTTTCATATTGCAACTTAAAGAGCGGACTATGGAATTTTGTATGACATACATATGTCCCATTGTCATCACCTACATAAACTGTGTCTGACGGCATGGTGTCAGTTCGAGGGGCAGTAGTCTTTCCGTTTGAATATACAGGTGCAAAAGTGCAGCAGCCCTGTGTGAAGGAAACACCATTAATCTTAGCGAGGCTGCAGAGGCTCCAGCACAAAAGAAACTGCAGTGTGTTGTCCTGGAGCCGGATAATGTCTCAAACTCATGAATCTGTTACTGGTCACACAGCTGATGTCAGTTTCAGCTGTTTATTCATTCTTGTCCAGTGTTGTCATTGTTTTACTGAATGTAGTTCTCTACCATCATCTCTGGGTGAAATGTAGCTGATGAAGTTCTTGAGATGTGGTTCAAAGCTTTGTAAAACGCTGCTATGTACATTTTGTATTGCAGCTTTTATATGATTCAACTGCTACAATTTCGATCAGTGTCTGAATGTGTCTCAGAGGCTGAAGGTCAGACTATGTTTATCTCAGCCTCGCTGGTGCTTCCTTCGCTCTGAGCCTTCTGCTCCTTGGTCGCGTGCATCTTCAAGTGTTTTTTAAGGGATGACTGGTCCGTGTAGCTCTTTCCACACTGGCTGCAGAGGAAGACCTTCTCTTTGGTGTGGACCAGCTCGTGTCTCTTCAGGTGTCCTGACCTGCTGAAGCTCTTGCTGCAGTATGAGCAGCTGTACTCCTTCTCTCCCGTGTGCGTCCTCTGGTGCAGTTTCAGGCTGCTGGCCACTGTGAACTTCTTGCCGCACTCATTGCAGCTGTATGGTCTCTCACCTGTGTGCATGCGCATGTGTATAGTGAGGTGTCCCGCCTGGCTGAACGTCTTCTTACACAGCTCGCAGCTGTAGGGCCTCTCTCCAGTGTGAATCCTGTAATGCGTTTTGAGATCACCCAAGCCATTAAACCTTTTCCCACACTGAGCACAGCAGTACGGCTTCTCGCCGGTGTGGATCCTCTCGTGTATGCGCAGGTTTCCTGCATTGCTGAATGTTTTGCCGCACTCCTGGCAGCTGTAAGGCCTCTCCCCGGTGTGAGTCCGCAAGTGGACTTTGAGCTGGTTGTGCTCATTAAAGCGCTTCCCACAGTGCGAGCAGCAATACGGTTTCTCTCCAGTGTGTATGCGTTTGTGTATCCTGAGCTGACTGGGGTGGGCGTACGTTTTGCTGCAGATGTTGCAGCAGTAGGGTCGTTCTCCTGTGTGGGTGCGCTTGTGGGATTTGAGGAGGTCGGCGCGGCCGAAGCGTTTGCCGCAGTAGCTGCAGCTGTGGACCTTCTCACCGCTGTGGACCTTCTCACTGCTGTGAGTCTTGATGTGGACATTAAGCGAGACTGCGCGACTAAACGTTTTGGGACAGCTGGGGCAGCGCAAGAAGTTGTCGCAGTTTTCCACAAACTCTTCTGCAGGAACAGCGGAGGAATCACTGCCCTCCTGCGTCGCAACCTCTGGCTCTGCAACCTGACCGCTCGCTTCCTCTGGGTCTGCATTTAATTCAGGGTAATATTGCAACACATGCTCCTGCTCAGGGAAACTGTCATTGTCACCGTACTGCAACACCCCATTCTGCTCCTCCTCCTCTGTCTTAATATACGGTCCATCCTGCATGTAGCTGTCAGAGACAATGGTGACTTTAACCTCACCGTCACTGCCTCTGGAGTCTGGTTCAGGGCCTGAAGATGGCAGCAGAGGTGCATATGCCTCTGGATTGTCACAAGAGACCCCTGTGCTCTCGGTTTTTAAGGGCCTCATTGTCAGATTGAGAAGAGACGAGGGCTGTGAGAGGTCAATGGCACAGTTTTCTTCCAGGCCAGGCTCTTCTTTCACAGATACCAGGGTACTTACCTCTGAGGTGTTGACACATGGGTGTTCTACCTTAAGATTTGTCTGCAGAAAAAAGGAGTCCGACGAAACGCTCTCCCTCATCTTGTCTTTTTGCTTCCTCCTGCAGCTCTTCTTGTCACTGCTGCATATGGACATTTTGAACGTGCCCTGAGTGGAGACGATCGGATGACTGGTCCTTTCTAAAGTATTGTCTGTGACATCTTGTTCTGTGGAAAAAAAGGTCAAAATTATGAACAAAATTATATAGACTGCTACTCTGGGTCATGCATGTCCTAAACTATATCTAAAATAATTAATTAGCGCAAAGGAATATTTTCAAACTGTGGAAACTCACAATACAATCAAAATAAACTGACTTGAATAAAGCAAGATTCACTGATTTTTTTTCACGACTGGGGCGGACAGGCTCAAAACACTGGCATATTTAGCTATTTGTTTTTATTGACAGATCCAGCAGATACAGGGCAACAAAAGCATTCATTTTGAATTATGTCATCTGAGAAATGTAAACTAAATCCTCACTTTCCCTTTAGTCTCTTGGAGGAAATTCTTAGCTCTTAATTTTAACCAGCTAAGAGGGGTTTAATGCCAAACTGCTTTTTTTCACTGAACTTATATCCATTATTTTATCACTACAAGTAATCTAATGTATTATTACACAACTGTGTGATGCAGTTTGATGATCACTTTGTCATATGAGGACATTTATCAGTGGAGCTTTGACCAGAGGATATTTATCAGGGACCATAGGAATCGTAATGTTGCTACAACAACAATAATATTAACAATAATAAAAGGTTTTACATGATTAAAACATAATAATGACAGTTTCAATTATTAATACTGGCATGATAGTTGCACTGCATTCAACAGAAATCACCAGGTATAATTCATACCTCAATATTATTTTAGAGCAACTACCAAGTAATAATTTAACAGTTTGATTCATCACTTTTCTATAAAATGTCACAAAGTGATAAATAATGGTTTTAATTCCTTACAGGCCACGATGATGCTTGTTTTATCTGATCAACATCTCAAAACGTTTCCTTGATCTCCCTGTATAGAGCCGTATAGAGCAGTGAATGCAGCATTGTTTATTGATGTTTTGCTGTGCTGTTGCACTTTTATTTATGTCTGTAAACAGAAATGCACGGGCTCTGTTTGCTGACTGCAAACAAAAGGACAGTGTCTGCACGAAGCTGCATCGTCCGTCATTCACCGCCTGTAAACAAGCGTACCTTTGGACGCACACTCCTGGCTCTTGTGTACAAACAGCAGCCGCTTCAGGCCCTCGTTCTCGGACTCGATCCTCCGTATCGTGCCCTGATACTCGCACAGGGTCCGGTCCACCGAGTCCAGGATGTCGCTCACTGTGGCTCTGAAGATCTCGTTCAGAGAGGACTCCAGGAAGACTTTCAGGTCACCGGACGTGGCCATGTTGGAACCGGGCGGCTGTGGAAGACTCGGTGCGATCTTACCCGGTGCAAAGTGTCTGGATCATTGAATGGCACAGACAAAAGGTGTGTGTGTGTGTGTGGGTGTGTATGTGTGTGTGTGCGTGTATTGCTGCTGCCGCCGTGTGCGGAACAAACAAAGCACACTCAGGCGCAGGAGAGTGACGCAGGGGAGACGCTGCTTCTGTTTTCCTGACACCGCTCAGGCCCACAGCGCCTCCCAGCGGCGGGGAGTGCAGCTGCTGAATTGGCCGAGGCCCCACTCGACGTCACACAGTTCAAACAAACAACCACGTTATAGTTGATATTTGTGTTAAACCACAAACAGCTAATCACCAGGGTTTACTAGTGTTCACTACTAACGACACCACTAGTTCACCACTACTACTAACCACCACTAACAAGGACGAGTGATAAGTGATAGGTAATGCAACTGTTTTAATGTGGATGCTAATCATGCTAATACCATTTTACATTTAATTACACCGATGGTGTACGGGAGCTAATGCTGCTAAGCATGTAATGAGCTGACCAAATGCTTCTGTAACTCGTGCATGTGCTAATTGTGGCTAGCCGCCCTGTAAGTCTGTGGCAACAACGCTAACGAGCTAAAATGGTGCGTTAGCTACATTAGTTGTTGCTAATGCAGCGAATAATCAGTTTGCGACCGATGCTAATGCTAATCCTGATGTGAATAATGCTAAATTGCTTCCAGTTAAGCTAAAACTGTGCAAATATATTAGATTGACTCTCTTGTTATTTTATCGTCTCTGTCTTATTATAATATTATTTTATTAGTCTTCTTGTTTTAAGGGTTAGGGTTAATAATTGTCTTATTCACCTTGTTATATTTTTAATTGTGTTGTAAAACGATCTTCTTGGTCTTGTTATCTGATCTTATTAATGTTGTTATGTAATTCTTATTCTCTTGTTCTTATTTCTTATGAGTCTTATTACACAATCTTATCAGTCTTGTGTTGAAGCAAATTCCCGAAACACATTCTTGATAATAACACCAACTTATAGTGTTAACCTTAACACTAACCCTTGTTTAACACAGTCATTGGTTGACTCTAAGGTTACTGTGTTAACCAACCAGTTCTCAGTTGCTCACAAAGCAAAGTGTGAAACAGACGTGTCCGTGCAGACACACATCAGATCGACACACCAACAGACGTTTGCTCAGCTAATTACATGAAGACATTGAATCTAGGAGCCTTCTGGTTCTACCGCATTGCTCCAGGTGTCAGTCGGAGGAATGACTTTGAGCCGCTCCCCTCACCTGACCTGTATGTGTGCTTGCATGCCTTCAGGCCAGTGGGCGTGGGCCAGGGCCTCTCAGGTGTCTCTGTCCTCTTGAGTCATCTGCCAATCACAATGTACCCTTTCTTCCTCTTTGTTGTCACTCAGCTGCTTTCTCCTTCTTCTTCTTCTACTTCTTCACTCCTCTAAATTCTCCCCCCTCTCCCCCCCCTCCAGCTGTATCTGCAGACAGACGAACAGGACGTACGGAGACGGAAGTGTGATCAGGATTTCTTCAAAATGGACAGGAAACATGAAGAAGAAGAAGGAGGAGGAGGAGGTCCAGACTGGGACTTGTGACTTGCATGCTTCTTTATGCAACACCACAGACTTAAGCGGCAGCCTGGCTTTCAGAGAGCGGATGTGTTGCTGGTTTGTTGTATGAAGCAGGCTCAGATGAAAATCAGCTGAAGGGGTATTTGTATGCGTGTGTGCGAGTGTGAGTGAAGGCACAGCTCAGTGACAGCAGCATAAACCCAGTGTAACACAGCAGCGTGTCCTTCCCTCCCACAAGACTTGACTTAAAACCTCACACGCTGGCTGATCATATGATGCTGCTTTAGAGAGCCAGGAGGGGGTAAGTCATGCTTCATAGTTGAAAAGATTCTTTGTAATGAGGGTAGTTTTTGGCTCTTTGAGGTTTGAAAATGTTGAAATGTTCAAGTTTCTGCCTGTGCCATGCACGGTGGTGCTAATGAATGAAATTCTAGGTGGCTCTGTAGACGGATTATGTTGTTGCACATTATTTTTAATAATTCATTTCATAACTTTCCAATTACCCAGTCTGACTGTTTTTATTTTCTCCTCTGTGGTATGTTTTCTTTCATTTATACATAACTTTACTTCTCTTTTTGTGGTTTTCTCTTTTATGACACTGAAAAGTGTTTCTTTCAGGAGCCCTCCACAATCATCTGAGCATTTGCATCACAGTTAATTTTTCCAACACTGCTGCTGAAGATACTGTCACACACAGAAGATTAATGTGTTATAGTTTCAAACACACCAGCAAGAGATTATCAGCAGTACTGTAAAATGTCAGTCTGCCCCATTTTTTTGGATGTTCAGAGTAAACATCAAAGAAACAATTCATTATTTGCAACATTTAGTTCTTAAAGTTTAATTATCTCCACACAGAGCCATTCATTTATATACAAGCCTCCTTCCTAATCTTCAGTAAGGCTCATACATTAGATGTAGCACTTGTTGCACTCTGACAGGAACTGAGAAGTGAGCACCCACACAGGAAATGTGGTCAAAGTCTGTCCCGGATGTTGGTTGCGTGACTTGAATAGAATAATGAAGATAGACAAATGTGATAGAAATAGATGAAGAGGATTCAATTTCAAGCAATAGAATTAAATATGCAGAACAGAATAAGATATGATAGTTGATGCTTTAACTGTTCACTTCCTGTGGCCTTGGTGTTGTTAGAGGAGATGCCCTTGGTTTGTGTTGATAAGCGGCAGCAACTACAAGTTTAGACTCTTGTTCACAATGGCTTTATCCATCAGCCAGGGTCTCAGTGCACCACAGTGACAGACGCTCAGTGATAAAATTATAAACATACGGCGCAGACAGTTAAACTGCTCACCAGAAAAAAAAGATTAACTCCACCCTCTGTCTCTCTTCTTAATCCACACACATGCATCGCTATCTCTCTGCTTCTTTTCTTTCAGCTCACTCGCTTGGGTGATTTTCTTCGTCTGTGATCAGGAAGTGCACACAAGCTTTTGTGACATTTCACTTGAAGTCTGTTGCTCTGTACATGTGCACTGCAATATCGAGATACTAGGAAATTCAACAAATGATAACAATGGGATATAAAAAAAATGTGTGGTAAGTGTTGAGTATTTTTGTCAGAGTGATGTATTTGATTTAAAATGCAGTCAGTAGTTTTGAATTTACTCTTTCTCGCAGATTAACTGAAAAAGGTAGAGCCACTGTCCATATCACTATCCCACTTAATATAGCGGATTGTTATGATGTTATGTTGTCTGTCAGCTATCAGATGTTCCATCTAATAGACCAGGAGGTTCCCAAAAAAGTTATTTTTAAATGTGGTATTCAAACAGTTGATGAAGAATAAGAACAGCTTTGTTTTTGTTATCATGATACATCAGGGTTCTTGAGCCACTCGTGTCTGACACACAATTGAATTCTTCTGCTGCATATTCTTGAACATAAACGGGTTCTTTCTTTTTTCACAGATCTGTGAATGGAGCCACTGGAGGTTGTAACATGCCTCAGAGTTTATGCAGCAGCACAAAATGATCTTTATATAGAAGAGGACAGCAAGGCAACATTTACTGATACATCTTTCACCAAAACCCACGAAATCTGAAAGAAAATCCCAAAACCAAACAACAGAACAGACTGAGAGAGACTCTGATGGAGGAGGAAATCATCTGCTCCTCTCTGCTACACAGTACAGATTCAGTCCTGCAGCAGCCCCAACAAGACTCATGGACCTCTGCGGGGCATCATTACAGTGAAGAACAGGAGATCACAGTTTTGGATGAGACAGAGACGGATGGGGAGATAATCCAGGCACACGGGACAGATGAACTCGCTCTGTCCCCAAAGACAGGACGAGAGACTCCTGAGGAGGCAGAACACTGGGAGCACATAATATGTCCTGTACGTCCCAGTGCCCCACTGTCTTTCGCCACGGTACAGTGGGACATGCCTGATCCCTTTACAGAGAAGCCCTTACTGGTGACTGACAGCGGTTTGGCCAATGAGCTGGACTCCAGTGGCATGACGAGTCTAGGTACCACTTCCCCCTCACTTCAGCAATCTGAAGATGATATTGCTGAGCTTTTCATTACGGCGGAGAGAGAGGAACAAGATTGGTTTGATTCACAGCTTCTGAGTTCGGAGTGGACAGGAAACAGCTCTGAGGTACGTACTTAACATACAGTGATAATGTAAATAGCTGTAAAGCTGATACTATTACGATTTTTGTCTGTTTCTGTGTCTGTACACACTTTTTAGATACAGTTTCCTGTAACTCCTTACTTCCTTCACTGAGTGTAGCCTTGGCTTTTCAGTCGCCACCTCTGTCTCTACTTTTTTTTTAAAAATACGCACGTGTGAGTCACTGTAATAGGTTGAGCAGTAGTGGGAGAAATAGAGCACACATCATGTTGGTCAGATGAGGCTCTGAGTGCAAACTATCTAGTCATGAACCCACTGGCGATCACAAGTTTTTCTCACGCATTTTTTCACATGCTCATGTTCGAATACGGCCTGTGTTGCAATTTCTAGCCATGTGATGCTGCCAATGTGCAAAAGCCGATCGCACAGGAAAAGGAAGATTCAACCCACGAGCTTAACGGTGCGTATTACTCATAGATACACGTTAAAACATTGATTTTTTCTATTTCTCGCTCAGTTTTTTGGAAAATACATTCATGATTCATGTTTATTGTTGGAGCTTTGGTGTCATTTTAATTAGAAGTAAACTGTGATGTGATGTTTACCTTTCTCTGGAAAATCTTCCAGAAATTCCTCTCGAGACTGACTCAGAAGATGAGGACAGATGCTCAGTAACCTCAGATCCTGTTGAAACCTTGGACATAATCGATACTGTGGGGGAGGCTGAAGGCTCAGAGGATGAGGTGAACTGTCTCGTAGATGAAAAGCCAGAAGAGGAACCAGAGGAGCTTAGCATTCTGCTTACTGCACAGGGAGACTCAGAGGAACAGCAACATTTAGTGAATGGTGAAGAGATTGATGAAGAGGGCAAGGAGGGTCAAGAAGAAGAAGAGGAGCAGCGTGTGACAAACCTGTTTTATGCTGGCGAAGGTGAAGAGGCGAAAGCTGTCAGTTGTCCGAGTGATGTGTGAGTATCATGTAAAGGGGAACAGAAAGTGTGTACTGAAAATCACTATGTTAGCCATATGCCAGTTTTAGCCTTACTTTATTTATTAACACTGACTGCATCTCATATTTCATGCACTGTTTGTAGGGAGGTGTCTGCAGAGCCACTACAAAATGAGGATACTGGACTAACCCCAGATAAGCTAATTAATTTGCATCCGTCAGAGGATGAAATTCGTCACTCAGGGACCGAAGAGGACGTAGAGGTACAGGAACAGTTACACGAAGATTCCACAGGTCGGACCGGAGAGACAGAAATGTGTCAAGGTGTAGATCATAAAGTGGAACCTGAGAGGCCAGAAGCCGTCGACAACAGTGAAGAAGAATTAATGCAGGAGACAGAAAATGCAGAGAAGATAGAAAACTCACAAGAGATACAAGAGCTGGATGAAGAATTGGAGGACAAAAGTTGTTTGGAGCTACAAGATTGTGAAGAGACAACTTCACCACACCCTGAACGATCTGAGTGTGAGCAGCTGGAAATGATCAAAGAGCCTGAGCCTGCCCAAGCAGAGGAGGAACACTCTGACCAGTTAGGATGTCAACATCTGAAGGAGTCGCCAGAGATGGAACTAACAAACCAGTCAACCCGACCTGAAACTGCAATGCAGACAGAGGAGTGTACTCAGTCAGATGGGACAGTTTGTGTTGAAGCCAAAGACACCGAAGTCCCAGACCAGCAGCAGCAGACGGAGCCGCCCGAGCAGAATGAGCAGTCACCGCGATCGACTGATGTGTCTCATCCGACATTTTCTGAGCACCATGTGCTATCAGAGGACTCAGATGAGTCAGAAATAACAGAGCAGCTGTCTGCAGAGACTGAGGTCACACAGCAGACAGCAGAGGCAGCAGAGGCAGCAGAGTTACAGCAGGTGGGCTCGCCCACGTTACATCAGGCTGATGAATTAAAAGGTCCTGAGGATGGAGGTGCGCGAACAGTGATGGCGAATGGAGAGAAACACAAGCTCCCTGAGACGCCCACGCGTCATATGAACGGGGGTGAGGTGGACAGAGAGATGGCCCGCAGCCTCGCTGAACGGCTGTTTAAGCTGGACGGGATCCAACCTGTAGATGTGGTGAAGCACTTAGATAAAGAGTAAGTGCATGTTTTTATGAATTTAAAATCTTTCAGTGTTGATAAGTGATGAATGATGAGCTTCGCAGCTAAACCCACAACTAGCCACAGCTATAAGGTTTTTCTGCTGCTTAGGGGGAGCTCCCAGGTGCAGATGTGTGTAAATGTCTTCGGTTCCTCTCTGTGCTACTAAAAATCCTGAAACTATATAAACAAAATGTAACGTGATTATTAAATCAAAATAAAAAGCTGACTTTTAATAATATCAACGTCATGGTTCCATCTCATCAAATATTGAGAGGTGCTCTCTTTTCCCTACATGTGATTTATTGCACATAAACAGCCAGATAACATTAAAAGAGCACTGAAAAGATTTTTTACACATTATCATCAAATGTGTCACAGGGAGGGCAGCTCAGCGTGTGAAAACAGTGATGTTTCTTTTTCTGTGGTTTTGGAGGAGTTTTGTAAAATTTGAGAAAATAACCATGATGATGTCATGGTTACCTTAGATACAGATGAAAACAGAAAGTCTGTGTTACTCACCAAGGGCGTTGAGGTTAAAACAGCTGCACATTTCCAGGCTTTAAGAGTCGTATAGTAAACTGCATTTTTGGAGTTTGACTTCCAGTAAGCACTAAAAGCCAGGGCATCTGATTTAGTGACTTCATAGTCTTGTGGGTCATATTTATGAGTTATTTGTGATTAAATTATGCAATTTGAAATTTTACTGGCCTGAGAAATCTTCACTGACTTCCTCTTTATGCTTGGACATCATATTCAAGAAGTCACATGATTTCTTTTTATCGTCCTTTACCCTCAGTTTAGCTTAAAAGTTGCATATCCTGTTCCCCTCCCGTTAGAGTTTTAAAATAAATGATTGAGTTGAGTATATTGAAATACTTGATTTTTTTTCTCTTTGAGACCTCAGCAAAACTTATTTTGAAAATAAGTAAATATATTTGATGATCGAATTTCAAAGAAATTGCTGATAACCCTCATGCAGATATTTCTTCTGTCTCTGTGTAGTAATGAATTCAGTCATGCTGTCGGAGAGGAATACCTGAAATTCTTTGACTTTACTGGGCAGACTCTGGATCACGCCCTGAGGTGAGAATTTACAGTGACAGAGCTTGGATTGTATGCAATGACAACTCTCTTACAAAAACAAAAAACTCGTGAAACAACTTGTAAAACTTCTGCTTACTCTCGACGTCTCTTGCTCTCAGGTCTTTTCTGAAAGTGGTGGTACTGATAGGAGAGAGCCAGGAGAGGGAGCGTGTGCTGCAGCATTTTGCCTGCCGCTTCCATCAGTGCAACCCTGATGCCTTCTCCTCTTCAGGTGAGTCTCTGTCACTGTTTACCTCGACATGTTTGATTCATGCTCAGAGATGCATCAGTGAGTCGTCAACACTTCTTTTTTATATCCTCAGGGGCTGTGTTGGCTCTGACGTGTGCTTTAATGCTTCTCAACACTGACTTGCATGGGCAGGTGAGACACATTTATGTCTGTAAAACAAATGTTTAAAGATATAAAATGTTGTTTTGACATGTTCTGTGTGTGTGTGTCTACAGCATGTGGGAAAATCCATGTCCTCCTCTAAGTTTGTGTCCAACCTGGATGGGATGAACGAAGGTGAAAACTTCAGCAAGGATCTCCTGAAAGTAATGGCTTTATTACATTTCTCAGAAAACCCATTTTATGGAAATGGAAAGGTCAAATCCCTGTTGGTGAAAATGTTAATGATTTTTTCTTCTCCATTTACATTTTAGAGTCTTCATAATTCCATCAAGAGTGAGCCGCTGGAATGGGCTGTGTAAGTGGACAGTCGTCATTTCACCCTCACTTGATTTGTTCTCTCTCATCGAATGTTCCTTTGTCATATCTTTCACATCACGTCTCCTCTCACACGTAACAACCTCCCTCTGTGTGTCGAAGGGATGAGGACATGTTGAAGAGCTCTGTGTTGCTGGAAGAAGAAGTGGGAGATGATGCGCAGCTCCGCTCGACAGCCAACCCCTTCCAAGTTGTTGCTCACGACAAAAACGCCTCAGTGGTCAAAGAGGGATTCCTACTTAGAAAACTCCACGCAGACATCGACGGCAAACGCAGTGAGCATGACTTATTTTGCCTCTCAGGTTTTCATTAAAGGTTAAAATATGTTGTCTGGTACATAGAAAGTAGTAGATCCTACGTGTGGTGGGGTCACATAAGAACTTCACTTTCCTGCACTACATACTAGCATTATAGTATTTTGATCACTTCAGAGCTGAGCTGTGTGTTTTATTGTGGAGGGTGTAGACTTGTCTTTAGTCTGTAATCTTCACTTACCTGCTAAATGTTTATGTGTTTCAGCTCCATGGGGGAAAAGAGGCTGGAAGACTTTCTATGGAGTCCTGAGGGGAATGGTTCTGTACTTACAGAAGGTCAGTGACTCAGCTAACTGTGCTTATTATGTGAAAATTGTTTTGTATGTAAATTATAAAATACATTTCTGACATATGGGTTTGTGGTGTGTCAGGATGATTACAGGAGGGATCAGCAGATGAATGAGGAGGTGGTGAGTGTGCACCACTCGGTGGCTGAGCAGGCAGTCGATTACACAAAGAAGCCGCATGTGTTACGTTTGCAGACGGCTGATTGGAGGGTTTTCCTATTTCAGGCCTCGTAAGTCGCGATGCAGCTGGAACCAGTATGTACAATGTATGTGTGTCCAACGGTCAGAGTCACAGCGCTGGTGTTTTGTGCTCAGATCTATATTGGAGATGAAGTCTTGGATCAACCGCTTCAACCTGGTTTCGGCTCTCCACTCATCGCCTCCGTTTCCTGCTGCTGTCGGCTCCCAGAGGAAGTTCTTCAGGCCGATCCTTCCCGCCTCGCAGTCTGCTCACACTCTGGTACACACTCTTACTTCTCGTTCTATAATTTCCCTTGAAGTAAAAGTTATTTTACCACATTTTTACTTAATTTTTCCCTTTTTTTATACCATATCTGAGTGTTTCATCAGTAAACATTGAAATACCTTCTGCAAAGTTGTTTTAATTTCAGTTTTCTACTTTCAACAGTTGCATAGTTGAAATTAAAGTCAAATGTTTGGATGAGTCAAGGATGTAATCTTGTAGCAGAGCTTAGTATAGAAATGACTAGACATACATTATATCTTTGATGATGATACACATCTGAACCATGCACCCTCTGGGATTACTTCACCCCGGCAGCTGAAGTATGAGAAGGATAATTTATTTATTCAACAGGCATAATTCAGATAAATATTCTTACACAAACAGTCCAATAGTTGTAATGTATATAATGTCTAAATAAAACAAATTTGCAGCTGCGACCCTGATAATAATTTCCACCCTTTATATCTGATTGTTCCTCGGTAGGATTTGCATAAATCGCATTTGCATTTTTCTTTTACTATGTGTAACTTTCCGTGCAGGAACGTCAGTTGCAGTTTCATGCAGGAAAGCTTGAGTCCTTCAAAGCCGACCTGTTGAACCTGCAGCACAATGCTCCAGAGAGCCGAAAAGCCAGAGCCAAGGAGCTGGAGGGGCATCGAGTCAGAGCAGAGTACCTGCAGTACGAGGTAGAGGAGGTGTCCTGAGTGAATGTGCATACGTAAATACAGATACATATATATAAATATATGTATGAGTGTCAGTGACCCATGATTGACCCTGCATTCTCTTGTGCAAACCCTACAGATGTGTCGCTACGAGATCTACATCCAGGTGCTGGAGGCTTGGAAGAAGGTGGAGAAGACGGGCAACAATGCATTGAGCACTGCAGAGCTGAACCTGTTCGATAAAGCCCTGTGTGCAGACTCTGTGGGGGACGAAGAGGACGGCGGACTGAAAAAGTCCTACTCCAGCCCTTCTCTGGAGCAGGACATCACTCCCACAGTGGTCAAAGTCAGACGCAACATCTCTGAAAGACGGACGTATCGCAGGACTATCATCCCTCGGTGGAATAAAGAGGCCTGAGAGGTATTCTTACTCAGAGACTGCTGACTTGACTTCAATTGTTTTAGGTTGTGGAAGCACTGAACACAGAAGCAGGGAAGACACCCAAGTTAAATTTAAAAGCCATCTGGGCAAGTTGTGTAGATTTATTTGCATTTTTATCCTGTGCACTTTTTCAAGAAATTTACCTCAGGGAATCCCCAACTCTCAAGACTCTTTTACTATTGAGGGGAGAACCTGACACTTCTGTTGAGTGACTCATAATGTCTGCTCCTAATTTATTTAGTTGTCTTTAAAACAAAAAACAAAATTTCTTTGTATTAAAACTCAAAATGGTACAAAATCTGTTACATTTGAAATGTCACACTTTGGGCAACAGTTGTGCCTTTTAAAATGCAAACCACAAGAGGGTGCTGTAGTACAGGACATGTGTGAGTGAATGTCGGGGACAGGCCATTCTGTCAGAAACTTGTTTTAATAATTGCACTTTTGCTGTTCTTAATATTTTTGCATCCATTGTTTGTTGCCACTGTTTCATACTTTGTTCATATGAAGGATTTATTTCTGAAATGTTATGTTTTTTTCTCTGTAGGAGAAAAATAAAATATCACTTGTATTTATCATTCCCATCTTTTCCTAACCCTAATCACATCCTGCAGGCGGAGCTCTTTGGAGCCCGGGGTCACCTGCAGCTGCTCTGTCACAGTTTTCCTGTGCTCCTGAGCCAAGTTAAAATCTTATGATGTTTGAAACAGGGGGGGGGTACTTGAGCAGCCTTCTGAACTGTAATTTGCATGCTGTAGTTCACCTCCACCACCAGAACGAGAAGGCGCTTGACGTCATCATCATAGTCTTCTAATTCAAGCTCCCAGAAGTGCACTCTTACTGCATCTGTGCTGTTCTCTGTTATTTCCTCTTCAGTCGCTTTAGATGGGATCCTTGTTACGTCCTGAAGCCTTAAAAGTTCAGTCAGCAGTGAAACCTTGACCTCAAGAGCTGTTATGCCGGGGACCTGCAGAGCCCATTCATATATGGGTGTGTCAAACAGCATCCTGATGCTTCCACTTTTAATTCAGTTCATGGATATTGTCGCTGTATATTTAAAATACAGACAACGATCAAAGTGGGCAGGAAACTTTTCTGACTATTTTAAGTTCACTAATAGACTTGAGATTATAGAGAAGTCAAACACACACACACACTAATCACAGCTGAATGCCTAACCCTAAAAGCATCAACCTTAAGCCATTCTCTTTTATTTCATCACTTCCTGAGCTATAGGGAAAAGTCATGTGACAACCTGGACAAATCAGAACCTAAAAACTAAAAACAAATCTCAAACAGCCCTTTGAAAAAGTGGGGACCGGCCAAAAATCTGACCTCACAAATATATATTTACGAGCTCACACACACACACACACACACACACACACACACACACACACACACACACACACACACACTCGGAACACACACATTGCTCACACAGGAATGTGAGGTGACAATAGGAAACGCAATGAAGAGCACAGACAATACAGACGGGGGACACACAGTTCTGTCTGAACTGGATGGAGGTGATAGGGGTATAAGCTGAGGTTCCATTGGTCCTGAAGCTCCTTGTTCTTCCTGTCTCCCACCTGCACCTACAGACATTAGGACAAACTCAGGATCTGATCCATCTCCACTCATAATGCTCAACTTGTCCTCTGAATGGAAACAGTCTCCATTCATCCACAGGAATAACAAAGGCTCATTAAGATAAAGTCAGATTCTGCAGATGAGGTTGACTGATGGGCCGTAGGAGTGACAGGGGCCCCGGGGCCATCACAGCACCTTCAGTGGAGCGGGCGGGGGGGCGGCCCTGCTAAGAGAAAGGCGACGCCATCTCAGCTAACCTACATGCTCTCGGGCCTGTGACGAAATGTTACGACGGGAGGCAGCCATTAGTTCCTGTTTTGTTTTGTTTTTTAGATCAAATTGAAATGTTTGATAATTTGGGTTTAAAGCTTGTTTGTGTGGTGCTGGCGTCACAGTGGAGCTCTTGACTGAAGCTCTCATGGTCTGCAGACCATGACTTCAACAGTGGTGGTGGTCTTGTTTTGGAGTGCCACCTTTCTCCACCGCTCCAACAACGACGACAACAATAATGACCGGCTGGAGCAGCAGGGGCTGCATCAGCGGCTGGGTTCAGAGGGCATCCTTCCCAAGGAATCGGCCTGTTTTTGTTCCATCTGCGCCACCCCACTCCCCGAGCTTTGTGCGACTCAGTCAGGCCTGGGTGGGTAATTAAAAAGGCAAGAGCTCAAGTTGTGATCATTAGGGGCTTGTCCAGCATGAGCGCTGAAAAAAGACCTCGACATGCAGGGTCACTTCTGCCCCCTTTTTTCATCTTTCTCCACTCTCCTCCTCCCCCTCGCTCACATTGTTGCTTTGAATGTTGCTCAACAATCACAAAAGCCCTGAAATGCTCAGGAAATATAAACCACAAACATAAACTGAGCTGTAGACGCTGTGAGATCTTTTTTTTTTTTCTGCCCTCAATCCTTCCGGATGGGTGTTCTCTATCTGCTGCTGACGCCTCGCACGCTCTACTTGCTACATTTAATCTCTTATATGCATAAACACTTAATTTCTTCTACTCCTGATATTTGAAAAAAAAAAAAGAAAGTTTCATCTCCCCCTTCTCTGTTTCTCTTTCTCCATCTTAAGCTCTTGACTCATGCTGTTGGGATGTGGCTCTCTCCATCCAGGGCCCTCGAAATCTCTCTGCGGTGCTTTCAGGGGTTTTGTTTTTCCACTCAGACTCCGCTCGCCTCTTTCACCGAGACACAGACTCCACTCTTACTCTCTCCTGCCTCTTATCCAGCGTCCACTTGTGCCCACTCCCGTACTTTTCTGTCTGCAAAGACCCAAACACACTCCGTACATTCGGATTACAAATGGGTGTCATTTTCCTTTTCAGTGGGAGTGATATTCTTTTATTGCTTGTAGTTGTTTTCAAAGAGATGGGAGGCACTGAAAAAAAAAAACCCTCCCATCCCTCTTTTTCTCCCAGACTGCACCCATTAGCGTAGCTTTTCTCAAACCCAGACATTTTCATTTTATTTGCCAATCAGACCCAGTCTGAACATGAATCACTTTAGATTTTATCATAACCGAGCCTTCGTGGCCCTTTTTTAACAAATGAAGGCTTTTGTAGCAAAGGAGCGTCTGATTGAAAGAGTCCAGGCGAGTGCCTTGCTTAAGGGCTTTTCAAAGCGTGACCTCTCTTTGCCCTTTCCTCTTCCACACACACTCCTTCCCTGACAACACTCCTCGGGCACAGGCGCAGCAGCTTTTAAGATGCAGGACAAACACAGCGGACGGGATCTAAAAGTCGGTACTCCGTGGGTTAATGCGACGTATGGGGCCGAGCAAAGAGCGCTTGCGAGCTAATCTCCTCCATCTTATCTCGATTCATTTTCGGCTCTGACCGGAATCTGGTTTTTACTCCAGAATCAAATTCACATCTCTGAACATTTGCATTTATTCTTTCTTTATTCTTCAATACGTAATCGACTGTGTGCAAGTCGGGGATAAATCAGCACAATCGAGATGTGTGTGCGATGTTGAATGTTTGTCAGCCCCCCCCCCCGGGCCTCCGCAGGTCAACCCTCTCCCTCAGGGCAGTACCTGATACCTGGCAGATTTTATCCACCTCAGTGTGTGTGTGTAGTGTTGAATGTGTGTGTGCTTTGAAAGGTGTGTTTTTCTTGATGTCTCCCAGTCAATAGTAGCTTCCTGCCTTTAGGGCTCGTGTGTTGTTTAATAGGCCGGTATGACACAGGGCACCTGTGTTTCCTCCCTCCTGTTCCTACACAGAAACAGCCTCTGTTTGGCCATTTTGCTCTGTTTGACTGGCACATTTGTTCCACTATGGTTAAAGTGGAGGAGATAAGATAACCTCTTGAAACCTGAGCAAGGTGTTGTAACTTGAAGTCTGTTCAGGTGTTCTGAGGCCTTTTCTCTGGCCTGTGATTAAAAATAGTCTCTGATAGAGATTGGGTTGTTCAGTCCACCACTTTGGTTCAGACAGAAATATCAATATCAAACAACTTTGTTTTTTGTGCCACCGTGAAGGGGACACTTGTGGCTTGTAGTAAAATCTCTTGACAGCTATTTAACATATACGTTTCTTTGACCTCAGACATGGCTGCTCATCACACATTTCAACTTATTTTCAAGGTTTGTTATTTTCAAATGCATTACAAGCTGGAAAGTGTGTCATTGCCTCATGTTGAGTTGCCATGAAATTTGTAATTTTTCATGGAACCCAGATGATGTATTGTTTAGGTTTTGGTTGTCCCAGATCTTTCCATTAGTGGCTTCATCTTGTGCTTGTTGGACTGATGATTTGCAAAGTTACAAGCGTTGTCAGAAAAAGCCTTGATCCCTATTTCTGAAGTCAGACAGTCACGGTGGGATCAGGTTTCTGATGCTGCGTCAAACACTTCAGTCGTAGCACTGAGCCCTTTAGTTGTTTTAAGTATATGAAGCCAAACATTTGTTGCAAATTTGACATAGCAGCATGAGAATCTCTCACTTTGAAAGAGCTCCAAAATATTTGCTAAATATTCAGAGAAAAGGATGGTTCAGGGGAAGGGCTCAGAATAATCAGCCTCGCTTTGTCCAAAAACAATTCATAAGCAAGGTAACGGGTTCACTCGCGCAATCTGGGTTCTCTCGAGGGCCACAAAAAGCCTGAACTGGGCGGGGCCGACACAGCAGCGCTGCCATTCACGGTTTAAAACAACGACGTGTTCTGCAGCTCATTTGGACAGACAAATTCTGTCAGCCTGCATAATACTGATTCGCCAGGCTGGATTGGTTGGCCGGTGTCTCGAGCCCAGAGATAAGTGGAGAACTTTCCAGATGACTGGCGCAGGACAACCCCGACCCGTCATCCCACTGATTGCCACACACTCCTCTGCTGCCTTTTTGGCAGCAATTTCTCCAGGGCCCCCCCATTCTGTCTTTGCGTTTGTCCCATAATGGTAATGGGACACATGCCTTCTCGTCTACACACAGACACATATAGAGAGACATTCTTGCCCTGTCTCTCAATCACACACACACGCACACACACACACACACACAGTGTTAGCATGGCTCTGTGTTAAGTGTAGTAAGTCCCGGTTGCCCCATCCTGCCAGCTTTGTCTGTCCTCAGCTGTTCCGGCCCGGTGCCTGTATTGTGCTGCCGGGCTCATTACCAGAAGCACTGTGGCCCGAATCCTCCCTGCTAATAGGCCCAGAGAGAGACAGAGAGGAGTTATTTCTGCTGCTGTAGCAGTATAATGTTTTGTTTTTTACTCATTTGGCAGTGAGACTGTTAATGTTTAACGTTTGCGGCCGTTATTTCTCTGGCCGTCCGTCAGCTGGCTGAGGAATCTGAAACTGGGTTCGGTTAAAAGGTCTGCCTCTGTGGCTGTGAGGCACATCCACTTAACAGCTCCTCTGTATGTATGAATGTATATGGATGTGTGTGTGTTCTGCATGCCTGAGCAGGAGGGGGGGGGTGTTTGGAAAGAATGAGTGTCCAGTCAGTTGATGGGCTGTCTGGAGTGGGCCAGGCCACTTGGACAACAATGGGATGAAGTGCAGCTATTGTTTAAAGTTTACAGGGCGGTACGCGGCGTGTACAGTGTGGCTGCAGGAGAGGGATACAAAGAGAGGGTGTAAAGAGGTGAGTCAGGGAAATGTTGAAATGTGAGGAGGGTGAAGGCTTGGAGAGACAGGGAGAAAGACGAGTGCATACTGTAAACAGAGAGACGTCACGGCCGCTCTTCATCAGCGGACAGATGCTGCTCCGACTGCACTGATATTGAGGACTTTAAGTGATTGTCTCAGAAGTCAGACAAAAGCCTTCATACGGTCTGATTCCGGAGTTATATTATTAGGTTTGAGAGTTTCCTCAGTGATGAATTAGGCCATGAACTGCACAAAAGTTTGTGAACAGGAAATCTCCGCAGAGGTTCCAGTGGTCTAATGAGACCAAACAAGGGGCCTCGGTCAAAGAGAATAAAACCCAGAGTTCAAGTGCACATTCGTTTTCCCCACAGCTAAAAAAAAAAGGTAGCCTGTCAAAATTAACACATATAGACTTAAATCTGTTGTATTTAAAATGAAATATTAAATACAGGTGAACAATGAAAAACATTTAGAAGGAAACAAAAAATGAAAATCATTGGAATATTTCATCTTTTTTATTTATATACCTTTAGACCTGAATAGATTTTGTTTTAAATAATCTATATTACACATACTACTTATGTAGGCCTATGTAGCACATTTATTGGCAGGTTCGCACTCATTCATATTATTCATCACAGACTATAATTCAAAGGAATCATGAGGAAGATTATGAGCTATGATGTAAAGCTCCAGAACACACTGATTCATCTCCTTCACATTGAAGTCCCTTCAGATTAGACACATTCAGCTCCTATATATTTTGAGTGTAAATTATTTAAAGTATCAGTTTGTTTGATTGACACGTGCGAATAAATAGATTATTATTATTATTATTATTATTATTATTATTACTACTATGTCACGTGCTGTGTGTGGGGGGTCTCGCGCGCACGGCCTCCCACTCCGTCATCCTCGCGGGGCCGCGCGTGTCCCGCGCGCGGTGGCACCAGGTGGGCCGCGGCACCGGCGAACCGTGGCCTCGTTAACGCGCCGCAGTAATGAGGCCGCAAAGAGCCACGCAGCGACTGCAAATAAAACTACATGATGCAGAAAATAAAAGACCAAATTAAACAGATGCGCGTGTTTTCAGGATCATTGGTTTCGTCCTTTTAAAAATGCCCTGAGCTGCAAGAAAAAGGAAAAAAGATTTCAGGTTAAGCAGCAGAAGACCAGTGTTTAGAATATTATTAATAATAATAATGTTAATAATATCGCAATCAGCGTTGAATACATATAGTTTTGGAAAAGTTTCATTACAGTTACCTTAGAGTGAATTTTATTACTATTATTATTATTATTATTAATAAACAGAAAATAAACGTCAGCCTCCTTGATGTGAAAAGTTATTAGAGTGCATTTTAATAATAATAATGATAATAACTCAAGCAGACAATAATTTGGGAGAAACCCTTGTCATTACATTATACCTGATAGTGTATTCTAATCACAATCAACAAATGTGCTATGAACACATAAACGCAAATTATTGAAAGAATAATTGATAATTATTTGTCTTTATTTATTTGTTTTCAGCTCACGGGTTTGAAAACCATCCTTTTAAAAAAGACACAGTAGAAGCAGAGATAAATTTGTCATGCTTTAATTAAAATAATTCTTTAGAAATTCATTATGTACATCTGCAATAATATTAATAACAGTATAAGAAAAAATAGTCACAGTTCTTACCAAACATCAGAACAATCGGCATGACAACAAACTAAATTTATTTGAAGCAAAACAACAAAGGCCCATTTCAAGCCCTGTTGGTTTCAGTAGCCAAATCACCCCCCTCCCTCATCAGTCATTCTCAGAGTCAAATTGCATCACTTCCCCATAAGTAATTCATCATTTACAATATGTACACATTGCTGAACAGATACATTTATTGACTTGGAGGGGCATACGTTGGCATTTGTGTTGTAATTGTGATTACATGTGTCGCCCTTGAGTCTACGCTCACGACCAGGAAAAGCTCTGAATTTACAGTGGAAACAACAAAACAGAAATCACAAAAATGAATTTGCAAGCAGACACAGATCAAGAAAAAGGAATTTGACAGGGTTCACAATTAAGAAAAAAGCATTAATTGTAAACACATGTGGGCATAGTTCATTATAAAGAAGTTGCATATCCCTACTCACTGAAGAGTCAAGTTGCAGATGTGCGAGAACGAAAGTCTTTGGCCAAAACAGCATTAAAGAGCTATCTGTGTACTGATCATACTGATATCAGGTGGAGTCTCTGCAGGAAACAAGGAGTTCACTGTCAGCAATGTGTAAACGTGCACGAGTCAGAGTCAACCCTGGAAAATGGTGTCAGTCCTGACAAATAAATAACGCAGAAGATGGTGTGGTTCACCATGAGAGGATGTCATAAGAAAACGTGTTGCTGGTTTGTCAGCAGAGTCTCAAGTTCACATCCACTTTTGACTTTAATGCCTCGGTCCGCATGACGGTGGGAAGGTTCTCCGGTCTCAGCCCGGTGGGTCGAGTCCGGTCCATCAGACACAGAGTCTGTCCATGAAGCAGGGACTAGAGGTGGTCGTAGGCGGCTGCAGGCGGTGGGGCTGTACGGGAGGCTGAGCTGTAGTAATAGGGGGAACCTGCGGGGGGAGACACAAAGAGAGGAAGGTGTTGGTGGTGGATCAGACTTTGTTTATCTCATCTTATCTGAGCTTTCGCAGCAGATGGTTGAGCTGAGGGTCTGAGCGGCTCTGAGTGTCCCTGCAAGTGCATCGAGTCCATGATCGAGTCTCAACTTCTGATGTGACTCTTCAGGAATCAAAGTGCAGGACAGAGATATCCCCTCAAATCTGCCAGATATGCCTCATGTGAATTAGTTATTTGCACCACTGATACACAGTCTGATGTCAATCCATAGATAGCTCGACTATATCATGGTCCTAAGATAAAGTGTCGCAAGATGTACTGTACATCTGTTACCAGTTAATACCAGGGGGGAAATGGAGCTGATTGTTGTTGGATCTATTCTTGAAGGCTTCCTCTTGTTGTTAGTACATTTATATATACATAAATAAATGTATATATAAATGTAATGTATGAGCAGTGCTGGGAAAGAAAGTCTTTCTTGAATTATCTGTAAAATTAGTTTAACTTGAGTTATCTGATTTTACATTTGGTAAATTACTCCTTCAGTTGGCTCTGTTTTGCCTATTATCTTATTATATATTGGTTTTTATATATATACGTTTTTATCTTGCATAAAAGTTTTCCAACCTTGAAATGGAATTTCTCATTGTTAAATAAAGTTTGAATATATGAAAAATAATATTAAAGTAATGTAGAGCACTGAGCTTCCAAGTAAATCCATCCACAGGGAGAAAGTGCATTTGCCTACAGCTTCCTGCATGTCAGCCCGTCATTTAAATACAGTGAATCATAAATTCTGCAGCAGAGACTTCTCCTAAACTTTCAGGGGAGTTTTATGTGTTAATGCAGACACTCCTGAGAACCATTTCAACATCTAAATAATGTGTCTTTTATTGTGAAGGTCCACGTTCATCATTATACAGAAAAAAACTAAATGTATTCAGAGACGAGGTGCTAGATGCATGAGGTTGTCAGCCGCAAACAAACAATATGAATTAAACACACACACACACACACACACACACACAGACACACACACACACACACACACACACACACACACACACACACACACACACACACACACACACACACACACACAGTCAGTGTTGTCGGTGTGTCCTTCTCACCCAGAATGCTGGAGTTAGTGAACCTCCAGGCCTCACTGTACGAGGTGTAGGGTGAATGGGTGTAGGACTGACCGGTGTAATCTGCACCTGCTGCGACACAGAAAAAAAGAACTCGATCAAACACTCACGTCCTGCAGATAAAACCCAACAACAAAGACAACACATGTTATTAAAAGGAGTGAAGCTAAGTCATGGCCGAGAGCTCTGTTTGTGTGTGTGTGTGTGTGCCAGCGTCTGCTCAGCCTTAGCTCATAATTCACCAACAGTTAGTGCAGCTTGTAAACCATTAATCTGTGGTGCAGGTGGATGGCTGAGGGTGAAATCCCTCGGACCAGTGGTGCGTGCATCAGTCTCTACGCCCTCTTTCCTCGGCCCCTCGCATCGCTCAGCCTCTGCCCTCTGAAATGCCCTCCTCCTCTCTCCGTCCTACACTTCCTGCTTCCTGGCACTCCTCTTTCTTTCTTTTCTCCTCGTCTTTTTTTTTTTTTTTTTTAACATTCCAATATCTAATTGGTAATTATGTTGGCTGGAATGAATCCCTGGGCTCCCCACCTCCTCCTCCTGTCCTAACCCCACCACCCACCCAACCACCCACCCCTTCACTCAGTAATTGTGTATCAACGCTTCCTCACAGCGAGCCCACCAGAAAAATAATAAATCAGACCCTCTCATTTCGCGCTTCGGAGGGCAGACTTCAAATAAAAAAAGGCACATCACACACACAAGCACGCACGCACGCACACACACACACACAGTGTCTGGTCGTATGCAGGCATCTTGACAAAGACACACATACACAGAAACCCACACAAACGTGCTCTCACACCACACACACACACACACCACCCCTCTTCGTTCATACCCAGACTTTACACCCCCTCCGCCCACCCCTGCATCTCCCTCCCGGGCCCCCTGGTTCCCATGGCGATGGGTGGTCAGAGGTGTCTGGGTGGGGGGCTGTGGGCAGCAGGGCGGAACCCCCAGCCTGTTCCCTGTACCCCCTGGGCCCATGTGCACCCACGCACACACACAGACACACAGACACAGACACACACACACACACACACACACACACACACACACACACACACACACACACACACACACACATAGAGTTCACCACCCTGGCAGGGCTACTCATTAACTCAGCCAGTCTCCCTGTTAATCTACAAGCCTCCGTTTCAGCCTTTCCTTTCTCTGTATTCGTTTTCTTCCTCCCTTCACTTCCTCTCTACCTGTTTGATGTGATTTATACTTAAAAAGTTATATCCTTTAATTTATTTTGGTCCTTACCTGCGACCATGCCTGTGATGGCAGAGGAGGAGTATCCTGACTGTGCAGGGGACGGGATGTGAGGTGGGTAACCTGGCAGCGTGGAGCTCACCATGTCACGTCCTGAAAACACACAGCACAACACACACAGCTTTTAAGTTAAGATGGAAGTTCAGGTCGATGTTTTACAGAAGAATAGGAGCCGTCACAATATGTTGATTAATGTTAATCGTAACAATTTCTATTAATAATTATTTTCTATGAAGGAAAAGGTCCAAATTCTGTGGTTTCAGCTTCTCAGTTGTGATTCATTGCTGTTTTCCTTTGTCTTCTGTTATAATAAATTATATATTTTAGAGTTTTGGACTGTGAGAATAAGACAACTTAAGTTCAGGGCATTTTTCAAAACAACCAATTGAGCAAATGATAAGTTAAAAACCTGATAATTAAGCAGCAGATAATGAAAATAAACTTTATTTATAACCTGCAAACACAAATACATTGGTCATGAGTATGAACATGAATGAGATGAACGCCTGCGTTACCTGATATGACTGACTGACTGCTGAACTGCCCGTACACTGGTGCATGATGGGAGAATGAGTTGAATGCATTGGGGAAATGGTTGGAGCTGCAGCTGCTGCCGCTGACAGAAACGGGTTTCTGCAGCGCCTGCAGCTCCAAGAACGCCAGGTTGGAGGCCGCCATGTTTGGCGATGGGCTTGTGCTGGTCACCTCCGGGGACATTTCCTGTTTTAGACACAGCGGCAGGGACTGTAGCGGGTCTGAGGTGGTGACGGGCGGGGTGAGGAAAATGAAAAGCAAATGATGAACATGAGTGGAACTAAAAAAACACAGGTAACACGTCAACAACAAACAAAGAGTGGGAGGTGTCAGGGTTGTGTAAGAGATGCTGATGCTAAGAGTCAGCATGTTGACGACTTTGTGCCATGTGCTTTGTGTGCGGGGGTCAAAGGGCATCTTCGCCATCATCTAACATTAAGATTCTCACCGGTCACCATGGTGTAGCTCTGATGAGCCAGATTCCGTCCAATGGTGGAGCTGGATGCCGAGAGGCTGGTCTTGGCCTCGTCGAGGCTGCCGTTGAGCAGGGACAGTGGGTACAAAGTCTGGGGATGACAAACTGGGATTAGCCATTTGAGGAAGTCAAAGGACAAAATACATATTTCAAATTCCAAATTGTGGAAAAACTTATCTGAAATTATGAAAATAAGAAAACAAGACCAAGAAAAATACATCTCCAATTAATTACCTTCCCCTCTGAGCTGTGTTTAAATATTTATTCCTTGAGTACTGTGAGTTTCCAGTGCCCACTGTGTTACTGTGCATTGATCATTAGTTATTTGCTGCTGTACCTGCTCTGCCTTGCTGCCTGAGGCCGAGCTGAATGAGTCCGGAGGGTAGTGGTGACGCTCGAACCCGCAGTCCAGATGTTGGGAGGCGGCTGAGAAATGATCCACCCTCATCTGTTTTCTTGGGACGCCGCCGCTGCCCTGAGAGTCCACGCTGTGCCGACAGCTGTCCTGGTCACCTGGGAGACACAGAGGAGGATATGATGTGTGTGGTAAAAATAATCAAATTTCTATAATTCCTCAGGCAGGATTCTGGCCACCGAAAATGAATGGTTTCATTAGTAAATGACTCAACTATATAACTGTAACTTTCCCCTTATACTAAACTTTCATGTCAGTGACCGATACAGAAGAACAGATTTTTGTATTTATATATATATATGTGTGAATGTACTGTGAAATAGTTTCCCATTAACAGGCCTGAAATTGCCTTTCAGGGGTGAATAAGGTATTTTGAATTAATCTCATAGCTCTTTGTTTAATGACTTGTGGCAGAGAAACTTGTTCCTCGTGGCAACAATAAAGGTCAAATAAGTGATTAAATAAAGCAATCTGGAGAGTGTAGGTGTGCGTTTCAGCCTTCAAAGACATGATTTCTCAGAGTAAATGATCGCATGCAAGATGTTAAAATAGTGTTAAATTCAAATTAGGTCAGAAATTAAACATTACATTTAAAAAAAGTTGCTAGATTTAAGTGTAAGTGTTTGCAAATGACTTCTATGAGTGTTTCCTCTGTTTTGTTGGGAACAGCAACAGCTTAAGCCGTTGATGTTGTTCTAATCGACTTGGTTCCATTCACCACCACTGCACCACAAGAGCACAAACTTGAACCAGCGACGTGCTGCATCCCATTGACTTGATCTGATTCTTACTGTCATCGTGGCTCCTCTTGCCCTCGGCGCTGGGATGAGGGATACCCAGCAGGCCGCTGATGGAGTAGGTTGAGCCCAGCGAGTCGGACTGAGGAGATTCGGGAGGGGTGACTGCTGAACTGGGGACTGGGGAGGGAGAAAAACAAAAACAGACAGATTGGAGATGGAGAGCGGAAACGATGCTGCACATCTCAGTGGTCGGCAAGGTCACGAGTTTAATCCCACAGAACAATGAGCGTGCCCTATCTTTAACCTTAATCCGTCAGCGTCATGTGATAACACAGGCTGATATGATACACAACTTCACCGTGCATGTGTTTGTGAATGGTGCAGACTTACTTAAGGTTTGTCCTGGACTCAGGCCTTTTCCATCTAGAGGCAGATTGAACGGCTGTTGGACTTTAGTTCGTATTATTCTGAAACAAAGGAACATCAACTTAATTGGTTGGATATCAGCATTAACATGATGATAATGTATCAGTGCTGAAGGAAGATGTGCTTGAGAAAGTTTAAAGTTTTTCTGGACGAGGATCTTTGATGGGAAGATGCTGATTTCATAACCCCAACATTACACTTGTCCCCCTCGTCCACCATCCCTGACTTCTGAGCCACAGAGGCACAAGCATGATTTCATTCATAATTGACTTTGTCACCTGTTAATGGAGCTCACGCTGGGCACTGTGTCGCCGTCACACACTCCCTCTGCCAGCAGCCGGTCCCTGATCTCCCACGCGAACATGGTGGGGTTCTGCCTCTTGTAATCTGCGATCTTCTCCACAACTTTCGGGGTGGCCACCTTGGGCTTGGAGCCGCCAATCACACCAGGCTTGATGCTTCCTGTCTCGTAGTAGCTGGAAGAAAGGAGGTAGAAGGATTTCAGTCATTGCTTTAAGTGTTAGAGAACGAAACATTTGTGATAAGTAAACCGACGTCCAGAGGTCAAAGAACACGGACAGGTTGATCAACAGTAACAGGAAGTTGAGTAATGCGCTTGTTGGTGAACTTACCGTCCCAGGATCTTGCTGACGCACCCATGGCTGACTCGGAGCTGCCGGGAGATGTCACAGGGCCTAACCCCCTGGTGGGCCATGTCCACAATGCGTTGCCGGATCACCTCCGGAAGTGGACGGCCATTAACAAACATTCCGCCTAGTTGGTTAAGACCCCCATGACCTGGGGGAGGAGGGGGGATGAACACTCATAAATGTCTTGGAACCTGAGACATGGAAACGTAACAGCAACTGCATTTATATAAGTCATGTACACTTGGACACACACACACACACACACACACACACACACACACACACACACACACACACACTCACCTACACTCGTACGGCTTGAGGAACAACTCAGACCAGACTACCAACATGAAGACGTAAGTATTTTACTCAACGTAACAATGAAACTAAACCATGACTAATTTAGTTCCCCAATAGTTTTCTCCATACATGGTCACAATAATGTTCAAATCTGTTGACAAAATTTTACTCATAAGTTCAAATAAAACATATATATGATATATAGTATAATATAAAAAACATACTAATCTCTGTGTGTGGACATTCACACAAGAACAGAATTGTAACAGTCATTGACCGATGTCATGTAACGTGATATATTAAAAGAAAAATGTAAATTAAATTAAAAAAGAACAAAATAAAAGAGAAAGAGCAGAAAAGCATAGGAAATATATATGTATATATATATATATATATATTGTTTTATTTAAGACTGTTGTAGTATCTTATCTGGCTTAAATCAAAGTATCTTAAATGTACCGCAGAGAATTATTGAAATTTTCCAAACAGAACAAAAATGTTCTGACAAACCAAATTTAACAGGCTGAAGGTTACAGTATTTGCAAACTGAAACAGGGTTTAGAGTTTACATTTATTTAAATTGAGAGAATGAAAGAGTATCTTCCTGATAAAAAACAACCACTATGATATAAAATATAATCACACTTCAGAAGTATATTAAGATCAGTTTGTTCTGTTCTCTTCCTGTTTAACTTCACCTACAAATAATAGTCCAAACTCACCTCATTGGTTTGATTCTTCCAAGTTATTTAGCTTGTTATAAAAAATAATTACAGACGCACTCTCAACTTTCTTCTCTGGATGCTACTAATTTCTGTTTTACTTTCTCATTGGGATTTTCCTTATTTGGTAACATTAAAGCAGATGTTCATTTAAATAAGTTAAGAATAGTCTACATGGAATAATATTTGACGTCTAACTTGTAAGATATTTGTCTTTTTAAATGTATTTTTCATTTTGCGAAGCACATTGTATTATATCTTTTAAAAATAAGACATAAGGTCTATTATTATTATTATTATTATTACTAGTATTACTAAGAGGGTTTTTTGGTTGTTTTTTTCAATAATCTTGTTGAAGGTCAAGGGCAGAGGATGTCACACCTTAAGAGACAAATTGTGATTTGTGAATATGGGCTATAGAAATACATTCTTCTTATTATTACTATTATTTATTTCTTATCTGGGACATAGGAGTTTGGTACAACACTTATCATTTATAATTGATGTAGGCTACTGTAACACATATACCAATCATACGTTACTACAAAGTACTTTACTACTAAGTACTACTACTACTACCAGACCAGTTATTGTGGGATATACCAAAACCTTATAGATATATCACAATTTAATGCATATGAGTCTCATTATACTGCTAATGAGGTGTTAGTTATTTAAACATATATAGAAAAAAACACTGAGACCAGTATAACTGTCACATATAAACCAGACAACATCTGCATATTTATAGTATATATGAAAGTAAAGGACGGAGGATTCTCTCCATCCATCCATCCGTCCGTCCTGTCCAGGGACTGACACACCACAGCTTTTAATTTAACCCACTGATCCACCTCTCTCTCTCTCTGCCTTTTCCCAGCTTGCATTTCCACATCAAACAGACCGGACCAGGCCCAGGGAGGGAGGGAGAGAAAGAGGGAGGGAGAGAAGGAGGGATGGATGCATGGGGGAGAGAGGGGAGCCTCTATTAACGCTGCCAGCGGAGTGTGGAAAAAAATCTCCCCGCCAAGCTTCATCAACCTGCAGGATATTAAAGCCGAGCAGCCCCGGGGGGGGAGGGACGAGCACGCACCCGCGCGCACATGCATGCAGACACCGCGTGCACGATGAAAAAAACAAAGCACATAAATAGAAAAATGGAAAGAGATCGATAGATAGATGGGTAGATAGATCTGAATTGATTTAGGTTTCATCTAATTAACCTCTTCATTATCCCTCACAGCAACTGGAAGAAAAATATGACTTCACCCCTTCACCAGCTCGATGTGAGGATGAGACTCTTCTCTCTGTAACACTGGATATTTTCTGTGATTCCCAACTAATTTGTGGTGGAATGTAACCAACCAGCCTTCAGACCAGGTATTACTCACATCCCAAACACTGATCACAACCAATTAGTTTAGTGGTGTGGTGGTTCCAAGTTTGTGATCCAAAAACTTTCAGACCAACTTTTGGATAAATTAATATAAAATGATGTAAAATACACAACAAGTTGATATTCAAAATGGAAATACTTTCCTTATAGTCCCAAATTAACGTTCAAAAGTATTACACAAACATTAAATAAATGGTCTATAGCCCAATCCAGTAAAATGGATATTTCTAAGTAATAAAAGAATATATTTAAGTCCAGGATTAGTGAACAGCTGTAACTTCTACTCCCTAAATTGTGTCAACTTTATTTATTAGGTTTTCTGTTTATTTCCTAAGAGGTCGCTGCAGTGCCAAATGTAAATTGTGTTTTACATGTTAATACAACTTATGAATGCTCAGAAGAGGAAAGTGTTGATTTTCCAAACTTCAAGCTCAAATGGGCGTGTCAAATGTGGGGAAATTGATGTTATGTAGTTCTTATTTTCATTTCCTGCTAATTTCATGAAATGCCAGCTTTATTAAAGTTGAACAGTTCCATCCCAGGGGTCTTGAGGAGACCCAGACCCCTGCAGCTTGTCTTGTGTTAGTTACCTCTTCCAGAGTTGCTGGACATATCCCTGAGCATTTGGTCCTCGTTCCACCGGCCCAACGTTTGACGCTCTCCTCCCACACTGTCTTAACTCAGTTAAGGTGCTCTTACTCCTCGGCCTGCCTCGTCTGGCATGAGTGTGCACCGCCGGTCACACGCTGCAGGAGGACACATGCAGGGGGTTTCATGAGACGCGGGTGTTTGTCAGACATGTGAGGCCTCTGAGGAAATACTCACTGTGGCCCCCCGGGTGTCTTCATTTATGTCTATACAGAGACCTGTGCACATGGTTCTTTATCAGTACGAACAGATATTTTTAGCTCATTTAACTTTAAGTTTGTCCAGAATACGTCTATTTATCTAAGAAACATTTCGTTTAATGATCAGTATTTGTAAAAGAAGAGAGTCTTTGTTCCCCCTCGGCCGGATCAGATGACTGCTCCTGTTAGACATACAGTTTCCCTTTATTAAACACTTTGTAATTAGGATTGACTGGTCTCATTAATCACTGTGGAAACAATAGTGTTTATCATTTAGGCTGTAAAATAGCAAAACTGAGGAATTAGATATGTTTTGTGATGTAAGTGGAGTAAAGTTGGAATGAGAGTTTAAGGAATAGGCGTCTTTCTTACTGATTCACTTTAATTTTAGCAAAACTTGACATTAACTTAATTTAAATTGCATGAAAGCTGTGACTGTGGTGTCAAATGCACATATATGGATTCATTTTTTCCTAAAGATCAAGTGGCTCCATCTTGTTAGAAAGAATCTACGTTAAATAAAGAAAGTGATGGATTTAAATGATGGTGGTTATTTATAAGAATCTTTACTTTTAACTAAAACATGGGAAGTCGGTTGTAAATGTGTTGACTGGCAGTTGTTGAATACAGCTCCATCTGTTCAGCTGGTGCTGATGTGTACATCTCTCCTCTCTGCACAATACGCTTAAAAGACATTCAGCTGATGTTATGACAATACGAGCAGGATATATAAATGATATATTAATAAAAGGAGACAGTGACACCAGCATAATGAATTCAGTGGATATAAATGTTAGCCCAGGATAATATGATGTTGGGTTTTATAAGATTTCACGAGTGGAAAAGAATCAGATTCATATACAAGTAATTAAAGCCCCTGTTAATTGTCCTGAATGTTCAAATTCAAGCTGTCGTGTGAGTGTGTCAGGTGTTGTCATGTCCTGCTGGGTGACACTTTAACATTCAACCAAATAATTAGCAGAGTGTCACAGTCTATTACATGTGACGACTGACGACACAAGTTAGAGTGAAGTGTTTGATATTTTTGGTTTGTCGCTAACAACATTTACATTGTGACATGAGATTAGAAATGAAGCCTTGACTGTGCGTTGGGAGGTTTGATGAAGTTTTGTATTTAGATGTGTGTGTTTAACGTCTGAGCTTTAACTTGAATTGAAATTTAGTTGAACTCGCATATGCAAAGCAGTGTTACCTTTAAATATAACTTTAGGTTTAGGCTGAATATTTAAGTTTTTAGAAAATCATGACTGCAAGTAAAATAAATCTCCCAAAAAATGAATGAACCAAACAAAGAAATTTTTTGATTTCAAACTTTAAATTAGTGATGTGATACAAAAAAAGAAACTGTGGAGTGATAGTGAAAATCCTATATTAATTTTTTTTTACATTTTAATAAAAAATATTTAAATTGGCTGCAACTAAATTTTTTACAAAGTTACATCCATCATAATAATATAGTAAAATGTTCAGAGATAAATAAATCACTAATCAATTATATCAATTAATGACAGTGAGGTCTGACTGAATGGTTGAAACCTTTTTAACTTTTTAATTATTTTAAAATGTGGAGCTCTGATTATAACGTAACCATATAACATTTTAAATAATAATACTAATATACAACTAAAATGATGCCTGTTAAAAATGGCTGTTGTTTTATTGTTTGGACATTTTGGACTTTTGGCTTCGGTGTCACGGAGAACAACATCTAGTTTTCCATTTCTAATTCCAGATTTTATTGTATAGAATATCTAGCTCTCCACACACAGTAAGATAAAAAACACAATATCTTGTAGTTTTTTTAAAACCCTTTTTAGGTATCCATTGCTGTATAAGCTTGCTCTAAACGAGTTTATTTTTTATTTTATGACTTCATATCATGGCCAAGATTAATTGGAGGAAAAGAGCAAAGATTCCATTATAATTGATTTCATACTACTATTATTTTCAGGCTACATTCTCACAGTCTTATTAGAAAAAGGAGCCCAGATTCTACACAACAAGCCTCACCCTATGTTTCTGTTTTAAATTACATTTTCTGTTTTATTCTAGTGATAAATTATTGAACTTAGTTGCTTGTATACTGTTGATATCGGTCACCTTTGACTCTCCTGCATTTTGTGTCAGAGACAAACACCAACGTTCTGCACATGTTCTCGTTTTCACATTAAATGCATTTAAGTATTTTACCACATTAAATGAGAATAATGAGAAAAGTTCTAACACATAAAACTGTAGCATGTTAACTATACTTTACTATATCTGATCAGACACAGGTTCTATGTTTTAAACCAACATTACGCACGTTTACGCATGTTTACCAGTTATCTACAGCTTCAGATTCACTTCTGAAAAATCCCCCTCAGCACAGTTTAATATTCAGCTCTTTTATTTACAACCAGGACTCTCAGCATGAGGTGAATGTGGATGAATCTTCCTGTTATCAAACTCTCCGCTTATCTGGACCTGACTCACGTCTTTACACCATTATTACAGAAAATTGCTCTGATTCTTTCCCTGCGTCTGCAAACGGAATAATATAATATTCTCTCTGTGTGTGGTGCGTCCTGCAGAGTGGTTTTGGATCATTTAAGTCTCCTCTGAAGGGCTTCAGTTCAGCTCGCCGTTTCTACAAGGACTGCGTCTCTGATATTGTCATTCACACATTCTCACACAGATACATCTCCACGAGGAATTTAAAAGAGAACTTACCTGTTCCACGTTGGATCTGAAAAATGAAAATCGTCCCAGATATTCTGATATTATCCGATATAGAAGGACTCTGTTGTTGTGGCACTAGATAGTCGCGCGTCCGGGGCTGTTGTGTTGTTCTGTGGTGTGCGCAGCCAACACTCAGCCAGTTTTTATCCAACCGGGATTGCGCAGAGGATGGCGCCCTGCAGCTATTGGAGGAGGAGGAAGAGGAGGAGGAGGAGGAGGAGTGGTTCAGTATGGAGAGGAGAGAGGAGGATGACTGACCCATGTGTTTTGATGGCACTGAGCGGACTGTACGGAAACACTTGTCAAGGAGACGGCTTGTTTCCATTCATCTCCAGCGACAGCCCCGCTTTGATTAGACCGTGCGCAGGCGTGTGTGGGCTGCGCGTCTCCGGCCGGTTCCGAGCGCAGCGTTCACACACAATTTAGTGCTCGATTTGCTGCGATCCGTCACAGGTTGAGTCTGACAGGTTCACTAGCACCTGGACCAGGAAGACACAGGCACGATATTTGTTTTCTATCTTACTGAACACTGGTGCAAATTAGAAGAACAATGAAATACAATCTGTCTTTAAACAGATTCACATCCAAACTTTCCCATAAACCTTTCCAAGTTTGTCAAACTCATGCAAAACTAATTCAATTGATTATTATCTAAAAACAAGTTTTAACACAAAGGCCATAAATATCTATATTTCATTTATTACCTGTAGTATATATGTTCACAAATGTCCAATGAAAATGCAAGTAAATACATAACGTCTGTCTTTTTCCTGTATAAAACACCTGGAATCACAACAAAACCTGATCTAAACTCTATTCCTCTGACCTATAACTTCTCCAGTGAGGCCTTTTGTTATAAAATGTTCTAAAGTCTGTAATAATGTAGCCTAGAAATAATAATAATAAACACAAAATCACTTTTAATTGTTTTTTTTTGCTCTTTTCCTCCAATTGTTATTTGAAATGGAGACTGGTCTGTTTCGTTTAGAGCGTGCATGTCTCTCCAGGAGATTGAGATTGTGTTGCTTGTATAACTTCCAGATGTTCTCTGCTCGGTTTGAATCCACCTCTGGATGCTATAGGTTTTATTTCTCAGCCCTGAAACTAAAGCGTTACTGTGGCGCGAGTGGAGTGTTTCTGGTCTGCTGTGTTTCTGACATGACCCTGCTGCGTGAAACAGGCCCTGGTGCGTGTGCGTGATGTCACACCAGGGTGTCAGGATCCCCCCGAGTTATAACGCTGTTAAATGTTGTTCTCACAAACCTGTAAAACAAACTCAACACCTCTAATGACACTCAGCCATGGCACCTCGTCTCCTGCACGTCTATCCAACCATATGGACGCGTGTGTGTCTGTGTGTTTTAAATGGAAACTGATCTATTTTGTATGAGAGAAATTGGGAAAATGTGAAATAACTGGTGACACTATACTTTAATAATTATTGATCAACTTTACGCAAATTAATCCAGTTTCCCTGCAGCTTTAAAGCCAAAAATTGTCAGAAAAATCAGCATCAGTCCTTTTTCTGGTCAGTCGGTGATTGAAGTCCTCTAAAAGAAAAGCTGTGAGTCAACATCAGTGCCGCTGCAGAACAATGGCACGACTGTTTTGAAATAAATAAATGCTGAAGAGACTAAAGGGAATCATAACATGAGATGGAAACAGAGACGGTCCCTCTGTGAAGTGACCAGAGAAAAAGACAAAGTGCCCGGAGGAGAGGGGAGAGAGGGAGGTTACAGAGAGTTTAACAAGGGATTAAAACTCATAGATTGGTATCTATTATCGCGATGATACTGTGATTTAAAATAGCGCGTAATTATACGGGTCCACTCGCCAAGGGGCAGACACACGCCCTAAAATCCAGTTGCGCATAACGCAGGAAATTGGGAAAACGTGCAAACGTGCAAAAATGTGAAGCTGTAGTGTTTTCAACATACTGCAAATTAACAGAAATATTTTATTGTTTTCGTTTTTTAAATTAGTTGTCAACCTGGCAGACGTCACAAATTATCATTTGAGTTGATTTATGAGACACAACTGAAGCAAAGTCACACACACACACACACACACACACACACACACACACACACACACACACACACACACACACACACACACACACACACACACATTATTATCATTAGGCTATTCTGGATTTCGTAATGATCAGAATTGGGGTTTTTTTTATCGTCAAAAGTAAAATCTATAAAAAGTGTCGCCTAAAACACAAGTGACAGTTTAATGACACACAACTCCACTGTAATTATGAGGCTACACGTCTCATTAAACAAATGTTGTATATATCAAACAGACAGATTTTTCCAAAAATGTGTTTTGTCTTTGCCAACATGCATGAATGAATACACAATAAATAACCAATAAAATGCTTGGGTGATGCTGACAAGGTGCAACTTGCTAAACGAGTTCTGGAAAAATAATAAGAAATAAATGGGTTGTAAGGAAAAAAAACGATTTGATAATAAAATATATGTTGAACACTGGCTAATATATGATATTTATAAATATATTTAATTTTAATTCAAAGTGGGGGCAGTTATTCCAAAAGTTTCCAACGTTATAACTCGTTATACAAGAGAAGCAACAGATCTAATTTCAATGAAAAAAAAAAAATCATTAAACACACTTTGGACACACTTTACTTTTAGTGTCCTATTTAAAATCCACAAGCAGCAAATATCCTGTTTATGTGATGCTGTGGTTAAGCTCATAACTCGAGGAGTTCGCTGTATAATCCGATAATGAATGTAATAAAAAAAGTTTTAATAAAGTTAATATACTAACTTTGTACATAACTATATGTTAAACATGTTTACATAGATTAACAAAGTGAGAGGGCACTTAAAATTTGACCCACTGAAAAACTCATTTCATCTTCTGTAGTCTGCATTCCTGTCATTTTTCTTACATAAATTACTGTTAATATTATTTATATTCTTTCAGTGCAACTCTCACCTCAGGCTGCGTCTTTGGAGCAGCTGACAGGTTTTCTTCACTCAGACTCTGACTGAAGGATAAAAGACAGGAGCAGGTAGTTTTAAATCAAACAGTGTTTGTGTCTTTTTCTTCTTTCCGGGTGTGTCTTGTTGACTTGTCTTTATTTCCCCGAGCAAAGTTTGTGTGTCCGCAAAAAAAGAGAAAAGGTGCGTAACCTGCGGCGACAGGTGGCAACAAGAGGTGAGGGCGAGAGGTCAGAGCGCACACTTCCGACTGCAGTGATAAGAGGAAACATGCACAAATACTGAGATGTTTGAAATTATTCAGATACTTTCAATCCTGATAAAACAGGAGATCTGTATCTAAGGTACCTGCTGCCTTAAAACCCACGAGTTAAAATGGAAAATATAGGTTTTACTGATGTAAAATCAAGTGCTTTCAGGTCACATATAAAAATATAAGAGCATATAAGACATAGTCATAATCAAACATCATAGAAGAAACAAGAGGTAGTGCTATTGCATGAAAAGTGCATCAGGAACAGGCGCAAATAAACTCACTGTGGCGCAGCAGCAGTGCGCACGATTGGATAAATACTATTATAAGACCTAATGGCTCCAAACTCTTGCAGGAACATTGCGTAAAAGTTGGATTCAAACTATGCCAGCAGCTGTTTGGAGCCAGGCTTCTTCCAGAGTGCCTCCGGACTCGCAGTGCGCGCTCCCTGCAAGCGATGCATCACCTCTGCGCGCTCCCGCACTAGAAAAAGATGAATGGTTCCCGGGGAGAAGCCGCCACTTAATGACAACTTCTATAAATCTAGCCGAGCGGGCAGCACGTCTCTTTGTGGTCAGCGAGTCGAGATGAGCCAGATAATTAGGTCATAATAGCTGGAGAAACACCTCAGTATTGATGATCACATTAGGCCAATGGGTTTTTTTCTGCAGTGCTGAAGCGAAGTGCTGATACTTGTGTTTTGTATGCTGGTTTTAGTAAAAGAAGGTTTCTGCATGTTTACATGGATGGTGGAAACATTTAATTTTGCAAAAAACAAGGAGGATGAGATTGAGAATTAATTTTTATTCACTTTAATTTCCCTTTTCTGTTTGTTTTTCCACCTCTTGAAACCAGATATAATGATGGTGGATCATGAAGGTGGATCGTGATGGTGGATCGTGTAGGTAGATCCTGGTAGTGGATCATCAGTCAGACACACAAGATGACACATGTGTGAAAGTGAAATGTGCGTCCGTCCCTGCAGCAGATAGCAGAACTTCCAGCAGACTGCGGGCAGAGATTCAGGGTTGTTGAACCAGACATTTAGATAAGAGCCTTCAGAATGCTATGCATGTCACTAGAGGGACTTGAACACAACATGGTCCCCTCAAAATAGATCTAAATACGTAGCAGTGCATGTTCTCTGCTATGACGAGTTGTGTAACAGCTTAGAGAGCCGATGACACCTGAGAAGAACATGGGTTTACAGTGTTGTCTATACGTTGCCATATGGGATCCAGTCGTGTTGA